>NC_040093.1:54532803-54849232 GCF_003369695.1 Bos indicus x Bos taurus
TCAGGAATGCAGGAGGGTACATCATTACAGAACCTATAGACATTAAAAGGAGATTGCCGGGAGAAATCTCAATAACCTCAGATATGCAGATGACACCACCCTTATGGCAGAAAGTGAAGAGGAACTAAAAAACCTCTTGATGAAAGTGAAAGTGGAGAGTGAAAAAGTTGGCTTAAAGCTCAACATTCAGAAAACGAAGATCATGGCATCTGGTCCCATCACTTCATGGGTAATAGATGGGGAAACAGTGGAAACAGTGTCAGACTTTATTTTTTTGGGCTCCAAAATCACTGCAGATGGTGACTGTAGCCATTAAATTAAAAGACGCTTACTCCTTGGAAGGAAAGTTATGACCAACCTAGATAGCATATTCAAAAGCAGAGACATTACTTTGCCAACAAAGGTCTGTCTAGTCAAGGCTATGGTTTTTCCAGTGGTCATGTATGGATGTGAGAGTTGGACTGTGAAGAAGGCTGAGCGCTGAAGAATTGATGCTTTTGAACTGTGGTGTTGGAGAAGACTCTTGAGAATCCCTTGGACTGCAAGGAGATCCAACCAGTCCATTCTGAAGATCAGCCCTGGGATTTCTTTGGAGGGAATGATGCTGAAGCTGAAACTCCAGTACTTTGGCCACCTCATGCGAAGAGTTGACTCACTGGAAAAGACTCTGATGCTGGGAGGGATTGGGGGCAGGAGGAGAAGGGGATGACAGAGGATGAGATGGCTGGATGGCATCACTGACTCGATGGACGTGAGTCTGAGTGAACTCCGGGAGTTGGTGATGGACAGGGAGGCCTGGCGTGCTGTGATTTATGGCGTCATGAAGAGTCAGACATGACTGAGAGACTGAACTGAACTGATGAAGGAGTTATGCCAATTAATTCTGACTACCTAGATGAAATGGATGTTTCCTGAAAAACCATAAATTATCAAAACTGACTCAAGAAGAAATAAACCTTACAGGAGAATTCTCCCTCAGCACATCAAGATGACAGGTAAGTGAAGAAAGAAACCGTCTACTGAAGAAAGAAACTCAGGAAAAGCCTACCTCGTGGAATAGGGCTTTAAAAGTGGACGAAGTTGGTGTGTTTTAACTTGCTGTCTCCTAGAAATTTACTATGATTTTTAAAAACAGATACTTAATGTTATCTTTACTGTTTCCTCCCTAACCTATTTTCTCTGAGACTTTGTTTTGCCAACTGTGGTTTTGCCAATTATGGAGCTCTTTAGGAATGCCATTCTCCCAGCTGGCAAGGATCTGCTGTGTACAATGCACAATAGAAAAACCAATGGAGAGTTCAAGGATAAAAATTCCAATTTTAGCTATTCCATCTAGTTGGAGAGACAGGGCTTACAGATGTGAAGCAACCAGAAGACAACATGAAGCGCACATAATGAAGTGATTAATTATTACCAAGTAGGGGAAAATTGCATACAGACAAGGGCCTAGGCCCTTAGGGGAGCACAGAAAGACTTCAGCTGGTAGAAGTTAGCAAGGAAGGCTTCCGGGAGTGGGAAAATATGCAAAAAAGTGAAAGAAAGAGCATATATTAAGATACGATAGTGGGAACAAGTCAGATGGTTTCAAGGAACAGAGGAGTCAGCCCGCACGCATCACGCTATGGGTGTGTGCAGATGCCGACAGTGGCTCTTTACCTTTGGGGGGTCACGCACCCTTTTGAGAGTCTAATAAAAGCCACTGATGTCCTCTCCCCAGAAAAATGCATGTGTGCCCCAGATTCTGCATTTGAGGTTAAGAAGTCTGTCTGTAGGAGTGGGGATGCAGCGTTGAGAACGAGGGGTCTCTGTGAGCTCCCCAAACTCCTGCCTCTAAAGCGTCCCTCTTCCTCATGGCCTGATCCAAAAGGTGCCGCTCCTGGTTCATTTCATCTCACTAATGGGCTTCAGATCTCTGTGTTTTTGAGATCTATGGGTCAGCTCTCCAGAATGATGAGAACTAGAGAGGAAACTAAATGACAAACAGCAAAAATATTAAGAGCCTAGGCAAATATCCAGATAAAACTATTATTTGAAAAGATACATGTGCCCCAATGTTCATAGCAGCATGATTCACAACAGACAAGACACGGAAACAACCTCAACGTCCACCGAGAGAGGAATGGGGTAAGAAGATGTGGTCCATACACACAGTGGAATGCTTCTCAGTCAGAAAAGGAGCTAAAATACATTTGCAGCAACACAGATACAACCAGAGACTATCATTACTAAGCAAGTCAGAAAGAGAAAGACAAACACCACATAATATCACTTACACGTGGAATCTAAAATGCAGCACAAATGAACTTATCTGTGAAACAGAAACAGACCCACAGAGAAAAGGCTTGTGGGTGCCAAGGGGAGAGGGGTGGGGGCGCGGTGGAGTGTGGGTGAGCGGATGCAAACCATTACATGCAGGATGGATGGACGGACAAGGGTCCACCATGCAGCACGGGGAGCGATGTTCAGCATCCTGTGACGGGGCTTCCCCGGCAGCGCAGCAGGTAAGATTCTGCCTCCAGCGTGGGGCTGGGGCAGGTGGGGTTTTGACTGGTTCTCGGGGAGCTAAAATCCCACAAGCCTTATGGCCAAAAAAAAGCAGAATACAAACAACAGAAGCAGTGTTGTACCAAACTCAATAAAGACTTTAAAAATGGTACACACACACATCTTAAAAAACATACCCTGTGATAAATCATAAGGAAAAGAATATGAAAAAAGAAAGTATGTATAACCAAATCACTTTGCTGTATAGCAGGAACGAATATAACATTGTAAATCAACTATACTTCAATAGCATTTTTTAAAAACAATAAGGGCCAATATTATTGAACATGTACTGTGTACCAAGCTCTATGACACAGACACACTACAATAATTCCCATATACAGATGAGGAAACAGGCCCACAGACAAGCAGTCAGCTGACACACACCTGCTGACTGCCACCACGTATCAGCATGGCTCTTCTCAGGGACAGAGGCCACGTGAGGGATAATCACCTAAATGCTCCCTTCACTTCTCAGATGAGTGCTGGGAGCCCAGGGAGGGGATGATGGGACCTCAGACCCCAGGTGCCTTGGGCTACTTCCAAGCTTTCTAACCCCCTCCAAGTGGAGTTTCAGATTCTTCAAACCCCCTTCCTTCCTCTGCCCCCAGTAACCACAGCAAACATTTCTGGGGTCTTGATGGCTTGCCAGGCTGTCACTAAGGGCTTCAACTGCCTCATACCCCCATAAGGGAGAACATAAGATTGTCCTTGTGTATGGATGAGAAGCCTGGGGCTCAGAGCTGTGAAGTGAGGCTGAGGACGACATGGGTGGCAGGGGTGGGTAGCGAGGTCTGACTTCAGAATACCCTTGGCCAAACCACACCATCTGCCCTTGGAGAGCAACCAACACAGCCTTGCCTAGAGCCACTATTCCATCCCCCCTTTTATGGACAGCTGGGAGAGCTAAGTGACACTGCGCAGAGGCAGGCATCCTAACAGGAAAAGTGTGGAACCAAGTTCCTGGTGTCCTGTATCTCTCCCCAAAGCAGAAAGGCTTCTATGCTTGCAGGGTCCTGACAGGAACCCTGAACCCTCCCTAGGACCTTGGTCTGGCCTGAAGCTGCCCCCAGTAGGGTGGTGGGGGAATGGGGGGGTCAGTGGCAGCCCTGTTCCTGCCGCTCCCACCAGCCGGGGCCCCTGAGCACGCAGCTGCCAGTTTCTGCTGAGGCTGTTCCACCTAATTAAGGCCCCAGCGCCACTGCAGCCAGAATCACAAGGGATCCCGTCATTCCCCCTGGGGCACAGAGCCCCGGGCACCAGGACACTGCAGGGCCAGCCTGCCAGCTGGGCCGCTCCCTGTTGCCTGGCCTGGACCTGGAGGTGACAGAGGCGAGGGGCCTTTCAAGGCTGACTGCTCCTCCGTGGTGCCCAGTGTAGCCATTTCGCTGTGGCAACTCCAACCACGGCCCTATCCGGGCTCAGTGGGACCTTAAGCAGTCTCTGCAAAGTCACCCCAAGGGGCCCAGCCAGAAAGACAGGTGCCAACTTCCCTCATTCACCCCCAAGAGTCCTAGTCACTAGGGCCAGTAAGACAATGTCTTACGAGCATCTAACACGTGGCAGCTGCCGCTGCTGTTTCCTCATCACCATCATCCTCATTCACTTCACTGCATCTCATTGATTTGAGGACCCAGACTATTTTACATTTTAAACTTCTGAAATCAGGATGAACCTTATCATGGATAGAGTGTCGGTTTCGTGACCAGCACTCTTCTTGCCCAGTGGTATGTAAAACAAGCATGTGTTTTACAAGAACAGACCACGTCTAGCATTAGATAATGACAGCGTTCACCGCCTCCCCTGGCACAGTTATGGTCCTCAACTCTGCGTGTAGCATCTAGGGCCTTGTGGGGGCTCAGTGAAATGCTGCTGAGGGAACCAACCCATCACCTCACTTACGCTCCCTTATTTACAGCTTTAAGGCAAACATGTCCCCTTACTGCATCAATTCTCCCCACAAAATCTCCTAAGCAACACCCCTCCAAGCCCCCTGCAGGTCCCAGGGTTTCCCAGGATGCCCAAGGGAGGTGGAGGCGGCTCTCCTCCAGGACACAGGAGCAGGCCTGGCTGGGCTGACTCGGCCCCACTGGCGGGCGGCCTGAGTTTCAGATGGAGCACACAGAGCCCCCGAGGAGCTCCAGACTGTGGGCCTGGCTGGGGTCAAGCCACCAGGAAGTGGATCTGGCACAAGCTCCAAAAGGCCTACACAGACCAGAGAAGCCAGCAAGGGGGGACATTCTCCTGCCACCTGGAAAAATTCTACATGTGAGTCCTGGGAAGGCCCGCCCAACACGCTCGGAACAATCTCACCAAACGAAGTAGGGAGGGTCAGGAGCTGCAGAGCAGAGTTTGGCCAGAAATTTCCAGAGGGTGTTCCAAGCATGCTCAGCTGAGCTCCGCAGGCTGCAAGCCAGATGCTCGGCTCCAGTGGAGGCCGACCTCTGGGGCTCCTGGGGGGTCCTCTACTGAGGGCGGGCGGGGACACAGTTCTGGCCACCTGACAATCATGACAACAAAATGCAGACGCCCAGAAAGTTATCAGAATGGGGCTCCTTTCAGACCCAATGCCTCGAAGCCACCATTGGGGTGGAGAAACCTTAGGAGCTGCAGAGAGAGAAGTGAATCCTGCCCTCAACACCGACAGTGATGTGGCCATGGGCAAGTCCCTTTCCCTCTCTGGATTTCACAGGCCTTGATTTTCAGATGGAGATGATTCCAGACTTCAAGACACAGATCTTTCCAGAGACAGAGAGATATGTATCTGTGATGAGAAGGCCAATTCTTCAGAAAGACGAAAAAAACCATAAACGTGCAGGAGCCTCAAAATACATGAAGCAAAATTTGACAAAACTAAAGGGAAAAAAAGACATTAAAAATTGTGACAGATATTAAGACCTCTCAGAGAATGTGATATGGGAGTGTGTATGTGTTGTTCATACAAGACAGCATGCACTTGTGTGAATGTATGTGTGCAAAAAGAGTGAGTGTGAGAGATGAGTGTGTCAGGGTGTGCCCAGTCAGTGGGCCAGGGGCTGTGGGGGGAAAGGGTCTATCCTCTCATGCCCCCACAACTGGCCATCCTCCAGTTCAGGGTCTCCAGGCTCCTTACCGTGCCCACCCTCCTCAGGACCTGCCCCGAAGCCAGGTCTCACCTCAGAGAAAGCCTGGTGCTTCCCCATCACCTCGTGAGCGGCAGGTAAGTGAGGTCCAGGTTTTGCCTGCTAACTGGAAGGACTCCGGCCACTCCATGGCAGGAGTCACTGGAGCCAGAGCCCACTTTCCTCACAGTTTTGAAAAGCAAAGAAAGTGCAGTTTCACAAGAGGAAGAAGGTGAGGAGCAAGAGAAGCAGTCTTTCCCTTTGCAAGAGGGGGGCTGGGTGACTACAGTCAGACCAGGCTGTGCCCAGGCCAGGATGGAGGGCTGCCCTACTCTGGACCGGGGTGTGTGTGTGCCCAAGGAGCCTCAGCTCTGGCACAAGACAGAAGCCTTGTTTCCAGTATGGCCCTGCCCCCACCATCGCCCCCTCCCCACCAAGACCCAGGGGGCAGTGCACAGTGAGGCTGCCCAACCCCGTCTTTCTTTCCTCACACTGGGGCCCTCAGCATCCAAGGTGCTGGGTGTGGAGGGCCGGTGATGCAGACTGCTCAAAACATTTCAGGCCGCCTCATCTGATGGCCCTGGGGCATTGCACAATCACACAAAAGAAAGAACAGCACACATCGGAGCAAGACACTCCGGAAGAAAAAGGGTCTGGGGAGAGACCCTGCCGTCAAAGGATTCAGGATTAAAAGAGCTGGCACCTACGCCCATGCAAGGCCACCCTCTCAGGCCATCTAAGCCTCACAGGCCTGAAAGGCTCCTCCAGGTCTCCCGCGTCTTGGACCGATGGCTGTGAACACAGGACCCCTGAGCCTTCTGACCAGGGGCTGCAGCGTCTGGGAGTCTGCAAAGCCATGCCTGCCTCCCACCTGTCTCCGTCCCTCCCAGCGGCAGAACCCACACAAACCTCTTAATCCCCATCTGTGAACCCTCGTCTGAAAGCCGGGTGAGGTTTATGGGTCTGGGAAGGCTTATAAAACACGGCTGCAGTGTGCCAATGCTCCGACCCCTCCCCCGCTGTCCCCCTCAGGGAGCTGGTGCAGGAGTCCAAGGGCAGCCTCTCCTGTGGCTCCATCAGGGTGGGCTCCTTCCAGCCCCATACTCTCTCCCATGAGTGCTACTCACGCCTGGGCATGGGGAGAGCCCATTTGTTAGACCACCCATTCTCTCACATCCTGGCTCTGCCATGTAATCCAAAACTCTCAGGATCAGGAGCCCTGGTCTCCCCCTTTGAGAAAAGGGACTCATGCCACCTTTCCAGAGGCCAGTGCACGCCACCCTCTGTGGTCACAGGAGGAATAGGGAGTCTGCGGAGGAGGGCAGTGGCTGGCACAGAGTGGGCGCCATCAGATCAGCATCATCTGCTACAGCTTCATCGTCACCACCACCATGTCCTGAGACCTCACGATGTCTGTGTCAGAAGCGGGGGTGGACAGAACCCCCTCAATGATCTTCCTTGGCATTGGCTCTGCCAACAATTGATACTAATAGGTGGGCAGGACAAAGTGACCTTGGTGGGCTCTGACCTTTGTGGGGTCCTTCTTGGACCCTGGACTGCCTCCTCTCCCCACTTCACTCACACTCTGCAGGTAGAAACAGCTTCAAGAGGTGGCTGCTCCTGCCCAGGGCCCCAGCATGCCTGCCTGGCTCAGCTGAGCCAAATACCAACTGTGACCTTTGTGTCATCCATTCAAGGTTGCTGGCACCTCTGGAAGGAAATCCAATCCAGCAATCAATTTCACTCAGGGTTCCACACCAAATAGGTTGGGCAGCAAGTGGCTGGGGCGGCCAGTGAGGGGGCAGAGACCTTCAGAGCCGCTGGACTCACAGGCCAAGCTAAAGCTCAACCTCGAGGATCTTCTCTCCCCACTGCCCAGCACCACTCCTGCAAACAGGTGTAGAAAGATGAGAGCCTGACAGCTGCACAGGAGCCAAGGGGCTCAGCTTCTACTCTTTACCATCTGATCCCATTGCACAGAGGGGAAAACTGAGACCCAGACAGGTGGAGGGTCTGAGCGAAGGCCACTGAGTCCTGGGGCCAGAATCTGGGCTTCTAATTTCCAGGGGTATAGCTGGAGCAAGTAAAAAATCCCCACGAGCAAGTGCAACATGTTCTTAAGAAAACTCCTCTTATTCCAGGGAGAAGACCAACTCCCAGCTCCAAACAAACCCCATGGTGGAGACCACCTATGGAGGTGTGACGGTGGTCAGTGAGTTGACGGAACACAGCTTTAAGGAGTCATAAATGTGCCTTTCTCAAACCTAAGTCATATCATGTAATTTGGCTGCCTAAAACCCCTAAAGGAAGAGAGAACTGAAAGAGTCAATGTGGAATTACCAGGAGACCCAGCAATTCCACTCTGGGTTACCTGCCCAAGAGAAAACAGATCCATACAAAAATCTGTACATGAATGTTCACAGTGTACAGTCAAAAGCAGAAACAGCCCAAATGTTCATCCACTGATAAACAAAATGTGCTTTATCCATATAGTGGAATATTATTCAGCCATTAAAAGGGATGCAGTACTGATTCATGCTACAGTGTGGGTGAATCGTGAAAACATGCAAAATGACAGAAGCCAAGCACAAATGACCACACACCGTGCGGCTCCATTTCCACAAAATGTAGAATATGTCCATCCACAGACAGGAGGTTTGTGGCTGCCAGGGCCTGGGGGCGGGAGGTGACCACTAATAAGGAAGGGGTTTCTTTTGGGGGGTGGCAGGAATGCTCTAGACAGTGGAGACAGCTGCACAACCCTGTAAAAACACTAAAAACCACTGAACTGTATACTTTAAAAGAGCGAGTCTTTAGTGTGTGAATTAGATCTCAACGTAAAAACAAAACAAAAACAAGAGCCAGCCCACAGTCCGGACTCCCAGCGAGGCCCACCCGACTGGCCCCTGCCGACCTGAGACGAACCCCACCTCGCCCTCAGGCACTGCAGCTTCCTCACTGGAAAAAATAAACCCATTAAAGCGGCCTTAAGCTGTGGGCTTGTTGGTCCTCCTGATATAATGCTGCCTGAAAACTGATGACCCATGAGGGTTTTCTGACCCTAACACGTTATCCTCCCCAGCATAGAACATCATGGTGTTTTGGGGCCACAGAATGACATACCAAATTTAAAACCTAGATCCCATGAAACGGGGAAACACTGCACTTCCAGCCACAGGTTAACAAGTCTGGGGATCTAACTGAGGATTACACTTACAACGCTGTATCACATACTCAAATGCTGTTAGAGAACAGATCTTAAATGGTTTCACCACAAAAAAGAAATGGCAACTATGGGGTGGAACGGAGGTCATTTTGCAATAGATACACGTATCTAATCAGTACTCTGCATATACCTTAAAATTGTATCATGCTGTAAGTCACTTATAGCTTGATAAAGCTGGAGGAAAAAAAAAAAAATTAACTTAATAAATACCACAGGTCAGATTCCACGTGTGGCTGGCAAACTACCTGTGACCCCTGAGGACCAGCCGGGAAACGAGCACAGGTCACACGGTGTGCACACGCTCCTTCCACCACCACCCTGGCGGGGCTCCCTCTGGGGCCGAGTGGCAAATGGAAGCCAAGGCCCTAAACGTTCTTCCCAGAGGGCAGAAGTACCATCCCTCTCCACAGTCCCTGCAGGAACACGGACCTGGGACAGAAGATGGACCTGAAATCCAGATGTGGGCTCTTCCTCAGCCAAGAAAATGTGCCAATGAGGCCAGAACCTTCAATTGCTCAGAAGACAGTCACAGCAGAGTTAACCTCCCAGGGGTCAGATCCAGAGAGATCTAGGCAGAGAAGGGGCCAAAAAGCTCTGGGCAAGCTATCCCTCCAGCCCTGCCCTGGCCCCTTCCCTGTCTCCAGGGAGGCTGAGTTTTGAAGACCTTTGGCCATCCAAGTTGTCTCCAATCACCTCCAGGGTTAAGACGAGGCGCATCTGGAAAGTTTACTCGACTGAGCAGATGGCTCCTAACTCGCCAAGAAAAGCAGAGACCTCCCCTCGGAGGAGGTGGTCAGAGCTTGGGAAAGGCCCAAAGCCCAGTCACTTAGCAGCAGCTGCCAGGGACAGGGTGCCAGGGTCAACCCAGCTGGCAGCTTCTCCTGGCACCTTCTGGAAGGCTCCTCTGTCCAATCACCTTGTCCAGGTGCCCCTCAAGCCTGGCCCTGGGAGGAGGGGCTGCCAGGCCCTCCCTGAAGAGCTAGGAGCCGAGTGGGCGCAGAGAGCAGGGAACACGGGAAACAGATGTGCGCGCGGTCCTGACAGGCGAGTGATGACAGACGCTCTCTGCAGGCCTCAGATGTCAGTGCGGAGAAAAGAAAGGCGGCCCAGCGGCAACACCTGTTCCAGGCTGGGAGGCCGGGCTCGGGGGGCTGGGCGGGCGTCCCCTCGGAGAAGGCCGGGGTGTGGTTAGGTAAACAGCTGCACGCTCCATTGCCCAGAACGCTCCCCAGACAGAGGGAAGAGGCAAGGGTGGCCTGGCCACCAACTGGCTCACAAGGAAAGTGCTCGATCACGCGGCAAACCCATCCTTGACTGGAGTAGGCTTCTCCTGGCAGCAGGAGGAGGTCCCAGCTGACATCTTAACACCTGGGCAATGCTGGGGGCAGCAAAGAGAAAGGGCACCACTTCTCAGTGGGTGGGAAAATGTGCGGGGTCAGGGGGGCTGGCAGCAGAGCCAGCTGGTGGGGGCTTCTCAGGACCTCTGGCCCAGGCAAGCTGGCTCCTGCCTCCCAGCTGCTCTGCTGGCTCAAGTTGGGGGCGGGGAGGGGCACGCACAAGGACTATTACGACCTGCCCACCCAGGGCACTGCCACCCCTACAGCTGGAGCCCCAGAGGGGACAGAAGTCAAGAGCACAGACTCCAAAGCCAGGCTCCTAGTCCAGTGCTGACCTCAACATCATTAGCTGAATGACCCTGGGCAAACTCCTTGACCTCTATGGACTGGCTTTTTCCTCTATGACATGAGGATAGCAGTACCTCCCTAAACGGGGTTGCTGTGAGGACCCAGTGAGTGTGAGTACAGTAAAGTCTGGCACAGGCTGGAACTCGGGAAGCGTTCTAGACCCTCGTGGTTATTACATCCTCAGATACCATCTCTGCAGCCTGGCCAGCCGTGCCTCCTAGCTCTCAAGAGGGACAATCATTCCCTGCCTCAGCAGAAAAGTGGGGGCAGAGGCTGTGACACTGGAGCCCGTGGGTGCCAGTGAGAGACCCACCCTGAGCTAGGAGCAGCTCAGGGACGAGAAGGGAATGAATGGGACCCATACTTCTGCTGCCCGCCAGCAGCTGTCACATCACAAACTTTTCAGAGGAAAGAGCATCTCCATTTCTCAGAGGCAGCAACTAAGGCCCAGAGAGGGCAAGAGTCTTACCCTAGTTCACACAGCCAGCTCCCAGCAGAATGAAGATTGAAGCCAGATCTATATTAAGGCCAACCCAGGGTCTTCCCAAGGTCCCAGTGCTGAGGCCCCTCCTAGGACAAGCTCCCTCAAAAAGGTGGGCTGCAGCCTCCCCAGCCCATCCCCAACACAGCCCTATCCAAGCAGCCAGCTCAGAGGCAGTGGCTACAGAGCACGGTGCTCTGCAGGGCGAGGGGGCCAGCTGGTGAGAAAAGCCACAATCTAAACAGAGGGTACCAATGACACCCCTCCTTTCTTCCTTCCATGTTTTCTTTCTAGTTGATTTAGTCATAGATAAACACTTATAGGAAACAACTGAGGCATCGTAGCAGGTGGTATAGACCAGGTTCTGGAACACACTGTCCCAGCTAAGCGGCTTCCCTGCGGCCACCTTCCAATGCCCCAGCCACTTGCCCCACCCCAGATTCTCAAACTGTCCCCAAGAGATACATGGAATACAGACGCGAGCACCAGAGTCTCCAGAGTGGAATCGGGAAAGGAGCGTGGGGGCCTCCACACCTCCCCTGGGCTTGCCTGCAGCCCCCGGGACCCTGAGTGCTCATCCTGTGCCCGCCCTGGCCCTCGGCAGCCTCGTCCTGCTGTGCTCGCAGCCCTGCAGGAAGCTGTCCTCCCTGTGGACACTTCGTGCCCCTCCCCTGACACCACCAGCGCCCAGGGCCTGGAACAGCGGCTGGCTCAGAGGAGGCGCTCCGTAAATATCTGCTGCGTGAATGCGGGGACGGGAGGCTGTGTTTCCTGAAGTCTGCTGACCGTCAGTCAGGCTCTCCTGGGGGCAGAGTGGTGGCTTCTCTTTCCCTCTGTTTGGAAGAGCCTAAGCCCCATACTGCTGCCCCACCTCACACAGGCCCGGTGGCCTCCCCTGCCACCTGGGGTGCTGCCACGGTCCAGCCCCAGGTGGAGCTGTCCCATGCCCATTCTGAACCTGCTTTCACTTTTGATTGCCCCTCTGCATCTTCAACTCTAAACCCTTTCTTCTTTTCCTGATTTCAAGGCTTCTAGTTCATTCCAATCTCATTTCCCTTTCTCCTGAATCCTCCCCCACCAACAAATCCCACCCATCTTCCAAGGCTCTTCTTCCACCAGACAGATGGATGGAGCAGGACATTGGGGTAGAAAGACCTAGGTTCAAGACCCACCTCGGCCACCTACCGGCTGTGTGATAGTCACAAGGCCATCTGACTTCTCTGAGTCTCCATTTACTTATCTCTAAAAAGGGAATAATAAGGTTTCATACAGACATGGCAAGAAGCAAATGAGATAAGTTGTTTTAGAATCGTGCAGAAGTTAGTGTGATGTTTTAGCCTTCCCATATTCACACCGGCCCCTTCTGGGCAGACTGCAGCTAGCGTCTTCATCCATACCTGGCCTCCTTCCACGCCCCATGTCCCAGCTGGACTGGGAACTGCTTCCTTAAGTTCTATCAGCTAAGGCCCCCAGCTAGCATTTCAGTAACTCCCAACAGGTGAGCAAACCAACATGGGAAAACTCATCGCAGTTAGACGGTCTGCAGCAAACAGTCTGAGAGGCCTCATGGGGAGAGCTCTGATGACCCCATGCCCCCCAATGCCAAGATGAAAATCTGTACCCATCCTACAGAAGCCACCTGCATCCTGGAAGAATCTGTCCCAACACACTGGGAGAACATGAAGGGTCCCACTGTATGCCAAGCACTTGATTTTGCAGAGGCAATCAAATGCCCCGATTTATTTAATTCTCAGTACTCATGGGCTGCCATCTATGGGGTCACACAAAGTCAGACACGACTGAAGCAACTTAGCAGCAGCAGCAGCAGCAGCAGCATGGCCCCATGAGGCAGGTAATGCTTATTTCCACTCCTCAGTTTAAAGACATGTACTCAGGGAGGACGAGAGGTGTCCTCTCTGGCACTCAGTTAACAAGAGAAAGGGCAGGATTGGAACCCAATCCTGTCCTGCTCCAAAGCTAGGCTGGGCTCTTCTCGGTCCAACCCTTCCAGGAACTGCAGGTCAGATTCCCAGCAGCAGACCCCGGGCAGGGCTGCCCCACACCACCAGGAGAGTTCAGCATCTACAGTGGGGGTGAGAAGCCATCCCCAAACGTTCTAAAGACAGAAGCTCCCAAACCAGACCAAAGCCCCCAAAGAAAGCACTAAGCCCAAAGAGGATGCTGACGCTGAAGGAACCTTGGGCAGAGCACAAAGGTGTCAGGGCCAGGCACCTACTTTATAGACTCAGCCACCACGTGTGAACATGCAACCCAGGAGCCCACACACGTGCGCACAGTCTGTCTGTGTGGCAGGCAGACTCAGGAAGCTTTCAAGCAGATGGACATCCACCCCTGGACAAGCGAAGGCACCCTTCCCTGTTCACGTGTCCTCTGCCAGTCCCTCGCCAATGGCCACCACTCCAGGCATGGGATTAGGCAAGCTAGCACCACTGGCTTCAGTGGAAACTAGGATTCCTGGCCCCGGTAGCCATGACGGTGATCATAACTCACAGATGTCTGCTTCCCCAGACCCACCGGGGGCAGTTCCTGCTTTGGCCTCTGCAAAGCCGGATCCAAAATTAACTGAACCCCGTCTGGCTCCTCCCGGGCAGGCAGCGTGAAGGCAGGCGCCTTATAAACAGGGTGCACGCCAGGCTTCCCACCCTCCCCCGGCACAGCTGACTTGCAGAGAAGAAAGACTCTCTTCCCACCGGGAGAAAGGCCTGTCTAGGCCACTGTCTCCCGGGCCCCAAACCTCCATGTCTGGAAATCTCTCTTCATCGGCTGTTAAGCAACCAGAGAGCCTCAAAGGAAAAGTGTGAACTTGGGTGGAAAATTCTGGAAAAACTAAGCCTAGTGGGAACGAGAGAGAGAGGAACTTCTGATGTGTTTCAAACCGGGTAAGTACGAGACCTCTCAGTGACCCGCGTGGCTGGACTAATTACCAATGTTATCAGGCGGATGACAGACGTGCCCCGAACTTCCTCTGTTTGATAGATTCCGCTGCACACACACTCAAGTTCAGGCCCATGCCTGCTGCTTTCAGCAATGCCCTATTCTTCCACAGGACCACTCGGCCCCCCAGCTCCTCTGGCCTGCCCCAGGCCTCCAGGCTCGGCTAGCACAGCAGGGTGACCCAAGAGGGCCCCTCCTGCTGGAACACAGCACACAGAATCAGTGCAAACTGCTCCCCGGCAGAATAGAAAACAACATCTCTTCTTTCCCTGCTGGGGTTTCAGAGGATGACTGAGGACGGCTGCTTACCTTCCTCGCAGCTGCCACTGGGGAGCTCCAGCCCACGGGTGCCTGGCGGGGGAGCCCCTGGCCAGCGCACACCAGGGTCCCGCACTCTATGCAGGCGCCGATGACCAGCTGCCGCCCGTCATCCACTAGCAGGCTGTGGCTCGCTCGCAGGGTGTAGAGAAACAAGGGCAGCCGGGCCACCCTCACGGCCTTCAGCCCGAGACACCGCTTCTTCTCCTGCTGGCAGAAGAAGCACACAAATGTCTCCACGCGGTACTGCCGAGACCAGGGGCTGACAGCATGGTGGGCACCGCGCGCCTCGTGCTGCAGCCACTGGCCCAGCAGGTCGTGGTAGCAGAGCACACAGGTGGCCACCAGGCCGGTGGCGTCGGCTGGCCTGGCGCGCGGGGCGGGCGGATAGACAGTGAGGAAGGGAAAGAAGGGCTCCTTCTCGCCCAAGCGGCTGGACGGGTTCACGTTGAGCTGGAACTCCTTCCCGGGGCCCAGCTCAGTCCCACAGATGTAACAGATTGATGCTGGGCTGCCCTGGGCCGACAAGGGCGGCTCGGAGAGAGTAGGGTCCGAGGCAGAGAAGGCCTGGTGGTACCTGCCCAGGAAGCCCTGCACTGAGGTGATGAGCTCCTCATTCTGGCAGGCCCGGTACAGGGCCCAGACGTCCTCCAGGACGCTGAAGCACTTGGGGCAGCTGCGGACTTCACAGCGCTTGTTGGGGCCCTGAGCGTTGGGCGGGCAGGGCAGGAGGCTGAGGAAGGGGAAATGCATGGAGGCCCTGGCATTGCCGTTGAGGCTCCTGGAGGCCACGGCCCGGGCATCCTGGGTGCAGTCCTCCCCACAGAGGTAGCAGGCCTCCGGCAGGGACCCACTGGGTGGGCCTTCTTCCCTCAGGAGCCGCCTGCCCTTGGAGGCCATGCCTGGGGCGTGGCTGTTCAGGGGCACCACGTAGAGCCGCTGCAGGACGGGCACATTGGCCAGTTCAAAGCTCTGCCATTGCTGCATGAGGGATGAGAAGCAGCAGGGGCACACCAGGGTGCTACCACCCTCGCTGATGGGCTGTGCCCCCGGGGGCGGGCTGTGCAGCCACAGGAAGGGGAAGAAGGGGGCCTGGGCCAGCTTCTCCTGCTTCTGCACGTGGATCTGGTGCTGCGAGGCTGGGGACAGCGCTGACCCGCAGATGTAGCAGCAAAGGCCCTCTGGTGGTGCTGCCCGGCTCTCCGGGGGAACCCGGGGTGCATGGCCACTACCATTTTCCTTGTCTTTGGGGCCTCGGGGGCCTGGGAGAGGTTGCTCCTTGCGGTCCTCCTCCTCGCTGGTGATGTTGATGTCACTGTCCTCAGACATGCAGTAGCCCCCACGGCTCTCCCGCAGTGGCCTGCTCTCGGGAGTCTTGGCGACCCTGCCCAAAGGAGCTCCTTTTGTGCCCTCTGCAGGGGCCACCTGGACTGAAGGCCCTTGCCAAGGGTCCTGAACTCCTCTCAGGACGCTGGCCCGGGCCTCTGGGACCCAGTGCCTCCCGGGGCCCTTCCGCCGGCGCCGGATGCCGGCCTTGGGCTCCCCATCCAGGCGGAGCTTCGAGGGGACTCCCTCCTCTTCCACATCCCCAGACGCCGGAGTCTCCGCACCCTGTCCTGGAGAGGGTCCCAGCGCCGGCCTCCACTCCAGGCAGCGGCCACCGCGAGGCCCGGGCCCCGGGGCGGAGCGCGCAGCTGGCGCCCCATCCTGGTGGGGACTGGGGCCGTCGCGCGCCGCAGGGTCGGGCTCAGAGAGGGGGTCGGTGTCAGACAGCTCCGACAGCTCCGAGTCTCGAGGCTCCTCGGCAGCCGCGCGGGGCCCGGGTCCGCCGCCTTCGTCTTCGTCGTCCGCGCCGCCCAGCGCATAGGCGACGTTCCACTCGCGAGGGGCCGCGGCGCCCCCGCGGCGCCCGCCCGCGCCCGCGTCGCACTGGTGGGGACGCTTGAGCCAGTACATGCGCTTGTCCACGGGCGTGCGGGCGCGCTCGAAGGCGGCCCACTGCTCGCCCAGGAAGCAGCGGCAAACGGCGCACACCAGCACGCAGCCGTCGGCCGGGGACAGCTCGCGCGCGCCGGGCGCGGGCTCCTGCTGCTGCAGGAACGGGAAGAAGGGCTGTGCCGGGGCCCCCGCGCCCGCCGCCGCCGCCGGCTGCTTCACCTGCAGCTTCAGCTCCTTGCCGCGCCCGATGCCGCCGCCGCAGATAAAGCAGGAGAGCGGCGCGCCGCCGCCGCCCGCCGTCCGCTCGCCCACGGCTGCCATAAGCCGCTGCTTGCGGGAGACCGGCGCCGGCCGCCCGCTCATGGCCGCGCCGCGCCGCCCGCCCGCCCCGGCCCCCGCGCGCCCGGGGCGGCCCTCACCGCCCGCCGCCGCGCCCAACTTGGAGCATGTGTGCGCGCCGCAAAGTTTGGCGGCGGGCACGGGCGCTTCGCCGCACGCAGAGGCGCCCCCCCGGCCAGCCGAGCCCCCGGCGGCGCCGCGGCGAGCGCGCCCGGAACGCAGCAGCGGCGGCGGCGGGCTCCGGGCGGCTGGAGCGGCAGCCGCATGTGCGAGCTCCGGCGCCTGCCAAAGCGTTGGGTCATTTAATTGGGGAGGAGGGAGGCGGGGCGGCGGGCGGTGCGCGGGGAGGAGGAGGGGAGGAGGACAGCGGGAGGGCGGGAGCGCGGCGGGCGGGGGAATCCCTCCCTCGAGCTCCCTCCCCTCTGCCCGCCCTCCTCCCCTCCCCCCTACTCCTCCCCTCCCCCTACTCCTCCGCCCTCCCCCCCGCCCCCACCCCCCCACCCCCCCCCTCCACCCCCCCCACCCCCCCCCCCCCCCCCCCCGTCCCCCGCGTCCCAAACTGCGCACAATAGCTCGCCGGCTCCTCTATCTATTTTGTGTCCAGCCGGGAGCCGCACTCGATGATTCATTGCCCCAATTAGGGGCTCTCTCCAGCGTGCCTGGCTCGAGCCGTCTGAAGGGTCTCCTCGGGGACCCGCAGAAACCCATCAGCCGCTAGAGCTGGTCTTTAAGTAAAGGTCAAGCAGGACGCAGCCGGAGCCAGGTAAGGACGCGACCGGCGTCCCAGGAGACAAGGGAGGGCTGCTCCCTCAACCCCGAAGTAGGCAAGCTGCCGAGTCAGCTGGGGGGCCCCTGCCCCCTCCCCATTCTAACGGGCCCTTTACAGCCTTGAGGAGCCCGGGGTTGGGGACACCTTTCAGGGCCCAGTGTTCTAATTCTGGTGACAGAGGTAAGAGCTGTCCCCTGTCTCCTGGGACATATTAGAGAATGCACCATCCTAGGGACAGACTCCTTAGCCTGCCACACCCCAGCCCACCGCTGGGCAGGGGCAGAAAGGGTCCTGTGTGTAAGGGCTGTGTGTTCCAGGACACATGACTCAACAACTCTGGGCCCATTTTTCCTCTTGTTAGGCAGAAGCTCTGGCAGGGGGTTAACTGTTTCCATGTATTTACTGTACCTATGTATGCTGCTGCTGCTGCTGCTAAGTCGCTTCAGTCGTGTCCGACTCTGTGCGACCCCATAGACGGCAGCCCACCAGGCTCCCCCGTCCCTGGGATTCTCCAGGCAAGAACACTGGACTGGGTTGCCATTTCCTCCTCCAATGCATGAAAGTGAAAAGTGAAAGTGAAGTCACTCAGTCGTGTCCGACTCTTAGCGACCCTATGGACTGCAGCCTACCAGGCTCCCCCATCCATGGGATTTTCCAGGCAAGAGTACTGGAGTGGGTTGCCATTGTATTTATTAAACACAGAAAGAGAAACCTTAGTACCTGCCAGGGGCAGAATGTAAGTACTTTATACACATCCGCTCAGTCGCTCCTCCCAATAATTCTGCATTAAGTGCCATGATCAGCCCACTTTACAGATGAGAAAGAGGAGGCACTGAGCTCTAAGGTACACTTCGTGAATGGCGGAGCTGGCATTCAGACCCAGGCAGTCAGTTCCAGGCCCCTGTTCTCAACTCCCTGGCTGCACAGTCACTAGGCAAACATCTGGGCCCCGTCATCCAGCTGCTGATGGAGACTGTCCACAGCAGGGGACACAGCCAAGACTGCTCCATCCTCCCTGCTGCTCTGGCACTGGCTGGGAGGCCTTGGGCAAATCCAGGCCTCTCTGGGTTCACATTTCATCTGCAAAATGCCCATCCCTTCCAGCTTCAAAAATCTGAGTCTCTGATTTCTGAGCAGTTAACAACTGTCCCAACCCACCAGCTGGAGCCCAGAGTCAGCCTGGGGACAAAGGTGCCAGGTTGGCCCCTCTGCCCTCTGGGACACTGACATGTAAATAAAACGAGGCTTCCTCTTGGCATGGAGGAAGGTCACGCATTATAAATAAAGGGAACAAGAGAAAGGGCCACCTCTTTGGAATCCCTGGTGGATATTCCAGGGCTCACAGTTCAGGGGTCAACAGGAAGCGCATCACCATCACCATGGCCAGAAGTGCAGGACTGGGGGCTCTCACCCAGGCCAGGAAAAAGCCCTGTCAGCAGGACTGTCCTGAGGGAGTGCTGGGGGCAGGGCCAAGGGGCTTCCCTGCTTCTGGCATCTTTAATACCTGCTGGGAGGAGGGAGCCTGATGAGGAGAACGTTAAAGGGTGAGGTCTGCATAACTGTGTCCCAGCATAACTCTCAAGCCCCACATAGACCAAGAGCTTGCTGGTAACACAGTCCCTGGCTCAGGAAAGAGAGGTCCGCTGGGGGTTACATATGGGTCCCCTAAGGCTTGGCTCATGCTGTTCCTTGTTTCAAACACTTCTCCAGGCTCTCTTTATGAAGCCAGCTGCTCTCCTCTTTATGGTCTTGGTCTTCCCCCAGAGGACTTCCTCCTTCTCCAACTGAAGTAGCTTGCCCTGTCATTCTCAGTCTCAGCTCACTGGCATCGGAATTTGCCAACGGTTTTATTTTTCTGTTGACTGTTCTCTGACTGATTCCCCCAGGAGCCCGGGTGCTCCCTCCTGCGGGAAGCACGTCTTTGTTGCTCACTGTGTAGATCCAAAGCCTGGCTCACTGCCGGAGCCCACCCTCCTGGGTCCCAATCCTGCCCCATCGCTCTCAAGCCGTGTGAGCCCTGGGCAAACCCCTTAGCTCCCTAAGCTTCAGTTTTCTGCCTTGTGCAATGGGGTCGTGACCCTCCACAGACAGGGGCCTGGCACGTGGTAGGTGACTGTGTGGGTATCCTTCCTGGTCCTGTCCAATGGTTGAGGAGGTTCTGCGACTGCCTGTCTGCACTCCCAGGTGAGCGGGCCACGGTAGTGAAGTCACACACACAGTCAGGGGCAGAAGCGCCTCGGAGGTTGACAGGAGGAGAGGGAGTGGTTTTCTTGGCTAAGCTAGTCATCTAGAGAGTACCCTGAGTGTGTGCAACATGTGTGAAAGTATGTGTATGCAAGTGTTGGAGTGTGCATGTGTGTATGTATGCATCTGTATGTACACATATGCCTGCATTCATGTGTGTGCATGTGTCAGTGTGTACACGTGTGTGCATCCCTATGCGTATGTATGCATGTATTCACGCTTGTACCTATGTGTGTGTACAAAGGGGGCCAGGAGTGGAGGGAAGAGCTGCTCACTGGATGTCTCTATTTCCTTCTATGACCCAGTGGCTCAGGAAGGTCCCCAGGCACACATCGTGGAGCCAGGGAACAGGTGAGAACAGAGCAGAGCAGGAGGAAGGCAGGTGATGACGGTTGGTCATTTGTGGGTAGGTGACCGGGGTGCAGATGCTGGTACAGTTTGACATACCAGATGGACATCACAGCTCTGCTGTTTACTAGCTGTGAGAGCCTTGGCCTGCTAGTTAACCTCTCTGAGTCTCGGGCTCCCCATCTGTAAAACAAGGATAACAAAGCAACTCACCCCACAGGGCTGCGAGCAAGGTGAAGTGAGACCGTCCAGGCGGAGCACTCTCTCTGGATGCAGACGTCACAGGAGCGCTTGTGCACATGGGTTGAGTGTGAAGCACACACAGGTCCCTGACCCACACATTTTGCAACAAGCTAGTGAGGTAGATAGATTCTGCTATGTCCTCAGTTTCCAGGTGAGGAGACAAAGAGACATAAAAGCTGGAGGTCATGCAGCAGGCGAAGCTAGGGCCAGAGCCCAGGAGGTGTGTCTCTGTCACTCCCTGGCTATGTTGGCCATTAGCTTTGCCCTGAGCCCTGTGATGCCAGCTTGTTCTCACATATGTCCCCAGTTTCACACCTAAGGAGACTCAGACACAAAACAGGCTGAGTCTGTGCCAGCGATGAGGCCAAGTCTCAAGGTTCATTCATAATAACTTCATGTTGGAGCCACAGCCTCCAGGTGCCAGCAGAGTCAGCTCCTCGCTTCCCTCTGAGCCCCCCAGCCCTCCCTGCAGCTGCGGAGAGGGGGCCAGGCACCCGCAGACCACATGGACCGCCACCCAGTGCTCTCCATCTTCATTCTTGGGACTCGCAAGCATGATGGGATTGTGAAGCACCAACAGATGCTCACAAGCACCCCAGTGTTAGGGACAGGGAGAAAATGCCCACCTTGGGTCTGCAGGAGACCAGAAGACCGTCAGCGTGAAACGTCTGGGCACATTGCAAATTTGCAGCTTCCTGTAGGGTCGCCTTGGCCCAGAAACCGCAGGAATCTGCCCTCGCACTGCGGGGGAGAGCAAGTTTCCAGGCTCCAAGCACTTATCACACGTCGTATTGTGTGTCTGTCTCTGGGTGGCTTCCCTCGCGAGGTCCCACAGCGTCACAAGGCGGGGGACTCAGTTGGGGCCCAATCCATGCTTAAACATGGGATGCCAGACTCTATCCAAAACCTCGCAGTGCCTTCCAAGTTCCAGAATTGCCTGGCTGCTTCTACCGGCTTCCAGTCTTTCATTCTTTCAAGTGCCAGCAATCCAGACCAAATCCTTCCCTGTGGCCCCAGCTCCCCCCGACCCTGCAACCCGCCTGCCCCCCTCATGGCGCCCTTGCCTGCTTCCTCCTCTCTCTATGCTGTACAGGGCCTTAGGCACCCCTCCCAGAACCCCGTCCCCTTCGGAGGCTGGCCCACCATTCCTCTTTTAGAAGCAACGTGTGCTTGTGTGTTTGGCTTCTGGCTCACTGGGGACCAGAAAAACAAAATTTATCATCTGACTGTCCTATTTTTTTTTAATTTCTTTCCATTTGTTTCCTCCTAAGAATGAAGTAAGTATTTTTAAGCTGTGCTCAGAGTTTCAAACATGGCAGGCCACAGGCAAAAGCATATCCTCCTTCTCAGAGGGAAGGAATGCAACCGTTAACAATAAAAAAAAAAAAAAGAATCCCTGGGATTTATGAAGGCCGTCTTATGAGCCGTCTCACATCCGTTAGCTCGTATGACACAGCAATCCAGGGGGTGAAGAAGGATTCACCAGCTCCACCTGAGAGATGGAGAGACTGAGGTTCTAGGGGATATCTCCTGGGCCTGGGGTAAGCGCCCAGCTGCTGGGGCTGGTGAAATTTCCTAGTGTTTGTATGTGTAAACTGGGCTGATCTGTTCAATGTCAACATTAAAAATATATAGCGTGTTTGGTGACCCTAGCTTAGCATCCCTTCTGTTTTCAAATATAGGGGTGTCAGAGGGTGGAAGTGGGAGGACCACTTTCCATCTCTGGGGCCTGAGAAAAGTGCTCCAGAGAACTACTTTGTAAGCTGCTTGCATTACACAATTAAGGGCAAAAGCATGGGATAAAGAGTCTAAGAGCAGAATCAGGTATCCCTGAAATCTTGCCTTGCTCCCATGAACCCGAAAAAAAAAACAGACACAAACAGCCCAGGCCCACCCCTCTGGTGACACTATTCCCCGACCTCCTCCTCCATCGCAAAACCCGAGGTTATTCCTGTGAACTTCAGGGCCTCATAAAGCTCCTTTGATAGATGATCACCTGGGTGGACCTGCACCGGAGATGCGGGGACAAATGCCGTAAGAATCTTGTGTGTCCTCAAAGACTCCCTTGCCACTGGTTTCTCAACAGACCCCTGACTTGCCGCACAAAACCCACAGTAATCATTCATGTGGGTAGGGAATAGGTGGGCTGGGGAGGAGAGGGGGAAGAAGTAGACCACGGACTTCATACTATCTGAAGAGTGCCTGGTATGCAGTAGGTGCTCAATATTGCCCCCCAGTGTGTACTGATAGTAAGTAGCTCAGGTTCACAGCATGCTGACTAGATGCCAGGTGCTATGTTCAGAGCTTACATCATCACCTAGTTTAGATCTCACAACAGCCTGAAAAATAGGCATTATTATTTACCCTGTTTTACTGATGGGGACCCTGAGGCTCTGACTGGTGAACACATGTCCCCAAGGTCACAGAGCAGAACTGGGGGAGCTGGGTTCAAACCCAGGGAGTCTGGCCAGAGAGCCTTTCTCTAACCTACCCTGCTGCTGCGTGCCCAGCTCCTGGCCTGCTGGGCCAGCCTCCCAATTCTTGTCCTTAGATGGGTCCTGCCAGGGAGGCAGACTTACCAGACACCTTCAAATCCTGCCTGTGGCTCCACCAGCAGCCGCAGCTTAGCCCAAGTTCCCCAACCCTCAGCAGCCCAGGCTCTCAGGCCCTGGACTACTTGGTGGGCTGCAGGTACCTCAGCTCAGGCTAATGGTGGTGGGAAGGGGGAGCCAGCAGCCACAGATTCCTTCCAGCTGTTCCTCTGAGTCACCAAAGGATGTTCCAAACCCCATGGCCAGCCCGCCTGCCCTGGTCTTTCATTTCTGCGGTTGGTTGGTGCTGGACTCATTGATGGGGATGTAAAACAGGATTGAAGTGTGTGTCCAATACTAAACCAGGGTGCAGTAATTTCTAAAAGCTTTCATTAGGCTTTACATATAGAAAAGTGTGCCCACGTATATATAGAACCATGGGCATCATCATGTGGGTCCAGCTTGTGGAATTCTCACAAGCTGAGCATGTCTGTGTCATCAGCACCCAGAAATAAGGCACGGCTAGCCTCCTGAACTGAGCTTCCTCCCAGCAGCTCCCCTTGCATCTCATCCAGGCCTTACCCCCATCAAGGGTAACAAGTCCCAGCTGGAATGCCAGGTGTCCCGGCTTCTAATGCCAAACTGCTTTTTATTTTTTAGCAGCTTTACTGAGATATAATTCACATGCCACACCATCCACCAATTCAATGGTGAATAGTTCAGTGGCTTTTAATCTCTGATGGTTGTGCAACCATCATCAGAGTCAATTGGAGAATATTTTCACTGCTCCCAAGAAAAACCCCATGTTCATAAGCTGTCACCTCCCAACCCTCCAGCCCTAGGCAATACTCATCTACTTTCTGTCTCTGTGGATCTGCCCATTCTGGAGATTTCACTGAAATGGCATCATGCGATACGTGGTCTTTTGTGACTAGTGTCTTTCACTGAGCATGATGTTTTCAGGGTTCAACTGCACGTCAGTACAGACTGCATATTATATAAATGGAAGGATATCATATGCAGTCTCTGAGTCTGCCTTGTGGCTCTATGTTATGTCTGTGAAATTCTCCCATTTCTGCACCTGAGAGTACCCAATTCTTTTCCATTGCTGCATAGTATTCCACTGGTGAGCTTACCACAATTTTTCCAGCCATTCCACCACTGCTTGGCTTTGGAGCCATTCCCATCTTACTCAAACACCAATACTGTTTTTCTGAACATTGTCGTCCATGTCTTTTGTTGAAAACACACGAGGTATTTCTACTGGAGTTGCTCCTATGGGGTAGGTATATGTTAGACACCAATGCATACTAAGACATTTGAAACCATATTCGTGGTGGCTTGTGGAATTCCTAGGATTCCCTGGCTCCTAAGACTGTCTTTCAGCTGCCCAACGCTGTGGGCCATCTCCCTGCAGGGCACCCACCCCCTGGCCACCCCAGCAGCCCCCATGCAGCCCACATGGGCCGCAGAGGAAAAGGGCTTGGTGGCTGGTATTTTCGTTGGGTTGTGTGAGCACGCATGGTTTCCCTGTCCTGGCTCTGAAACTGTGTTCCTTTCACAGGCCAGAAATACTTAGGCATGGCTCACTCTAAAAGGGGAAACATATTTTAAAATTCCAATCTGCCCATGTCTTAGAATGATTTAGAACATTCCAGCTGTCCAGAGGACAGCGCTCACCAGGAACAGTGACTTACAGTCCCCAGTGCCCACTTTGGGTCCTGACTCCACTCCCTCCTGGGTTCAGAATGCATTTCCTGAGCGCCTGCCCATCCGAAGGTCTGGGTCAGATGCTGTACAGGGTCCAAGCTGATGGGCAGCGGGATGCTGCAGTGGCAGGGACACGAGTCTTAGGAGGAGAGGGTCCCAAGCCCTAAGTCAGCCCTGCTCAGTTCTGAATCTGTGTTCTGAATCCGTGTACATCCTCTCATTTAATCCTTCCAATGGCCCCATGAGATAGAGGCACAAGTACTATTTCCACCTTATGGATGAGGAGACAGATGCTCAGAAAGGCTATGCTACTGCCCAAGACCACACAGCTTCTAAGTGACAGAGCTGGAATTCAAACCCAGGTTGTCTGGCTTCAGAGCCTACACTTCAGACTGCAGTAAGTTGTCTCTGGCTTTCACTGTCTGGATGGAAATCCCAGCCCTGTCGTTTACTCTCTGCACGGCCCTGGGCAAGTGGTTGGGACTTCTCAGCCATACTTCCTTAGTCCACAACCATGCCCATCACCCCTTGTTGCCTCGGGAAGATTGAAACACTCCTGAATGCAGAAGGGCTGAGAACTCAGCATGGGGAGCCATTTCTGCCCCCTACCTCTGGAGTCCCCCAGAAGGGTTTCCGCCTCCAAGAAGTGTATTTTTTGGAGAGAGTTTTGAGGTTGTGGCCCCTCTCTGACCACCCTGTTTATTTGGCAGGTGAGGACCCACAGCCCAGGGAATTATACATTGTCCAAGGTCGCATGCAGAGCTGGAAGGGGAATTCCTAAACTCGAGCTCTCTCACCTTTGAAAACTGGGGGTTTCTGGTTTTGAGGCCAAGGTGCCCTCACCCAGCCATTCAAGAACATCTTGGTGACCCTGTCTCTTCCTTGGGACCCCAGAGCTCAGGCCTCTGGTGACCAGCTCCAGACTTCTGAGAAAACTAGAGCAAGTCTGACGTTCTGGGTGGCTGCCAGGGGCTTCAGGCTTGAACCCGACCCCCAACCCTGAGTAAGCTAGGGTGAGGTGGGGTGGGGGCAGGCACGGAGGCCGGGAGTCAGGCCTGGGTGTCCCGTTGCAACTCCAGCCAGGCACCCTGACTCGTCTTCCAGAAAGATTATCTCCCAGCAGGGCCACCCAGGACCCTGCTCGGCCATCAATATTTATCAGACCTGAAAACAGAGCTGCAAAAAATAGCCGAGAACAGGTGCCACGGTGGCAGGCACTCCAGCTCAGGCTGTGGGCAGCTGGGTGGGGGTGGTGTTTAGAGGAGGGTACCAGGGTGGACAAGGCCAGCTTAACAGGGGACCTCATCTGGGGGCAGCAGAAGATCAAGGACATGGCCGCCTCACTAGAAGAAGCTGGAGCTTCCCTCCTGCTGTGGATGCGGGGGCCAGAGTGGGGATGGGGAGGGTAGGGGAGTGCTGCCAGGCCTGGGTGGAAGCTGGGGGCTTGGGAGGTTTGGCAGGGCAGCAGTGACCCCACCTGCTTCCCCTTGGGGTGCTTCACATCCGCTCTCTACCCAGGAGCTGCACAGTGTGATCTGTTCAAAGCACAAATCTGGTTATGGTCTCCCTGCTGCTTAAAATCCTCAGGCTTCACAGCTCTCAGGTGACAGGTTGAGCTTCCTATTTCTGGCCCTGCCACGTCTCCAGGAGACTCCAGGACCTCTGGGCCCCTGGCCTTGACCTTCCAAGACACACACACACTGCATCTCAGGGCCTTTGCATGTACCGTCTGGATTGACTGCATTTGATTCCTTCCCCTCTGTGCCTATTTCATTCCTGCCTATGCCAGGTATAAGCCATTCTCCATCCTTCTACTCTGCAGGCCGACCCTACAAATCATGTTCTGCAGGTCCCCTGGCCTCTGCTTCTCCCCTCCACTCAGGGTCAGCCCATGGAGGCACTGGGGAGACCCCAGGGCGAGAGGAGGGAGAAGCCGGGGTATTTCTTTCTTCCTCTTCCTCTCTCCCTTTCCCCTTCTCCATCTCCCCTCCCGCTTTGGGCCGAGTCTCCAGAAATGGCTGCATTTCCTCTGTGCTCCAGCTGCAGCCCCAATAACTGTCTCCTCTTTGTCCCTCAGGCAGAGGTGACAGCAGCTTCCTGCAGTTCCTAATCGCCCCTATTTGCTCTTTCAACTGCATTACCACTTTTGTAACCAGGTCCCTTTATTTAATTCCTCTCTGGAGTTACCTGATACAGTGGCTCTTTCCTGGAGGCTGGTTCATCCTGTGGTTCCTGCATGAAGATCCAGACCCCACAGGAGCCTCCCTGGCCCCCCAGGCCTGGCTCAGGAACCTCTGGGATATGCTGGGTGATTTCTTTTCCTTCTGGGCACTTATTGCTATTTGCAATTATGAATTCATGAGTGTGGTTATTCTATTAACATCTGTCTCCCCCCAAATCTGCAAGTTCCATGAGGGTAAGGGCCAGACATCTGTTTTTGCTCAACACTGTATCTCCAGCACCACAACCTGGTCTCGGCCTGGCACCTAGGTGCACGCAATAAACATTTGCTGAATGAATGAATGAACGAGGAGAGTGTGAGGGACTCATTCAGCCACAACCATTTACTCTAAATGAATCTTTTTCCTGTCTTTCATGAGGTTACTGGATAGGCTGGTTGGAGAAACTCTTCATTCATTCATTCATTCAACTACAAGTTATTGAGCACTCACTGGGTGGGTGCCAGGGTGGACGGATGGATACACAGATGGATGAATACATGGGTAGATGGAAGGAAGGAGAGAGGGAGAACGGACAGACGGGTAAGGAGATGAGTGAGAGGAGAGAAGGATTCACTCCTGGGAAAGAAAAGGAAGGCAAGGAGGGAAGACAGGCAGGCTGGATTAAGATAAAAGGTGTAACCATTCTTTTGAGAAAAAGCAGAGGGGCCAGAAAATAAGCAGGAACCTTATGCTGAGTCCCTCAAAGATCCAGGAAGGTAAGGCTCTGAGAAGAGAGTGGGTGGGGAACCTAGTTTCTGAACAGAGCTACAATTCCCTCTGGTCACCAAGATTAACAACTTTGATTTGGAGAGCCCATTTCCAGTCACGACTTTGAGGCCAAGAGGGTGTGCCAGCCCATTTCCAGTCACGACTTTGAGGCCAAGAGGGTGTGCCCAGTAGCCCTTGGGCTACCCAGGAGACAAGGGGCTCCTGAGTTGACAGCTCAGGTTGACATGTCCCTGGCAGCAGGAGGTAGTGGCAAAACTGAGCCCCCTGAACCCCCCAAGCACATGTCTAGTAGGAGATGGACAGTATTTAATCTCTTCACTCAAATCCCTGGGACCCAGACAAGCTCAAACATGACAAGCCTCAGAATCACCCTGAGCCCATCTGGCAAGCTGCTGCTTGCAGTACTCTCAGGTCCAGGTCCCAAGGCTGGTGTGGTGGCGGGGCGGGGGGGGGGTCTGGAAATCTGCATTATTTTAGTGGCCATTCAAGGATTCAGACGCAGGCGGTTCATAAGCCACAGCCTGAAAAACACTGATAATGGCGCCATCTCAAATTGTATCAGGGAGGCACAGGGGAGGAGGCAGGGAGGCGGCATGTGCTTGACCTTGGCAGTCAAGGCTCTGACTTCCACCCTGACCCGTCCCAGGGGACCCTCTGAGCCTTGTGTCTCCATCCACCAACTGCATACAACACCAGAGTTTTCTCTCTCCCTGGTGACATAAGGATTATGCACAAAACACTCGCAGAGAGCGTTACACCCAGCAAAGGTAAGCGCTGAACTCGTCCACTCAGTTAAAATCTAGTTCATCTCCATGCCTCATAAGAGTTCCAGGATTCACAGTTCTGTGGGTTTTAGAAATATAAAATGCTACCTAGGCTCAACATTACCTTATAACTCAGTGGGGTTGGGGGCAGCCCCCTTAAACAAAACCACTGATATTTCTGTACCAAAATACATGAATCTTCATGCTGAAGAGCAGCCATGGAGGCTATAAATAGCCTCATGTCCATTCAAGGCAGATTTCTGAGACCAAATGAGTTACAGACAAACTTGGTTTTTCCAGCTTTTATGATTTTGGCATTGTGAATAGGGGATCGAGCCCTGTATAAAGATGCAGCCATCCAGAATGACGATATTAAAAAAAAAAAATCACACTCTGGCCACCTCTGTATGAACTGAGAAGGAAATTAGCACCATATTGTAAAAGTAAGAGAATTTTTTTTTTTTTTTTTAAGTAATACACATGTCCAAGGCAAAGAGACTAGAAAAATGGGTATGCCTGACACCTGGAGCAACAGATGGTGGGGTTTTTGCTTTTTTGCTTATGAGTATTTTCAAAAGTTTCTACCTTGAACCATGAACATATATTGCTTTGTGATTTTTTTTTAATAATACAAA
The DNA here is from genome assembly GCF_003369695.1 of Bos indicus x Bos taurus. Taxonomy (NCBI): domain Eukaryota; kingdom Metazoa; phylum Chordata; class Mammalia; order Artiodactyla; family Bovidae; genus Bos; species Bos indicus x Bos taurus. The sequence continues at coordinate 54,561,586 of NC_040093.1, forward strand.
TTTCAAAATCTTTAAATGCACAAAGACTTGGTGAGATGACCCCTTTGAGGGGGAGTGGTAGGCCAAGGGAGTCAGAGACGCAGGGGCAGCATGGCCACAGCCCCTCTCCGGTCTTCTCAGAGGGTGGACAAAGCCCCTTGCCTGCACGCTCAGGGCCTGCCTTCCCCAGCCCAGAGAACCAGGCTCTAGAGGGAACCAGCCCCTGCAATCCCCCTGTGTGCGGGTCCTCAGCCCAGAACCCCACCATGGATGCCCCAGGGGCCCAGGTCAACTGGGGAGGGCAGGCAGGAGGCAAAGGCAGGCGGGAAGGGAGGGTACACAGGAGGCAGGGGGCCACTGGAGGAGCAGGAGCGCTGATTTGCAGCCGCCCCTCAACAGGTGGCCTGCCATCTGCTCCGGCTCCCCGCCCAGGCCACGTGTCCAGCCCTCTTGAGTTTAACTTTGGCTGCACACACAGCCTGAGTTCATGCAGCCAGAAAAAGAACTACCAAGAGCGGGCCCGGCCGAGGACAGTGCGCGGGTCACTTGTCGCCTGAGAGCAAGTCTAAAAATGACCACGAACCTTGGAAAGTCCCTCTGCTCAGGCCCTGCCCTGCATTTCTCTTCACTGGGTTCCTGGAGTTTGGCCTAAACGCTCTTTAGAGTGCTCATCCTTTACTTGACAAATATTACAATGTAGGCCCAGAGAGGCGAAGGAGCTGGCCGGGGGTCACACAGCTTGACATTTACCAATTCACTCACTGATTCTTAACTGTTTATTGCACAGGCTCCCTCCCTGCCAGCTGCAGAAACAAGGCCTCAGAGAGCCTATAAACCTAGCAAGGAGAAGCCAAAACTTAAAAATGCAAGAGTTTTCTAGCTCTGCAGCTGACAACCTGAGAGAATTCTTGAAGTTCTCTGAGCCTCGACTCCCTTATCTGTGAAACGGGAGTAATAACAACAGTGCCACCCTCTTAAGAGCTGACAGGTGAATCCTTTTATTCGACTTTAGCCTCACGCACTTTTATCTTATTCTCAAAATGACCTTGGGTGGTCAATATCATGAGCGTTTTGCTGATGAGAGAAGGGAAGTGTCAAGTCATTTACCAGCGTGCCCAGGGCAAGCCCAGACTTGGAGCAGGTCACTCAGATCCCCAGCTGCTCCCTCACTGGTCCTCCTGGCCACCCCTCTCCTTCCTCCTCCCTGCATCTGCCTCCACCCTGGAAGAGAACATGCTGGAACCCATCCCCAGGGTGGGGCCCAGCTGTCACCCTCCCAGCAGCTGGGACCCCAGGGTGCGGTGTCCAGTGCTGGCCTGCAAGCTGAGGCTGGGGAGACACATACAGCTTCTAACCCACTGGGGGAAGGAGGAGGGCCACCATTACAGTGTGTGCTCCCCTGCGCAAGCCCCTCCTCTGTAACAGGCCCCCTCCTCCAGGCGGCCAGCCCTGCTTGGTGCCTTTCCTCCCCTTGGGACCCCAGGGCACGCAGGCTGGGGGTGCTTGCATGGGGGCAGGTCCATCCCCCCAGTGCTCAGGGCCCCGGAGACCCAGGGAGTGGGAGTTGATTCTAAGGCAAGGAAGAAGAAAGCCAGCCAGCTGCAGGGGGTGGGGAGTGCGGTCCCGTCCCGGGAAAGGCCTGCCTGCCAGGCCCTGGCCTCCCTGGGCTGTATGCCTCTTCCCGCCGGCCCAGAGGCGCCAGAGCCGGCCTGGGAAGGAGCCGCGCCAGGTCAGGGCGGGCCTGTCCCCCTCTCAAGTCCCCGCCCTGAGTAGGGTTTTCTTACTCGAGCCAGAAGTAGGAGGGGACACAGTGATTCTGATCATGCAGAGACGGAAACACGAGACAGAGATACAGAGATGGGAAGAGACAGAGACACAGAGAGAGAGAGAGAGAGTCAGAGAGACACAAACAGAGGCAAAGATAGAAATACAGAGAAACAGAGTCAGAAAGACAGAGATAAAGTCAGAGAGAGGGAGACAGAGATAGTCAGAGGGAGACAGAGTCAGAGAGGGAGAGAGAGACAGAGACAAAGTCAGAGAGAGAGAGACAGAGATATAAAGTCAGAGAGACAGATACATACAGATAGAGACCGAAATACAGACAGACAGACAAAGATAGATACGGAGATAGAGGGAGACAGACACCGAGAGAGATGCACAGAGTTATACACACACAGACACAAGATGTCACACATGGAGAAACGCAAAGATAGAGTCTGAAAAACAGAGACAGAAACGGAGAGACACAGGCCTGCACAGGGCCTCTCCACCCCGCTGCCTTCATCATCCTAAATCAGCCCATTTCTGGGGGAGCAGCCGGAGGGGACTCTGGGGCCATCCTTCAGGCAGTGACCCAGGGCTGCCAGTGCCAGCCAGACACCCAGCACCTCACAAGCCAACATCAGTGTCCTAAGCCCTGACCCCACCAAATCTCCCTCTTACCCCTCCCCAGCCGACCCTCCACTCACACCCTGAAAACCTGTGGCAGTAGAGTTGTCTTTTCTAGAATTTCATATAAGCAGAGTCACACAGTGTGCCTGGCAGCTCTCACTCAGTGGGTTTTCGAGGGTCTCCCAAAAAGCCTGCAGGGGTCTCGTCTCCCTTTTTGCCGATGGATGATGTTCCACTGTATGCGGACACCAGCTTGGTATCCACCCCCTGCTGATGGACATGTGGGTGGTTTCCAATGTGGGGTTACTGTGAACACGGCTGCTGTGGATGTGAATTCAGCTTGTGGTGTGCACGTGGGTTCTTCTTCCCCTCAGGAACTGTCTTTGCTGGGTCACAGTCAGGTGCTGACCTTCAGCCAGTAGCTGGTTTGGCCCATTTCCTTTGTCTTTAGAAACAGGGATTTTAAAAAGTGGAAACAACCTGTATGTCCATCAACAGATGACTGAATTAACAAAATGGGGTTCATCCACACAGTGAAGGATTACTCAACCATGAGGGAATGAGGTTCTGGCACAGGCTACCACAGCGATGCAAACACCATGCAAAGGAAAAGAAGCCAGACAGAAACGGAAACGAGCAGGACCCGACGGGGGTCCTGAGTGCAGAAGTCTTTCTGTGTCCCCCATTTCTTGTTTGTAGAGAATAGACTTCAGCCTCCATGATTCTGAGCTCCAAAAGTCAAAATCAAACAGCTGCTCATCAGGCAAGGGAGGGCAGCCAAGAAACAAGAGTGCAGCCTTGGGGCAGGGCCCTGGTCTGCCCCCCACCAGGGATGCATGCAACAGTATCTCTGAGCTCTTCTGCAGAACTAAAACCCCCAACAAATGGAAGATATCAGCATTCTCCTCTTCAGAGAAACTCATCAGACCACCTGAGACAAGATTAAAGGCGTGCGGGCCCTGCACACACTGTGACCCATATCAGCAGCCCCACCCTGAAGCACTGCTATAAAACTCCCCACCAAATCCCCCCGGGTTGGGACACACAGTTTTTGAGGTACAAACCCACTCTGGTCCCCTTTGCCTGGCAAAACAATAAAACTAATCTTTTCGACTTTACCCAAAACTCTGTCTCTGAGATTCAGTCTGCTACCAGTGCACCAAAGCCCAGTTTTTGGCATCACAAAGGGCCACAAAAAGTAGAATTCCATTTCATTTATATGGAGTGTCCAGAACAAGTAAATCCACAAGGACACAAGGGAGGTTAATGGTTGCTTAGGGCCGGGGAGGGGATCAGGAGTGACTGCAAATGGGTAAGGGTCTCCTTTCGGGGGTAATGAAAGTGTTTTGAAATCAGATAGAGGTGAGGGTTGAACAGCCTTGTTGCTGTTGTTTAGTCGTTAAGCCACGTCTGACTCTCTTGCGGTCCCCCGGACTATAGCTTGCACGGCTCCTCTATCCATGGGATTCCCAGACAAGAATACTGAAGTGGGTTGCCACTTTCTCCTCCAGGGGATCTTCCTGACCCAGGGATCAAACACAAGTCTCTTGCATCTCCTGCATTGGCAAGCAGATTCTTTACAATGAGCCACCAGAAAAGTTCTTGGGAATATACTAAATGCCACTGAATCATACACTTTAACGTGATGAATGTTAAATTGGTGAACTTTATGGGATGTGTGTTTCCCAGGTGATGCGAGTGGTAAATAACCCGCCCGACAATGCAGGAGACGTAAGAGGTGTGGGTTCAATCCTTGCATCAGGAAGATCCCCTGGAGGAGGGCATGACATCCCACTCCAGTGTTCTTGCCTGGAGAATCCCATGGACAGAGCAGCCTGGTGGGCTACTTGGGGTCCATGGGGTCACAAAGAGTCAGATATGCCTGAAGCAACTTAGCATGCATGCCTGGGATATGAATTTTGCCTCAATTTTTTAAAGTTGGAGATAATCTGATAATAACAGTGTGTCTTTATAGGATTCCTGTGACAAATAATGAGATGATACACAGAAGCACTTAGCACAGGGCCGGAACACTGCCTGGCACATAATAGGTGCTCAACAAACATTCGCCAATCTCCCCAGTCCCTCAGGCAATGCCCTGCCAGGAAAACATGGTAATGAGCATGTCTGCAGCTACTCTGACCTTCATGTTCATTATCTTCAAGAAATCTTCAAAACAATCTCATCAGATGGGAATCTTTTAACATTTATTATTATTAATCTCCCCATGTTTACAGAGAAGGAAATCAAGATAAGTAACCCTCCCAAAGTCAGCCACCAGCCTGGGCTGGCTGACTTCGGAGTCCATGGGGCCAGGTGAGCACACAGCACTGTCAGCCAGCCCTGAGCCTCAGGACACACGTCATGGAGTCTGGATGCATGGGCAGAGGTGCCCTTGGCCGTCTTCACAGAATAAGGGCCTCTCCCCGCCTCTCAGGCTGGGTTTTAACAGATCTGGGGGGAATGGAGGCCAATTGTATCCCTGTGACCCTGCTCTGAGAGCCTGGGCTCCCAGCAGGGTAGGGGATGTGGCTGCCTAGGGGTCCTGGGCAAGCCAGGTAGAAGGCCCCCACAGAGGCCAGGCCAGCAGGCTGCTCCCAGGGACTCTACTGGGGCTCACGAGGAAAGAGGCAGTGAGCGAAAGGCAGCAGAAACAAGCCAGGGGAGACCCGCTCACAGGGCCTGGGCTGCTCTCTGTCTGCAGGCGGTCTCAGCCCCTAGCCTCCTGTGGCTGTGGGCACATCCCCTGTCTTGAAATTCTCCTGAGCTAGTCTCAGCCTCACTGAGCCCTCCCCCAGGCCATCACATCACTTCCTGCCTGACTGCAGAACAGTCTCTCCTAGAGCTGCTCCCCTCTCTTCCCCAGCCCACACCAGACCACTGGAACTCTGCTCCACATCCAGCCTTCCAAAACTCCACTTTGCTCACGTGACTTCCCTGCCCTCAAACCATCTGCAGCTCTTTAGTGCCCCCAGAGAGGCAGTTTGGAAACCAGCAAAAAGGAAGGACTGTGGTCAGGGTATCTCAGTTCAAATCCTGGCTCCACCACAGACAAAGCGAGTGACGTCACCAAGTCCCTTTGCCACACCTCGCCTCACTTTCTCCATCTGCAAAGTGGAGTAAGGATGGCACATAGTAGTGCCAAGTACACTACCTCACACCAAGTCGTGGGCAGAGTCCATGAGCTGACACTATGTGGAGAGTGTTCAGAGCAGTGCCAGCCGGTTATTTCTGAGTATTACAAATACTGGGGAGAGAGGCAGTCCACCTTCTCCATGTGGCTGAGGCCAGTGTCCCGAGTCCACCCCAGCCAACGTGCACAGCCCCCACCTGGCTGTTTCCGGCCAGCTCTCAGGACAGCTGTCCCCGTCACTACAATGTCGCCTCCCGTCTTCTGCCCCATGCTCTGCACATTACAGTGGGGCCTCCACATTTTGACAACGGAACAAGAACAGTGGACACCAAGACCTTGCCAGGCCCCAGGACAGGCCCCTCTAGGGCCTTCCATATGTCAACTCATTTCATCAACACCACACCCTGTAAGATTGGTACTGCTCTATCTCTACCTGATAGATGGGGAAATCGAGGCACAAAGCGGTAAGGGCCACCCTGCTGGGACATGAAGAGGCAGGACTGAAACCCAGGCATTGAGGTTCTGGGGCCTGTGGTCTTAACCACCAGGCTCCGTGGCATCTCTGCAGCCTTAGCACAGGCCTGGCACATAGTAGGTGCTGTCAACACGATCATCCCTCAGGTGTGAGCCATGGCTTGTGCGGGTACACAGGTGCACCAGGCAAGAGTCGGGCCTGTGGCGACTCCAGGTGGTGGGTGAATGTCCCTCAGGGGCTGCCCTGTGGGGCTCCAAGGGTCCTGAGCAGAAGGGCAGCACCCTCCCCACATGCCAGCTCTCGCCAAGGTCACTGTCCTGCCCTCAATCTCCTGCATGTTGCCATTGTCCTGCACACTGTCTCCTGGTGATTTAGGGCTTCAGTGGCCCTGGGCATGTAGCCTCCCTAGGAGTGCCAGCCCGTCCACATCGGGGACAGTCCCCTAGACAGCGGCCTCTGGGTCGCCGCCCAGATCCGGCCCTCCCCAGAGCAGGGCTGGGCTGGTGCACAGCCAGCCCCCAGGCCACCCGTCAGATGAAAGGACCTTTACAGAGAAAGGGGCACTTTTTGGAGGGCAGGGGCTCAGCTGAGCTCCAGGACTCTGTCCACCCCAATCCTGTCCATGGGCAGAGCTCAGCGGCCCCCACTTCTCCCCTCGGAGGCCCCTCCCCTGCACAAACCCAGGTCCCCCACTGCTCCCCCCACCCCACTACACACATCCATTAGGCACCTCTGTGGGCCACAACGTGGCCCCTGGTGTCTTTGCTGTCATCAGAGTTCTTGGGACACCCTTTACTTTCTCAGCTTGTGAGACAGTCCTGCGATAGATCGTATCACCCAGGTGCGGCCTGGCCCACACACACTCCCATGGCACTGTTTCCCCAGGCCCACTGTAGGCTGCCATCATAGGGTCATCATCTCTTGTGTGCCAGACACTGTGTTTCACAATTTATAAATGCTTCTCATGCCCCCCGCCCATTCACCTGCAGAGAGTGAAACTAAGAAACGTAGAGTGAATCGTCCCAGGTCACACTGCTGGCAAGAGGCCACGCCAGGGTTTCCCCCTCCCCACTCAATCGCATGTGTCTATTGTAGGCTGCCAGGTGACAGTCTCAGCCTATGGTGATTCTCTGTGGCACCTCAGCCCCCACCAGCCCCTTACTAAGCAGCTCAGTCCTGTCACCCACCCTCACCCTTGGGGTTCTGGATTCTCAGCCCCCAAATGCCTATCTTGATATCAACCTGCAATCCACTGAATAACAGCTCCCCAAAGTGTCCGTTGGACTGCAAGGAGATCCAACAAGTCCATTCTGAAGGAGATCAGCCCTGGGATTTCTTTGGAAGGAATGATGCTAAAGCTGAAACTCCAGTACTTTGGCCACCTCATGCGAAGAGTTGACTCATTGGAAAATACTCTGATACTGGGAGGGATTGGGGGCAGGAGGAGAAGGGGATGACAGAGGATGAGATGGCTGGATGGCATCACTGACTCGATGGACATGAGTCTGAGTGAACTCCAGGAGTTGGTGATGGATGGGGAGGCCTGCATGACTGAGCGACTGAACTGAACTGAACTGAAAGTGTCCGTGTCCTGATCTTTGGAATCTGTGAATAACTGACCTAAGATGGCAAAGGGGACTTGGCAGATGGACTCAGTGAAGGATCTTGAGATGGGGAGACTGTCTGAGATCATCTGGGTGACCCCAGTATAAGCACAAGGTCCTCAGCAGAGGGAGGCAAGAGAGTCAAATTCAGAGATTCAAAGATGCTGAACCACTGGCTCTGAAGATGGAAGAAGGAGCCACAAGCCAAGGAATGCAGCAGCCTTTAGAAGCTGGAAAAGGTAAGGAAACAGATTCCACTTGGAGTCCCCAGGAGGAACCAGCTCTGCTGAAACCTTGATTTTGGTCCAAGAAGATCCGTGTCAGACTTCTGACTTGCAGCACAGTAACAGAATAAATCTGTGATGCTTTAAGCCAACACATTTGTGGTCACTAGTTACAGCGGCCATAGGAAACCCCTACAATCTCCCCTCCTGTTGTGAGGGTCCTGGCCATGCCTGTCCTACCCTGACCCAGCCCAGGGCTCACTTGCCTCGGAGCTATTGCACCCTCACCCCCAGGTCCTGCTCACTTTCTTCCCCACCCTGCTACTGTGGATCACTTATTGTGCCTCTGCATCTCACCTACCACCTAACTGGAATTTCCTCAAAGGCAGGAAACCTGACAGGTGTCTCTGTCTGTCCCCTAGCATGCAGCTCAGCAGGAGCACACACGGCCTAACCAGGCCCACAGGCCTGGGGTCCGCCCTCCCCTTGCGCATCTTGCACTTCACGGGGGCAGCCCATTTCAACCCCTCAGCTGAGCCTCTGACTAAGCAGTTCCTGGACTGCTACTCCCTTCTCAATGCAAAGGTGTCTGTTCTCAGGGCTTAACAAGATGTAAATGAGAAAGTCGCCTTTTGAGAGAAGTACTCTCCGACTGCCTATCAGAGGTCTCCCATGTGGCATGCCTTGAAAGTGGAAATCCTCTCATTTACTGCTTAACATTTTTTTCTTTCCCCCTAGAATCTTCTTGAGGGCAGCACCGTGCCTACACCAAGGAGGGGGACCCATAGAGCCCTCAGAGGCAGTTTAAACAGACTCCTTGCTTCCATCACAGGCCCCCCGATCACTGGGTGACCTCCAGTGAGCTGCGACTCCTCTCTCAGTCTTGGTGTTTCACCTGAAACGTGGCAATAGCAGTACCTGCCTCCAAGGACAGAGACAGCCAAACAAGACACCCAGTGTGGCGGTCCAGCACAAGCCAGCACGTAGTAAATGCTCAGTCATTAATAGTATCAGCTCTCATCTCCCTCCACTGCCCCATATGGCCACTAAGGTAACCCCCGACCCACAAGCTGGAGAGGTGGTCAACTTCCCTGGTAGTGGAAAGCCCGGCCCCTAGAAGTCCTGTCCTCCTTCCAGTCCAACTGAGGGTGAGAGGAGACCCACAGCCATGCGGCGTCACCTCTGGGGGAAGGGACACTTTCTAGATGAGGCCATATACTCAGGATCACACAGCCAGGCTTCGCACCTGCTCCAGCATGTCTCCCCCACGGCGTTCTACTGTGGTCCACAGGAAGACAGTGGGGTTCAGGAGCACTTTGCAGGGGGATAGAAACATCCAACTGTATCCTTGGCTCCTCATACTCCCAAGAGCAGCTGTGTCAGTTTCCTGGTCAGGCTGGGTGTGGATGGGCACAGTGGGGACAAGGTGTTTTGGTGGGGGCTCAGAGGACAAACCCTCCAGCCACCTTGGAGCAGAAATCAGGTCCCTGACCCACACCAGGCCAGGCCCTGCTCCAACTCCCTAGCCAGCTTCTCATGAGAACAATTAGGGGCCGGAGCCAGGCCACAGAGACACACACTGGTCTCGGAAGTTTGGTGACAGGAAACGTGATGTGGCCTTGGCTGGGTCTGGAGGCTGCAGTGGCCAGGCTGTGCCCGGTACTGCAGCCTCGGACCGCAGAGCCCTCAGAGGTGGCAGGCCCTGGTGGTGGGAGAGCCCTTCACCCCTGGCTGGGCAGGGCAGCGGGGTGTCCTACAGCCCCCGCCGTCCTCTCTGACACCCATTTACCCAGCCCCTTCTGTCTGCTTGGCACTGGGTGGACTGTTTGTATAAGTAAAATTCCGTTTTGGCCAGTGTGTGTCCCTGCCTCAGCCAAAAGCCGGTTAGAGCCCAGGAGTGATGAGATCTGGTTGTCCCCAGAGAAGGTGCAGGAGGGGAGTCGAGGGTGACCTTTCATGTCCTCAGTGCGGGGTCGTGCCCCCTGCCCATGGGAGGTGGGCATCAGGCTCCACTGAGGTCTCTGACATCCCAGATTCATTTCTGCTGAACGCAAAGTACAGGGAAGCTGATGACAGCCAGCTGGGGTCAGGAGCTGGCAGCCTACCCTACTGGGCCCACTGCAGAGGATTCTGGGAGGTGACCCTCACCCAGAGCCAGGAGGCTGGTGGCTGGGGCTCCGGAGGGCCCCTCAGCCCAACAAGCAGACAGCATTCGCTTCTCGTAAGGCCCTCTCCTCAAGGCCCCAGAGCAAACATCCCTCCTGGGTCTGACCCTGGCCAGGCAGCCGGGGCTCTCTGGGGAGGGTTTTCACAAAGACCTGTTCAGCCCCTAGGCCGCTGCAGGAAATCCTGGAGGCCAGAATTACAATACATTGCTTCCGGCCACCCAGGGGTCCCCGTGCACAGGAAAGAGGTGCCGATGGCCCTGGTGGTTTCCAAAGGGACTGGCCAGGTGGCCCCCTGGTGAGGGATAGAAAGGCTGTCCTGGGCGAGGGTGGCACACATTTAAGCTGGAGAGGGACAGCCTTCCTAGCACCCCTGTCTCATATTACTCTTCTGCTCCCACACCTGTGGCTCCCCCTTACAGGATCAACTCCAGACACCGAAGCTCTAAGCTCGGCAGTCAAGGCTCCCTCAAGCCTCTCCACCAATGGCAGCATCCATCCCAGCCAGGCTCCTGTCTTGACTCCAAACATTCCAGGCCTGACTGAAGTCTTTGTCTGGGCAACCATCACTGCACTCACTGTCTCAGCTCCAATGGTCAGCCCAGTTTATTTTAGTGCTAATTGTGACAGAATCTGACAGCTCCTCCAATTCTAATCACTTATATCCAGAAAGCGAAAAGACAACTCACAGAATGGGAGAAATTATGTGCAAATCACAAATCTGATATGGGATCTGTACCCAGAATGTATAAAGAATGCTTCAAGTTAAGTTCACTTCAGTCGCTCAGTCACGTCCGACTCTTGGCGACCCCATGAATCGCAGCACACCAGGACTCCCTGTCCATCACCAACTCCCGGAGTTCACTCAGACTCACATCCATGGAGTCAGTGATGCCATCCAGCCATCTCATCCTCTGTCGTCCCCTTCTCCTCCTGCCCCCAAATCCCTCCCAGCATCAGAGTCTTTTCTAATGAGTCAACTCTTCGCATGACAATCCAACAATAAAAAGACAAGCTAGTTTTTAAGTGGGTAAAGTATTCGAGTGGACAGTTCTCCAGAGAAGACATACAAATGGCCAATAAGCACGTGAAAAGATGCTCAACACCTTTAGTCATTAGGGGAATGTAAGCCAAAACCACAGTGAGATAGCACTTCACATCCACTAGGATGGCTAGAGTCAAAAAGAGGGTAGTGAGTGTTGGTGAGGATGCAGAGAAACTGGAGTGCTCATACATTGCTGATGGGAATGTAAAATGAGGCAGCTGCTTTGGAAAACAGCCTGGCAGCTTCTCAAAATGTGAAATGTAGAGTCACCATGACCTGGCAATTCCACCCCTAGGTATAGGAAAAGTGAAAACATTCACCCACATTATATCTCATCCACAAATGTTCAGAGCAGCATTATTCATAACAGCCCCAAGTGAATGCAACTCAAATGTCCATGCATGGGTGAATGGATCAATGTATATGGTTTATCCATGCACGGGAATACTATTCAGCCTCAAAAAGAATGACAAACAACATGCATGAACCTTAGCAGTATGACGTCGAGTAAGAGAAGCCAATCACAAAAGACCACATAGTGTAAGTTCTCTCTACGTGGAATGTCTAAAGCAGGCAAATGGCTTGAGACAGAAAGTAAATCAGCGGTAGCTTAGGGCTGTGAGTTGAGCAAAATGGGTAGTTGGAGGGAATGGAGTTTCTTTTCGGGGTTGATGAAAATATTCTGGGTTTGGAAGTCTTGGTGGTTGCAGAATCTCTGAATATATTACAAATGCATACACTTTTCAGGGGTCAACTGTATGGTATATGGATTGTACATCAATGACGCAGTTACACGTTAAAAAGCAGATGGACCTTTAGCTGCTTTGTTAAGTTCTCTGCAGATGACATGCCCCACTCCTGCCCCACCGCCTGCAAGCCCCCACGGCCTTGCTCTCAGTCACTCCACAGTGGCGTCTGGTGAGGCCCAGCGTGCGGTAAGTGCTCAGAGAGACGCGGCTGCTGTCTGTGCCGTTCCTCCCCAGGCAGCAGTCATGGCCCTGCCATCTGCCTGCCAGGACCCCTGACACACACCCATCATTCGCACATGTCCTTTCACTCCAGTGACCTGTGCAGCCACCCAGATCCTCTCAAAGGGGATCCGTCCTGACCCCTGGTGGGGCAGTAAGCCCTTCCCAGGTCAGGCCCTTCCCAGGCAGCCAGGCTCAGTGACCCAGTAACACTGGTGCATAAAGTTCAACCCTCTCGGCCCAGCTGGATATAGCACCGAGGGCCACGTCAGCCCAGGAGCTCCTGGGGGGACCAGCCAAGATGCCTTCCTCCCCATGGTGCTGACCCAGGCCCCCCAAACTCCTGCAGGTCAGCTCCCTCGCAGAGCTGGCTTCATGCTACTGGTGTCTGTGAGTGGACATCAGGGATGCTGCTTGACCCCCTACAGTGCACAGGACAGCCCTGTCCAAGAGGATGGGCCAGCCCTAACGTCCACGGCCCTGAGCCTGAGAACCTGAGAAGCCCTGACAGTGCAGGAGGGTTACACTTTTATATATGTGCGTCTGTGTATGCACACTTAACAACAGACTCCTATGACTGTGGAAGACAAATAACCCTGTTTCTTCAACAAATAGACTGTAATGAAACAGAGAGGGAAAGGGAGAGACAGGACAGCGGCAGACAGACAGATGGGGAGGAGGGAGAGAGAGGCAGAGAAAAAAACAGAAAGAAATGGAGAAACCGATATATTCAATTAGGAGTTTGGGGGACTTCCCTGGTGGTCCAGTGGTTAAGAATCCACCAGGCAATGCAGGGAATAAGGGTTTGATCCCTGGCGGGGGAACTAAGACCCATGTGCCATGGAGCATCTAAGCTTGTGTGCTGCAGCTACTAAGCCCGTGCAGCACACTGCACACTGCGACAAAAGAGCCCACACATGCAGCAAAGATCCCGCATGCCACAGCTGAGGCCCGAGAGACTGAATAAGTAAACTAAATGGTACTTAAAAATTAGGGGGGTTTGGGATTAACATACACAAGCTACTATATATAAAACAGATAATCAGCAAGGACCTATGTATAGCATAGGAAACTCTACTCAATATTCTGTAATCACCTATAAGGAAAAATAATCTGAAAAAGAAGGGCTGAATGTACACATACCACTGAATCACTCGGTTGTGTATCTGAAACCAACACGACATCATAAACCAACTATGTGCCAATATAAAACAAGAGGTGTCAAAGACTCTGTATGTAATTCCTTACAGTGTGGACCTTATTTGTGTCCTGATGCAAATCCACCCTGGGGTCAGGCAGCCGGGGGACAATGTTCAGAATGGAACTAAACCATGCACCTCTTCATCCCCCAGATAGAGAGTCTAAGCAGCATTCGCTCTGCTTTCCCTGGGAAAGGCCCACGGCAGATGACAGGCTGGTGCTGAGCTAAATGGACTCATTAATGCGCACGTTATAGTTATGGGGTGACAACGATGAGCCTCGTAAATACCGGTGGGCCTAATTCCTATAATCTGTGTTTCTCCTTCCATTTCGTCCACTTCTCCAAATACTGCCTTTTATGACCAAGGGGCCACATCATCAACCAGCCTCAACTGCTGTTCTGAAAGCCTCCTCTGCAGTGAGGAACTCAACTGCTTTAAATACTTTAGTTATTGTTTTTCAGCTAGGTTGTTCATGCAATAGCTTTAATAGTCAAACATATCATGCATTTCCTCTTTTAATTAAAAAAGATCCTGTTCCTAGGGACTTCCCTGGTGGTTCAGTGGTTAAGAATCCACCTGCCAATCAAGGGACACGGGTCTGGGAAGATCCCACATGCTGTGGGGCAACTAAACCCGCACATCACAAGCAGTGAAGCCTGTGCGCCCTGGAGCCCTGCAGAAGCCGCTGCAGTAAGAAGCCCACTCACTGCAACTACAGTAGCCCTGCTCGCCTCAACTAGAGAAAGCCTGCACAGCAACGAAGACCCAGCGCGGACGTAAATAAATACTTTTTTAAAAAAAGATCCTGTTCCTAGTACACACCAAAAGAGAACATGATGCCAACACCTGGGTCTGGATGATATTCCTTCCAGAGGTGGGAGATGGGGCCAGGTTAGACTGATACCGGCAGGACACCCCAGGCTACCATAAAGCGCCAGTGCAGGAGGCACAAACGAGCCATGGGAACGCCAGGACCCATAACATGGAACTATCTCCCAAAGCCTAATTTGACCTCTCTCAGTCAACTCATCTGTCACACAGCCAGACGAGAGCAGGGCTGGGACCTGAACTTGGATCTCTAACTCCTGAGCCCACCACACCATGCGTGCCACATGCCACCTCCCAGGTGAGGCCTGTTAGACTCGGCTGCTCGATGACTGATTTTCACAGGACAAAGCAGCTGAGTTAGAACTAACTCTTCTGGACCTGTCTCCCCAACACCAACACTACCAGTAGCCACTGGGATTACTCAAAACCACAGAATTGATGATGACACTGAGACTTAAACCCTTCCTTGGCCCTGGGTCCTCAAAACAGAATCTTCTGCCCTCTGTGACCTCAAGACTGGTCACAGCCCAGCCCTGATTGGCTCCTCATCCTCATCTTACTCTGGAGAACCCTGACCTGCTGGAGTCCTCAAACGTGCCTGCTTCCTCTCATCTCCAGCCCTCTGCACAGGCTGCTCCCACTGCCCGGAACAGTACTTTCCTCCTGCCCACCCCCCTTTCCCCTAGCTTTTACTCCTCTTTCCATTTTCAGCTTAAATGTCTCCTCCTCCAGGAAGCCCTCCTGACTGTTCCAAGGCTGGTTCGAATGCCCCTCATGAACAACTCCTGCAGCCCTCAGAGCTGCCTCTATACTTTATGTTTTTTACTCTGTTGTGTAAATGTTTGTTTAACTGTTCCCCTTCTTAACTAGGCCCTTATGGGGGGACCCTTTGACTTTTCCAGGTTTACCCTGTTATTTTCTACCTTCACGTCACTATCACCTCTGCCTAAATGATTACAATGGACTCCTCCTTGCTCTCTGCCTCCCGCTGTATGCTCCTCCACCTTAAAAGTGGTCTTCCTTTCCTCAAACATAAGCTAGACCATGACACTTCCCTGCTGAAGCTCATGGAATGACTCAGAACAAAGCCCAAAGTCCTAGCCAGTCTTCAGGGACCCAGTTATCAGGCCCC
Organism: Bos indicus x Bos taurus; assembly: GCF_003369695.1. Taxonomy (NCBI): domain Eukaryota; kingdom Metazoa; phylum Chordata; class Mammalia; order Artiodactyla; family Bovidae; genus Bos; species Bos indicus x Bos taurus. Next base: position 54,576,732 of record NC_040093.1, read on the forward strand.
ATACCCCCAATGTCCTCTTATTCCTCTCTCCTTCTTTCTCCCTTCCTCCCTCTGTTCAAGCCCTACCCGCTTCCATTCAGATCCTAGAACCAAGCTGTTGCTGCCCCAGGGCCTTTGCATGTGTTGCTCCTGATGCCTGAAGCATTCTTCCCTCTCCTCCCAAGAGTGGACCCTCTCTTTCTGCCCAGCCCAGGTTGGAGGAGCCCCAGCTCTGAAGCAGGTCAACCTAGGATCCATGGGCTTCAGTGCCTTTATAGATCCACCTTCCTAACTGTAATCATTTGCATTGGTTTTATTTCTAACATTCCACTAAAATAAAAGAGGCAGGAACATTCTATCTTGCATACTCTTATAATCTAGATACCTGGCACATGCCTTGATGTCCAGATGGATTCTGTCAATATTTGTGAAATAAATGAACAATAAGAGAGACACAAGGAACATTCCCGGCCAAGCCATGGGGATGTTGAGAGCCTCAGCAACACCTCAGGGATTCTCCGAGCTTAGAAGAGACCAGGGACTAGCATCCCCTGGCCCCTGCCCACTAAAGACACTCAACCTCCCCTGATGAGGCTTTTCATTAGAGAAGAGTTGGACACTTTCAAACAAAATAAACATGTCATAATAAATAAATTAAATGGCCAGGTATTGGTACGGGTTTGAGCAGGTGGCTGTTGGAAGGAGCCACAGATAGAGGGACAGATGCACAGACTGAGGGCCAGGAAAGCAAGGGGCTGCCTGATGCCCAGCCAGGCAGGCTGGTGGGTTCATGGCTGCCTCTGAAAGGGCTCCTTAGGACCTTGGTCTAGTTCACAAGCTGCCAAGCTCTGTGCAGTCCTTTCTGCACCTGAGTTCACCTCAGAAGCAAGCATCTGTGATCCATGAGCACCAGGGAAGCTCTGGGCCTGCAGTTGGAGGCTGAAGGGTCATTTCTCTCTTTTAAAGGCTGGAGGGGAAGGGGACGCAGCACATGACACAGAGAGGCAGGCAAGAGCACAACAGCTCCTCCCCGGATCCCATTATCTTTAAGCAGAAAGACTAGGTTTGTCCAAAATGATGTTATTCAGTCTCTTGCTTGCTTCCTGCTATTTCAAAGGTGCTTCTTGAGGATGTGCTCTTGGAGTGGGAAGAGGAAAAAGTCATTTCAAGGGGAGGAGACAAGAAAAAAGGAAGAAAGGAAGGAAAGGTGAAGAAGAAAGGGAGGGAGGGCGGGACAGAGGGAAGAAAGAAAAAGAAAAACAGAAAAGAAAAAAAAAAGAAAGGGGAGAATTAACAACTCAACCCCTAACCAGAGGAGCCCCACTGCCCTGGCACCTGAAGCCACCCACCCCCAGAGGCCTTTTGCTGGACCTGGCAGGCCAGGCTTGCTGGTGGGACCCCACCCTGGGCCCAGGCCATCCCCTCCCTCCTGGACAAGGCTGGTTACACAACCCCTCTGTGGAAGCGGTCCAGGAAGCCAGTCACATGGGGTAGCTTCACAGGAGGGGCTGGGAGGAAGGCGCTTCCCAGACCCAGGCTGTCGCCACTGCTGCCTGCCCTGCCCCCCTCAGCTTGGCCTGGGAGCCAGCTCTTCAGCCCACTGGCTCAGCCAGACTGATCCAAGAGTGTTCCCAGATGTGCGCTGCGGGTAATAAAAAGGCAAACGGTTCCTGTCAGCAGCAGGAAACTCCAGGGGGGCGACCCCCAGCAGCCAGCAGGGCAGATGTCTGCAACGTGTGCTCTGGCGGCAGGGAAGGGAGGCCTGAGGCACCAGGACAGCCACCCAGGACCCACACAGTGGGTGTCAGTGTACCCCTTCTCCTTGGACACACAGCAGAAGGGGTCCCATGCATTCCCCTTGCTGGCCCTGTCCACCTAGCTCCATCTCACCCTGCTTCACCCCACCTTGGACTTAGCCTGAGTGTAGACATCTGGGGTTTGGGTTTTTCCCATAGCCCCACACCCTGCCCCATGAAACTGCAGAACTGCATCCCTGACTTAGGGAAGTGGATTCTCCCGCACCAACCCTGAGGTTCTGGGGGAAGGTGTCAATCACAGTATTTTGCTCTTGTCCCTTGGCAACATGCAAGAGTAAGTGACCCAGTCCAGGCCAGTCACAGCTTCACATTCTCCTAGCCTCTGTGACTGGTGCAAGGGTGGGCATGTGACCTAACCGGAACCAATCAAAGTCCTCCCTGAGACTTTTCTAGGAGGATGAGGTGTAGGGAAACACCACTCTGAGTGTGGACCTTGTGGGGAGTGGAGCTAGAAGGATGTTCAGGTGGTCTGACCATCCACCATCCAGACAAAGAGATGAGATCCAGGCTTACAGGGACAGAAGGGGAGGACTGATCATACTTGATGACCCACTGACCTTGAGCTCTAGAGCAACAGGAAATCGGAGTCACTGGAGGGGTCAGCAGTGCTGCAGCTGGGCAGGGTGGGGAGACCATGCCCAGAGAGGCCACTTTTGCCTTCAGATGCAGGTTGAGACCAATTAAACCAACGGGGCCAGGTCAGACCCCGGCCAAGTGGCTGAGATGACTCTGGGCAAGGGAGGGGTTATATCAGGGCAAGCCTGATTGGCCAGAGTGGGACAGGAAGTAGGGCCAAACCAAAGCCAGGTCCTGGAGGAAATGGCAAATTATTTCCCTCAACCTACAAACTGAACTTTTGAGATAGTCTGAGCCTTCTTCCTTTTTCCTAATATGTATAAGCACCAAGAAGCACACTAATTTCATCTTGATAGGTCAACTACTCCTCACAACCACCCGTGACATAGGAATTATGTTGTGCTTGCTTTCCAGATGAAGAGACTAAGGGTCAGAGTGGTAATGTCCAAGTCATGTCCAAGAACGTGACTGCTCACAAGGGCCAGGGGTCTCTCTCTGGCAGCACAGGGCTTTACTAGTGATCTGAGGGACCATATCCACACCTGAGGAGCCAGACCTCTCTCATAACTGCCCACCCTCCCACCCCAGCCTTGTGGCTTGAGTGTGTTCCCTGCCACTATCTGCCTCCATCTTTCTTCTGACAGCCAGGTTCTGAGGAGACATCTGTCCTCCAGGCGTAGGAGGACACCCACACAAACCCCCACCATGGTCTGTCCTGGAGAAACCTCAGAAGGAAGAAACACGACCCCTTCTGGTCTCCCCCTCCCCCGCAAGAATTGCTGTTTGAGCAAAGTCCATTCAGCTTTCTCGTCTATTCAGGGTGTTCTGCTGGATGTTACTGGAGCCAGGAATGCAGGGGTGGCATGAGGGGGAATGTTCTCTCTGATTCCGACATAGTCCTGGGTATCTTCACCAGTGTGAGAATTTCAGATGCAGCCTGAGTGAACAGGCTGAAGTCCTGGGGTCTGTAGAGCCTCTGCAGGGCAGACCAGCAGAGTGGTTGGACACTCCCCATATGGAAGCAGACATGCCTGAACTCAAACCTCAACCATCTCTCACAAACTTAACTGTATGACCTTGTCAAGTCCCTCAACTCCTGAGAGCATCATGTCCCCACCTGTGAGTTGAGGTAATGACCCATTACACAGGTGAGCACTGCTGTCTCAAGACCCATCCTCAGCGAGCGTGACGCATGAGTCCCCCACACAGAGCCAGAGCTGACACACCCACACCTCTGTCACCTGCTTGGGGCTGAGGACTCCAGCTCCATGCCCCAAGGGAACAGCCTGGAATGGTTGGGGGTGGTGGCAGGGAGAAACTGGAGCAGCATGGCCAGCAGGGTGGGCCGGGAAGAGAAGAGGCAGCCACAGGAAAGGTGTGGCCGGAACCCCTGGAGCCAGCAGCTGGAAGGAAGGAGTCGCCAGGTGGGCCCCACCCTCGGCAGTCAGTGCCGGGTGGGCAGAAGGCCAGGGCCCTTGGCAGGACCAGTCCAGCCTCCGGAGACCCCGGGATGTCCTTCGAGACTGAGGGCCAAGCATTGTCCCTGATTATAAGAGGCTCTGGCTGGCGGTTTTCACACGGCTCACTGTGTCCCAGGGCCTGTGGGAACTGGCTTCTTTCCCTTGGTTCAGTGGGGTTTCAGACTGGCCCCTCCGTCTGCCACCATCCCTGAGCTCAGCACTGTACGGGATGCAGACAAGGAGGGAGGGGAGAGGCTTGGACTTAGCTTTCATTCACACAGTCATTCATTCAGGCTGCCTTAAGTAGCCCACTGCGTGCCAGGCCTTGTGCTAGGAACGGGGAGAGAGTGGTACAAACTGGACTGAATCCCTATACCTCTCTCCCTTCTATTCCTTCCTTTCTGATTCATCAGAGTTCTTTGTCATTAATGGTTAGAAGCTGGGATGAGGCCAAATTGCAAGCCAACTAAGCCACGGGATGAGCCGGAGTACCCAGGCTGTGGAGAGGCAGACTCAAGTTCAAGTCTGCTTGCTCATCAGGGCTGCTGTGTTCGGATATTTAGTATGTGCACTGCATAAGGTGTCGTACCCAAGGGGATGCTATTCACACTGTAAACATCTTGATTATTTAAAAACATTTTTGAATTTTTATTATAGCTTTATTGATATGAAAGATGGGCTATTTGCACATCAATTATGCCTATTTTTTTGTCAGATGGCAACAAATGGACACATGATAACAAAATTGACCCCTTCCCTTTTTTATTCCTAATGATTGTTATGAAAAAACTGAATTCCTATTTTTCTTATGTTAAACAGTTTATAGAGAATGCCTTTATATTTGGCATCCTGTTGTTAAACAGAGAAGAGCAAAACTTAAAATTATCTATTGGGGAAGAGGTGGTTCTTCCTAATGAGCCTGGGCTAGATCATTTGCCTCTCTGAGCTTCAGTTTCCACATTTGTCTTATGGGCCTGATGGCCAGTTCCTTGCAAGGATGTGTGCAGGGAAGCCTATGGAACACAGTGGGTGCCCAGCAAGCTGTATTTGTGGTCATTCCCCCCCCAACATGCAGCCCTCCTGGAAACTCACTCTGAAAAGTGAAGGCACCTTGATGCCTCAGTTTACCCTCCTCCCAGCCCCAAGAAGCAAAGGCAGCTGGCCCCAGGACCAGCGCCGGGGGAGGGTGTTCTGCCTTTACAGACAGTCTCGTTCCCTCCTGGGCTGAAACGCTTGCCCCTGAGTTTCTCCAAATTTGGTCCTCCCCAGACTCTCGACCCTGTTTCCCGCCCCCACCCCCGCCACCGCCCCTCTGTGCTGGCCGCCACTGCTGGGGGCCCTCCCTTGAGCCCCCAGAAGCCGCCCACAGAGGAAATCCTCTTCCTTCTTACAGGCTGGAAACTACAGAATGTTTCTTTTGGAATTTTTTGGCTTTCACATAGCAGAATGTTCTAGCCTCATCAGCCACAGGCTCCCTTTCCCTGCTGGCCGGCAATTCTTCTGCCAAAGACGTGCTTGGATCTTACCTCCCCTTACACCACCCCCTTCGCCTATGTTTGCTGCAAGCCAAACAAAATATGCCAAGGAGCCCAGAAGAACCAACCGGAAATGACCCAAACACGCCTACGACTGATCCTTTCCAAAACTAGAGAGGCCAGGGTAGCAGGAACATGACAGCTGCGGCCCCCGACATGACACAGGGCGGGAGGACAGGGGGAAATCAGAAGGGCCAGATCGGATTCTGCCGTGGCCTTTGAAAAGAAAAATCCAGTTCTTTATTCATTTAGCTTCCAACCCTCCCCTCTTGGCAGCAGAATAATTAAATATTCATGCATTTTCTCCTTCCCCTAAGAAAGTGATAAGTCAGATTTCTGCACACACACAGAAAAAGTGCCCCAAGGCAAGGGGCTGGAGCCAAATTTCAGTTGAAGACAAAGCCTCCACTTCAATTTACGAATGAAAACACCCTTCACCTTTGCTGCTGTGAATTTCTTAGATACACATGGTCAAGACAATCTGAGAATTATGAGGCTCCAGGACCAATTAGGGCTGTTTGTGTTGACGTAAAGTCTGGGGGAGTTTTTTTTCTTCCCTTTGCAAGTATTTATGATACTGACAGATGCAACAGGAAAAAAAAAAATTCCCGAATGAGAATAAGCTTTGTGGGACAACGAGGATAAGGATTCAAGGTGAAGAGCAGCCCAGGGCTTTGTTTAAGCCACCAGATCTATGCGTGCTGCCACGTGACGTGAAGGTGGGGACACAGCCACTGCCACGGGTGCCAACACCCCCCAGGCGCACTGCAGAGGGGTGGTTGAAGCTGCACAGCAAACCTGCAGGCAAGGTGTTCCTACCATTTCGCAGGTGAGGAAACTGAGGTCCTAAGCAGCCAAGCGTTTTCTGAAGGTGGCAACGCCAGGGGTGGGGTTTGAACACTGGCTCTCCCAGCGGCAGAGATGACCATGCAGTCTGGAATTCAGTCTATTTAGGTCCTACTACTGTGTGCAAAGCGCTCTGGGGTGAGGGGAGATGCAGTTGTGGGTCCTGCTCCAGAGGGGCCAGTGGGAGGCAAAGGCTGGCGATCTTGGGACTCTGTCCCAAAACAAACCTCTTCTGGGTACCAGCAAAGTCGGAAAAAGAGGGTGAAGGGGTGAAGGCTCCCATCAGACTTTGTGACTGACTTGGCCTCCCAGGGAATGTTGTCTCCCCACCGCCTCTCACAAAACTGCCTGGAGAGGAGCGCACAGGCACAACCCAGCACCTACTCTGTGCATGGGCACGTGCGGTGGCATAATAGGGTCTCCTCCTTTCCTGGACAAGCAAGCCATTGAACCCTCTGACCTCAGTGCACAAGGAGAAAAGCCTCGGGGAGGGGGATCTGAAGGACTCCCTGAGATGAGGCAGCACAGGATCCCATGGGTTTATGCACCCAGAGGCTTGGGTTCAGATCCAGCCTCTCTCATTCACTGTGTGACCTCAGGCCTGCAACTATTCCTAGCTAACCCTCTGCATCTCAGTTTCTTCATCTGGAAAATGGGATAGTAACAGTGCCCACTTGTGGGGCCGCTGTGAAGGTTAAAGGTTTCTAGTTTGTTAGTACATACATGTTTGTGCAGTTTTCTGTATCGTGCTTCGTAATGTGAAGACTGCATGTGACAGGGGAAGAGGGAAGAGGCATTGCACACAAACTCCTTTAGCACAGTCTGGGCATACAGTAAATGGTTAGGAAATGTAAGGGCTATTATTGTTATTATTCTATCTTGTAGGTCAGTGGGAGCCATGGAGAGTCTCAGAGTTGTGGTGGGGTGGTCCTCACTTAGCAAAGTTCTGCTTTAGGCATATAAGAAGTAAAGATACAGGAGCCAGGACCGTGGGTCCAGGTGGTCCTTGGTGTGTGTGAGGAAAAGCTGCCCGCTGAGTGGCAGAGCCCTGTGCCAGGGCACTCGGCGTGCAGGACACAGCCAGGTCCTCTCCAGACTGAACCTGCCCAACAGCCCCCAGCAGCGAGGAAAGAAAGGGCTGGTTAGTGGAGGGGGTCCACCTCTGAGTGTCTTTGCCTCTTGGGCCAGCACCCGCCCCCTCCGCAGTGCAGGCAGTCCACACAGCAGATGGAAAGGCTCCCCAGCTGGCATGTGTGTGGGTGGGTGGAAAGGGGGCGGAGCAGCCACTTCCTGTGCCCCAATCCCAGCTTACTCGCTCCCTGACCACATTTTTCCACCTCACTTTTTTCCTTCTAAGATCTAGATTGTTTTTTGTGAATGGAATGTAACTGGAGAGCTGGAGAGGAAAGTCCCGGGAGGCCCTGCAGATGGAGAAGGACCCCTCACTGTGAAAGGCTCCCTGGTGGCCCGGGCAGCCGGTGAGATGGACGGGGCCAGGTGGGGAAGGTCACGGCGCCAGCAAGGCCGAAACAGGAGAGGCCAGGACTCGCCCCCGCCCCCCTGCTCCCCTACCAGGCCAGAGGCCCCTCCAGCCCTGTTTTCTGGGTTTTGTGCTGATCAGACCCCAGCGGAGGACCACCCACGGAGAATCTGACCTCTGCTAGGATGGGGCACCTGGGGGCTGTGGCCTCTTCTATGAGGGGTCTGGTGACTTCTAGGGGCCCATCTTGCAGTCTCGGTCCAGCCTCCAGCACTGAGTAGCACTCATTCATTTATTCACTCATTCTTCAAGAAATATGAATTACATGCTTAGCACATGCCAGGCATTGCACTAGGCACTGGTACTGCTCTGAAGAGGACAGCTAGGCCCCTGCCGGCATGCACTAAGGGGGAAATACAACCAGCACAGGACTGTGAACCAGAGAGCTTCAACAATTTGCACAAGAACAGAAACAGCAAGGTTGGACATAGGTCCCGTTGACACCTGGCGCAAGCATCTAACCGCTGTGCTGCCCCAGGCTAAGGCCCCTCTACGCCTGGGGAGGCTTGGGGTGGTGGAGAATCCCCTGCTCCACCCAGCAGTCAGGCAGGGCCTGCTCTACAACAAGGCCAGGCTCCTGCCAGAGTTATACCGCTCCCAGCAGAGCTGTGAAAGGAGCGGAGTTCTCTGCAATCATGAAACTTCCCAAGGCCCTTGCCTTTATACAGTGAGGAGAACAACTCTCACCCAAGGGTGAGTGTGAAGATTGAACAAAGTTTATCATAGAAAATGAGCTCAGTACAGTTTCTGGTATATTGCAAATGTTCAATAAATGCTGCTTACACAGTGAACAACCTCCAATAGTACCTGGCAGTACCCTCGCTATTACCTTTCACTAAAAGGCTATATATACATTTAAATGGAGAGGGTCCAACAAGAGCTGGCTTTGAGGGGCAGAAAGATTTGAATGGTATTTTGACCTCCGAAGAAAAGCAAAGATGTGACTGCCTTAGACACCTCCACAGCTTCTGATATGACTGACTTTTCTGAGCACTCACTGTGCTCAAAATGTTCCGGCAACTTCTATGGACCACCCAGGCCACAGAGATAACCCCTAGCAAGAAGCAGGGGGCCACAACTCTGTGGGCTGCAACATTCTGGAAAGCTAAAAAGGGATGATGACTATCTTACATACTTTCGAGGACTTACAAGGGGGGAGATCCTTGAAAGATTGAAAGCCCTCACTTCCCAGCCCTTCTCTCTGCTTTTTTTTTTTTAATGTTGAGATATAATTCATATACCATAAAATTCACAATTTTAAAGTGTGCAATTCAGCAGTTGTTTTTTTTTTTTTTAACATACTCACGAGGGCATATAATCATCAGCACTGTGTAACTGCAAAACACCTTCCAAAGAAACCGTATATCCTTTAGTGCCACCCCCTCTGATCTCCCTCCCTCCAGCCCTGGCAATTGTTGATCTACTTTCTGTCTCTGTGAATGTCTCTGTTCTTGACATTTCATACAAGAGGACTCATACAATATGTGGGTCTTTTGTGACTTGGCTTCTTTCACTTAGTAGGATGTTTTCAAAGTTTACCTGTGTCATAGCCTGTGCTTCATCCCTTTTCATGGGAGAGTAACATCCCAGTGCCCAGACAGACCACGTTTTGTTTACTCATTCATCTACTGATGGATATTTGAGTTGTTTCCACTGTGGGGCTATTGTGAAAGTGCTGCTGTGAACATTCGCGGACACATTTTTGTGCGGGCTTTTCCATTTGTCTTGGGTAGATACCTAGGAGTGGAATGCCTGGGTCACATGGTCACTCTATGTTTAACCTTTTGAGGAGCTGCCAGGCCATCCCTCCAAGCAGCTGCACCAGCAATGCGTGCGAGTTCTGATTTCTCTGCATCCTCATCAACACTTGTGACTGTCCATCTTTTTGACTGCAGCCATCCAGGGGGCGGTGGGGGGCGGGGGCAGGTGATGTGGGTTCTTTCTGCTCTTAACTCTCTCTCCTGCCAGATATTCTGAACATAGTCTTTACCACCCACAAAAGTGCCAAGTTGCTCAGTTGTGCCCAACTCTTTGCAACCCCATGGACTGTAGCACACCAGGCTCCTCTGTCCATGAGATTTTCCAGGCAAGGATACTGGAGTGGGTTGCCATTTCCTTCTCCAGGGAATCTTCCCAACCCAGGGATCAAACTCAGCTCTCCTGCACTGCAGACAGATCTTTACTGACTGAGCTACAAAGGAAGCCCCCAAAAGTGCCAAGCTCTTGTTTAAATGGAGGCTCCCTCTAGACTGAGATACCAGGAACCTGGGGCACACACCTGTCCTGTCCACCGTGGTCCTCCAGGGTTTAGTCCAGAACAGCTGCTGAATAAGAATCGTCTTGAATGAACGGATGGCTTTATGACCATCCTAAGCACCCACATGGGAACATGGATCCTAATCGCATACTTCTCTGAGTTCTAAAGACCTTTGATCATTCAGAAGTCCAAGGAACCAAACCCAAACTGGTGTTCTATGGAAATTTCCAAGTTCTCATCAGGTTCTCCTCTGACATCGTATGGTCACTGAAGGCCCCACTGGAGTAGACGGCATCCTCAAAGTTACTGCCCTGAGAGGAACTTGGTCTCAGGCCACATTCCCCGCCCCACCTCCAATCTGAAGTTCTGCTCCTGAGAAGCACCCATCCCCCGAGTCTTGGCCTCTGCAGTGTCCATCCCAGCCAAACGTGGCAGATGTGCAATGCTGCCTTGGGAGGGAGGAAGCACAGGAACTCAGCACTTATTGTTCAGAGAAAAATGTTCTACAGAGGCAAGGAGGACACTGAGTTGTCCTTGTGGAATCAGGGCACCCAAAGAGAACTCACCCTCCAGTGCCTTGTACAGACGTGGTACAGCTTCACTGAAGCCTCAAGACAGTAGAGTTGATCTTGGCTGTCTTCCCACTTTGCTGGCTCATGTTCCCCCTCCTCCCGTCCCAAGCCCAGCCAGGTCCCTGCTCCAGGTCTGAGAACAGAAGTGGCCATCACGTCCTGGGAAGTCACCCCCACCACACCCTTTCAAAGGGCTATCTTACTGTTCCTATTTTACAGATGAGGAAAATTTTACAGATGTGGGGCAGGTCAGACCTGGGCCACAGTCTCAGGGCTGGGAGGTGGAGGAGCTGGGATTCAGACCGAGCAGTTTGGCTGAGGTCATCCCCAAAAGGTAGACCTAGGTCATAGGGAGCTCAAAACAGAAACAAAACAGGGATCTGAGCACTTAGCACCTGTAAGTGTGAAGGGGCAGCTGGCACCTCGCCTGAGGCCATCTGTGTGTATATACGCAACATACATCCGCGTGTATATACGCAACGTACATCCGCGTGTATATACGCAACGTACATCCGCGTGTATATACGCAATGTACATCTGTGTGTGTATACGCAATGTACATCCGTGTGTGTATACGCAATGTACATACGTGTGCATGTGTGCTGTAGTATTCTTTCCTTGAACAAAATGCTGTGAAAGGGAGATCTCAGTTTTCTGGGCTTTTGATAAATGTTTCTGGCTGTGCCAAATAAAAAGGTGTCTTATCTGCATTCATTTACCCTAGATTATTATTTTTTAATTGTCCTGATTGGTGAAATCAAGATGCTATATGGATAGAAGGCACAGACTTTGGCATCCAACTCTGATTTCCCTGGGCACAGAACACAAGCCCTTCTATGCCTCAGTTTCCTCATTTGGAGAGCTGGAATAAAGGTGCCCACATCACATGTCCTAGAAAACTGTATCCCTGCAGCCACAAACATCCTTTCCCCTTCTCCCTCACTGACCCTGATGGCTCACCTGCCTCCCAGGTGACACTGCCCTTCCCCTTCAAAGTCTGGGGCCTGTGGACACTGGGACAGGCTGGACAGGAAGAAATTCAAGCTGCACACTATTCACAATCACTAAGACATGAAAACAACATTAAGTGTCCATCAACAGAGGAATGGATAAAGAAGATGTGATACCTATATACAGTAGAGTATTACTCAGCCATAAAAAGAACAAGATAATGCCATTTGCAGTAACGTGGATGGACCTAGAGATGCTCATACTAAGTGAACTAAGTCAGAAAAAGAAAGACGAACACCATACGATATCGTTCACATGTGGGCTCTAAAACGTGGCACAAATGAACTCACCTATGAAACAGAACGACAACAACAACACGAAACAGAAACCGTCTCACAGACACAAGAGAACAGGCTCGTAGCTGCCAGGGCAGAGCAAGGTGAAGGAGAGATGGACTGGGAGTCGGGGTTAGTTCCTGCGAAAGTCGCTCAGGCGTGTCCAACTCTTTGCGACCCCATGGACTATCCAGCCCATGGAATCTCCAGGCCAGAATACTGGAATGGGTAGCCTTTCCCGTCTCCAGGGGATCATCCCAACCCAGGGATCGAACCCAGGTCTCCGCATTGCAGGCGGATTCTTTACCAGCTGAGCCTCACGGGAAGCCCTTGGGGTTAGTAGATGCAAACTATTATATATGCGATGGATAAACAACAAGGTCCTGCTGTAAGCACAGGGAACTCTATTCAGTGTCTTGTGATAAACCATAACAGAAAAGAATATGAAAAAGAATGTATATATATATATATGTATGTATATATGTAACTGAGTGTGCCGTACAGTAGAAATTAACACAACATTGTAAATCAACCATACTTTCACAAATAAAGGGAAAAAAGGATTCAAATTACAGATCAGAAAGCACGAAAGGGTCACCATGCCTTACTGTCCCCATCCTCTGTGAGTGTATGAGATAGACCAGATGGCGGTTTTCAGCTCTTACACATCATAGATTGATAATTCTACCTTTTCCCTAATTTCAGGAACCAGCAGAGGGACTGCCAACTCTTTGTCTTGTCAAGAAAGGACAAATTTTAAAGTACCACTTACAACCACTGGCATTTTGTACCAAACAAGAGACATGTTGGCACCAAAAGCAAAGGAAATCAACAGTCTTGGAAGTTTTTTAAAATGGGATCGTCCCCACTTTGTAAGTATGTTTCTGCATCTCCCATGTCCCTTCCTATTTGCTTTGGACTCCAAATGCTAACCAGGCCTGCTTTGGCATGTGTTCAGCCTTCGGGGACCACTGGCTGGACCCCACAGTGGTGGTGTCCTACACACAGCTGGTGGCTGTTGTGGAGATGTGGCTGAAAAAATTTGGGGACCATTTGGCACTCACTTCCCACTGGCTGGAGCATGCCCTAGTGATTCCATCCTGCTGAGGAAATCAGCCTCAAACTGATGGGCCAAAAGTCCCTGAAAAATATATAAAATAGATAACAAGGACCTACTGTACCGCACAGTGAAATCTACTCAATATTCTACAATAACCTATATGGGGAAAAAAATCTGAAAAAGACTGAACATGTATATATTATAACTGGATTTATAACTGAATAACTGTACGCTATGATGTACACCTGAAACTAACAAAACTATATTGTAAATCAACTATATTCTGATAAAATTAAATGCACACACGTACACACACATGAAAACCAAAAGTCCCTGTACAGGGCTCCATCCATCCTGAGGGTGCTCTGAGCTCCCAGGAAGGCTGGGCTGCATGTCAGAAATCCTACTTCACCTGCTGGCTATTGGTTCCCTGACCTGGCTGTGCTCCCCCTGGAATGTCCACTCGGCAAACGCAGGGCTACTGCTCCTTGACGTGGCTCCAGTGCCTAAGAGACGACTGGGCACAGAGTAGCCACTTAATAAACATTTGTTCAGTTGCTGACTGAGTTCAGTACACATACTCTCGTGAAATAGTATACAGCCATTAAAACAAGGTCAGTGACTGGCAAACAGTAACAGAGTCTGAACCTGGATGGCGGGGACACAAACTATACTGTCCTATTTTTTTCCACTGCTGTGTATATTTCAAATCTTTCCTAATAAAAAGCTGGAACAAATAACCCCAAAATTATACCCATGCAGAGTTTATAAGAAACAACATGGACAGGCCTGTGATATGTAGAAATTATGAAATCATACAAATTATTTAGCAAAGAATTATAAGGAAACGTGCCCCAATGCAACTAATGGAAATTTCTGGATGTGGGTTACTGCCTTTTCCTCCGCACTTTCTACCTATGTTTCAGAATTTTGTATAATTAAAGAGGAAAAGCTTTGCAAGAAATATAAATAAGATGCATCTCAGGGTTTTCTTTTCCCACCACTCTTCCCTTTCTCTCTTCTCCTGGGGAGTTGCTAATTGCTCCCAAATTGTCTTCTCTTTGCCTAGGAAGGAACAAGGCTTTCCTGTTCTGGAAATGTTTGTGCTGCCAGGAGTCCAGAAGATGAAAGAAAATGGAGAGAGGCCCCTTTACATGGAGCTGGGGCTGGGCTCCCAGGAACCATGGGTTCCCAGGACAGTGCCGAGCTGTGGGCTGAAGGCATCTCAGAAAGCTATACAGGTCAGAGGGCAGGCTGTTCTGGCATATGGAACTGATGACAAGGCAGAAGAGTTAAGGGGATGCTGGGTCCTACCCTCCAATTATACAGATAGGAACACAAGATCTAGAGAGGGGAAGTGACCTGTCCAAGGTCACACAGCATCCAGCAGCCAAGGCAGGACTTGATCCCACAACTTCTGAGTTTTCCTCCCAGACCCCTCTCCCCATCCTCCAGGGCCCTCTCCCAGGAGTGCTCCTGAACTTTTCTGTTTGGTGGACCCACACAACAACTACTCCAACCCCTCCCAACATCCTGCATCACCAGGTTTCAAAATCACTCCTGGCTTTCCAAGGGAAACATAGTTTGGTTTTGGTTCTTTCTTTTCTCCCACTCATATAAGGAAATCTGAGAGCCCTTTCTAATTGTTTGGTCAAGACTGCAGACAGGCAACGAGGCATGCCACAAATAATATCCTGAGCCTGGGGAATCCAAGGCCACCACTGGCCTGGGGAAAGATGGGACACCAGGCCTGTCCCTGGTGCTTGCTCAGCACATGAGTCCCGAGTTCTTGGAACACAGCGGGGTGTTTGCCAAGCTTCCCAGATCCCTGATGTGGGGCCTTGTCAGGGAAGACTGAGGGAGTCTATACCAAGCCCCCGGAGGCTGGGGCTTTAGTGGTTGCAAGTGCAGACTGAGTCTATGCAGACTTGGCACCTGTGGGCCCTCCCAGAAGTGGGGCCCTGCAGTCTAGCCTCTCTTGCAGCTAGGTGTGGTCGTGTGACTAAGTTCTGGTCAGTGGGATATGATCACAAAGTGATGTGCTCAACTTAAGTAAAGACAGGGGCATGGCCTTCTTTGCTCCTCCCTTCTTGCTGATTAGACAGTAGATGTGATGACCAGAGTTCCAGCAGCCATTTTGGAGCCTGAGGTGACTCTAGGAATAGCAAGAACAAGATAGGAGAAATCTAGGCCCTGACATTGTGGAGTACCCCACGTGGGAAATGAATCTCCATCTTCCTTTTTTTTTCTTTTGCCACACTGTATGGCTTGTGGCCCTCAGCACTGAAAGCTTGGAGTCCTAACCACTGGACCACCAGGAAATTCCCAATTTCCATATTCCTAAAGCCACAATTATTTGGCGTTTCCTTTGATTTGTGGACAATACTATTCTTAAGTAATGTACCATTTTTTGGCTGGGAAGTGAGTTGCGGTCATTTGCAGAGGGTCTATGTGTAAGAGGCTCAAGGAAGCTCTGTGATGAAACTGATAATTATTGTGTGTAAGAATAATCGCTGACATTTATCAGTGTGTGTGTGTGTGTGTGTGTAAAACACTCAGCCCAGTGCCTGGCTCACAGGAAGAACCCAATAAACGTTAGTAACTGTACTGTCACTGTAGGTGATGAAACCATGTACCCTGGCGCACAGGACACAAAGCTGTCCGGGGAGGCAGCATCTGAACTGGGCTCTATAGATGGGACTCAGGAAAGCAGAGACTGGTGAGCAGTGATGTCACCAGGCGCTGGGGCCATGACACGATTTGGATTGTATTACAGATATAATTTCACATAATGCCTGCAGAGGGCTTCCCTGGTGGCTCAGCGGTAAAGAATCTGCCTACAATGCAGAAGCCACAGGAGACGTGGGTTTGATCCCTAGGTTGGGAAGTTCCCCTGGAGGAGGACACGGCAACCACTCCAGTATTCTTGCCTGGAGAATCCCACAGGCAGAGGAACCTGGCAGGCTACAGTCCATAGGGTCGAAAAGAATTGGACATGACTGAAGCAACTTAGCACAGCATGGCACGGCAATGCCCACAGAACCAAGTGGAGTAGGTGCGTGCCACCCGCATTACATGGTGAGGTAGCTGAGCCTGGGGAGGACAGGTGGCCCCCACCGAGGTTACCCGGCAGAGCCGAGTTGGGCTCTGCATTCTGGCGCTGTCTGTGGTTGTCCCCACTGAGGGTCTGTAGGCTGAGAACCAAGGCTCAGGCAATGGGAAGGACAGGAACAGAGGCTGCCCGGGAGAGTGCTGGGGTCCAGTCCAGAGCTTAGGCCCTGCGCCCAGGAGAGGGAAGTGTGAGAAAGGCCAGTATGTGTGGAAGGCAGGGTCAGTCAGCACCCCCATGAATCCTCTGTACCCCCAGGGTTCACACTGGCTGTGTCCTCTGTGATCAGCCCCAGAGGGCGGATGAAAGGCCAGGATTTGAATTAAAAAGGAGTTTCCTGGGACTGCCGTAACCAAATGACCCCAAACAGCACACGTTTATTATCTCATGTTTTGGAGGCCAGGAGTCGGATTGGGAGCAGAATCTGGGGGGTGAGGGGTGAGCAGGATAAGTCCCGCCCTGCCCCCAATGCCTCCCATTGTGTGAACTTGGGACGCTGTTTGGCTCTTGACTGCTCTCTGCCATTCTGAGGCCTGGCACAGTTCAGGAACCTTTCCCATCTCCCCGTCTAGCTGTAGCCCTCCCAGCTGGCCTGATGCCCCCAGTGCCAGCCTGGCCAGGATGGAGCCATTTTCGGGGCAGGGGTCATCCCATTGCTTTCACCAAGCAGGACCCAGTGGGGCCCTCCCTGATCCCAGTCCCCCTGGGGCCTCCAGGCACATCCCCCAAGCTGGGTTCAAAGTCAGGAGAAACGCCAGTCTGGCAGGGCTACAAAGTCACTGCCACTGTGGGGTCTGCAGCAGCCCTGACTGAGCGCTCCTTTCCAAGTTTACATACCCACCTGCTGGCTTCGTGAACCCTGTGAAATGCCAGCTTGGTGTGACACGTTGGCTAAGAAAAAATTATTATTCAATCTTGAGCAGCACTAAAAGTGTCAGGGATTAGATCTGGGAAGGCAGAGCTCCCTGGAGGCAGGTGTAGTCAGACCTCTCATGGGAATGGGGCACTGGCAGCCACCCCCATCCCACCCAGGGCTACTGCGGCCAGACATCAAAGATCCCTCCCCAGCACCATCTCATGTCCTCCCTGAGGTTACCCTGTGAGGCTGGATGACGACTTACCCCAATGCCCAGATGAGGCTCAACAGAGTCCTGGCCTGCCTGGGGCCCAGCTCGGAGGAAAGGGCCTGGACTTGGCCCCTGGTCACAAGCTCCAGGAGACAGGGACCCATCTGCCTGTGTAGAGATGTGTCTCTATCCAGCCACCCAGGGCCAGGGGGCAGAGACACTAAGCAAATGCCCGATGAGGGATGGAAGATGACTGAACCCAGATCCTGGGCTCACCAGGCCCTAAAGAGGCACAGATGGTGAGAGCCGGCGTCATGTGGGGAAACAGCAGAGGGAAAAGACTCAGCTATGAAGACAGTCTCATAAAATGGGGCAGGGCTGTCTCTCAGTCCTCATGTCCAGGTGTGAGACCTGCATCCAACCCCACAGAGCTATGTGCCCCAAAGTAACTGCCCCCCACATCCAAAAGAAACATCAGAATTGGGCCAGCTAAGGACAGAGAGTGACCCTGGACTGGACCCTGGAGCAAGAGAAAATGATCTGTTTGCTTACGTACCAAAATGACATTTCAGGGACAAGTATGAAATCTGAATACAGTCTGCAGATTAGATAATAGAAGGAAAGAACATGTAACAGTGCAAATGGTCTGGTTTCAAGATTTGTCTGTGGCTGTGTGTGAGGCTGGTCCTGCTCTTAGGAAACATATAGCGAGTATTTGGGTAAAGGGGCATCGGGTCTGCAACTTGCTCTCAAGTGGTTCAGAAAATAAAACAGAGAGAGGGAGGGAGGGATGGAGGAAGAGAAGAGAATGATAAGGCAAACTCAGTAAAACGTTAACAACTGGAGAAATCAGGTGAAGGAATTCTTGTACTATTTTTGTACATCAGGAATTATTTCTGTTACAAACAGAAAGTCCATATCCTAAAAGGAAAACACCTGGGGTGCCATTCTCAACTCAACGAGAGCAAACAGACTCAGCAGGAATTGCAACACACCCCGAATCAGCAGGAAAACCAGCCACCAGTGACTTTGGTGGGACAGCTGGGGAAACATGATGATGCAGAGTGTTGGTTGCCAGCACCGCATCCCACTTTCCTGGGTGTGAAGGTCACACGAGCTCTTGCAAGACGACGTATTTGCTCTCTGGAGGTGCACACTGCATTTGGGGGCAAAGCGTCAGGATGTCTAGAACCGGCTCTCATGCGGCTGAGGATACAGCAGAGAGAGTGAGAGTGTCGTGGGCTCTCAGCGAGGGGCACACAGGGTTCGTGCCATTTTTCTCAAGGACACAGATATGTTTGCCCCTGCAGCCAAAGGCAATGAAGGAGTCTGTGCCCCAGCTTCTGCCGCCCAGTCTCTTAGCTTTTCTCTCTCTGGCCACAAGATGTCTCTGTTTGGCCCTTTCTAGAAGGCAGTTTCCGTTCTTTAAAGTTCATAAACGACCCGTTGCCCTTTCTCTCTGACCTGCGGCTCCTTCTCCCATCCTGCCTGAAGGCATGTTCTTCCTCTGCTGCGTTTCCTGAGGTCACAGCCCACTCTGCCCACCACGGGGGAATTCCTCATTAGGGGGTCTCTGCTGCCCTCTGGTGGTGTTGCTGAAAATATTGATCCCCCCCATCTTCCAGGAGCCCCAGAAACCTGAAATGGCTTTGTAGCCGGTCCTGCTCTCCTGGTCCTAAAAGAGCTGGGGGCTCCACAGAAACAGAATCAATCGAATGTATGAGGAGACTTATTTTCAGGAACTGGTTCACATGATGTGGGGGCTGGCAAGTCTGAAAACCACAGGGCAGGTTGGAAACTCAGGCAGAAGCTAATGCTGCCGGTTTGAGGCAGATTTCTCCATCTCCAAGAAAGCTCACTTCGCTCTTAGGGTCATCCAGTGACTGGGTGAAGCCTCCCCTCCGCCCCCTAGTCTCCTAGGGTCAGGTCATTTACCTAAGGGCTGTGATGCCCACCACATACGCCAAGGCCTTCCCAGCAACCCATGCATGTGTGCTGGAGGAAACCACAGGACGCTAGGGCCCAGTCAAGAAGACACAGAAGCCCGGCCATCACAGTCAGCTAACTGCAAAGGCTGCATTTTAAAGTGAAATGTCATGCCTCAAGTATGTTGTCCTGCTGATTCCCAACTCCCACTTTAAAAAACAAACAAACAAAAAAACCCCACCCTTTTGAGTGTGTGAGTCAATCAATGCAGGGCTCAGAGTAGGACGGGCCCAGGGCTGCCCCACAGGTATTGGTGTTATTGTTGTGACAGGAATTACCTCCATGAGTTGTTCATGAAGCTGGAAACAGACGAGCAGAGGGAAGGAAGGAGGGAGAGGGATGGGTAGAGACAGCGTACGTCAGGGAGAGAAAGAGGCCCAGGGATGGAAATGAAGCTCTTCTCTAAACGTGCAGGGAGCGAGGGATGCCAGGCCTGGCTTGTGGCCACACCCCTCCAGGCTCGGCTCACTGTCACAGGGCTGTCTTCCCTGTGTGTGCCTCTGCTTCCTCTTCTTCTAAGACCCCAGTCATGGGACCACAGCCATCTTGCTTTGCTCCAGGAGGGCTCACTCAGCTAACAACAGCTGCAAAGACCCTTCTTCCTAATAAGGTCACTCTCTGAGGTTCTGGGTGGACATGCATTTGGGGGGACATTATTCAGTACCATGCAGCCCCCACAAGAGATGGAGCCGACAGCGTGTCAGCACAAGGAGGATGTGACCCCCCACATACACCCCAGCATGATACAGGCAAGACTCGCACAGTGACCAGCAGAGCCTCAGGGCAGCGCTGGTCAGAGGCACCACCTGGGGAAGTCGGGGAGGTGACTTGCTCCAGAAAGGAATAAGCCGAGGTACGTGAATGCATCGCTCAGGACCCACGGGGAGCTCTCGGCTCCCATGCAGAGAGACAGCTGGAGTGATAAAGGGACCATACAGGGATGCGGGGGAGGGCAGGTACCAGCACAGGACCAGCCACAGTAGCGCTGGCACCACCAGGGCCGGCAGACTCAGAATCACCCTGGGGGCTGCCTGCCCTGTCCCTTTACTGCTGCACCAGGGACTCAGTTCTCCTAACAACAAGGCAAGGAAAGAGGGCCCTGATCCAGTTTCACAGGGGAGAAGACTGCTGCCCAGTGAGGTCAGGTGACTTGCCCCAGGCCACACAGCAGGGCTAGGGGCTGGGATCTGAATCTGTGTTTAGCTGACTCTAAAGTCCTCGCTTTCAAGGTGTGGAGAAAAGGGAACCCTCGTACACTGCTGAGAGGAATGTAAACTGGTGCAGATACCATGGAGAATAGTATAGAGGTTTCTTAAAAACTAAAAACAGAGCTACCATATGACCCTGCAATCCCACTCCTGGGCATATATCTGGAGAAAACTATGATTCAAACATATACATGTACCACAGTGTTCATAGCAGCACTATTAACAATAACCAAGACATGGAAGCAACATTAGTGTTCATCAACAGATGAATGGATAAAGATGATGTGGTATACACACACACACACACACACACACACACACACACACTGGAATATTACTCAGCCATAAAAAAGAATGAAATCATGCCACTTGCAGCAACATGAATGGATCTAAAGACCATCATACTAAGTGAAGTAAACCAGACAGAGAAAGACAAATACCATATGACGTCACTTATATGTGAACTCTAAAATATGGCACAAAAGAGCTTATTTACAAAACAGAAACAGAGTCATAGGCATAGAAAACAAACTTATGGTGACTGAAAGGGAAAAGAGGGGAGGGGTAAATTAGGAGTTTGGGATTAACATATAGACATCACTTTATTTCTGAGTGCCAAAGAATTGATGGCTTTTGAACTGTAGTGTTGGAGAAGACTCTTGAGAGTCTCTTGGACAGATCCAACTAGTCCATCCTAAAGGAAATCAGTCCTGAATGTTCATTGGAAGGACTGATGCTGAAGCTGAAACTCCAATACTTTGGCCAACTGATGCAAAGAACTGACTCATTGGAAAAGACCCTGATGCTGGAAAAGAGTGAAGGCGGGAGAAGGGGATGACAGAGGATGAAACGGTTGGATGGCATCACCGACTTGATGGACATGAATTTCAGTAAGCTCCGGGAGTTGGTGATGGACAGGGAAGCCTGGCGTGCTGCAGTCCATGGGGTCGCCAAGAGTCAGACACGACTAAGCAACTGAACTGAAAGCTGAATCACTCTGCAATACACCAGAAACTAACATACCATTGTAAATCTACTATGTTTCAATAAAAATGAAGTCCTTACTTTCATATACATTTTTTAAAAGATCACTCTTCATTATGAAGACCTCCAGGCATATACAAGTGAAGACTTGGGCAGTGGGTCCCCCATGGTAAGAGTTACCAACATTCTGCTTTTCTGCCTTCACCTCTTCCCATCCAATCTCTTATCATTGTTGTGGTTGTTAGCGTCATAATTCTTTAGGTAAGAATGGCAACCCACTCCAGTACTCTTGCCTGGAAAATCCCATGGATGGAGGAGCCTGGTGGGCTGCAGTCCATGGGGTCGCTAAGAGTCAGACACGACTGAGCGACTTCCCTTTCACTTTTCACTTTCATGCATTGGAGAAGGAAATGGCAACCCACTCCAGTGTTCTTGCCTGGAGAATCCCAGGGACGGGGGAGCCTGGTGTGCTGTCTATGGGGTCGCACAGAGTCGGACACGACTGAAGTGACTTAGCAGCAGCAGCAGCAGATGTACTGAAATGCACAAATCTAACAATTAGCAAAATGTATTTTACTTAGTACAACTTAATGTGTGCTGCTGTATCTGTTTCCTTTTGTGTTATCTTTGTTTTCTTACTTTCCTAACAGTAAAAGTAAGTTCTTATAAAACTAAAAAGTAAGTTGATAACAAGGGGGAAACAAGCAGCAAAAATGAGAATTAACACATTTAAGACATATTTATACCTCCCCTCCACTCAGCAACAAGTCCTCAGGACCCCCACATTCCCTCTGTGCTTTTTCACACACCTCTCCTGAGTAGCCAGGTCTCTCAGGAGCCTGGGAGGGCTGGGCGGCCTTCTCGTGGGAGGTGTCCCAGCAACAGGACCCATGAACACAGCTAGGCCCAGGGCTGCATCCCAGGCCAGCAGCCCTAAACCCAGTCCCTGCACCTCTGGGGGAGCCCTCACACTTCCAGGTCCATAAGAACCTCTGCATTCACCACAGCAGGGGCCTCTCTGGGACTCTACCTGGACCAGTGCACGGCAGGGTGAGGCCTCCTAACCCTGCCTGGGGAGGCTGGTCCCAGGAGAGGTTGCCCTGGTGACCAGCAGAGGCTCCTCCCAGGGTTACTGTGGGCAGCCACGTTGCCCAGCAACCAAGTGGCAGCGTCCCTTGAGCCAGGACCACAGCTGCGCCCAGCCCTGTGCGACTTCTCCCAGGCCTGGGGGACCCCTGGGGCCCTGCCCTTATTCCCCAAGACCAGGACAGCTGCTGCCTCTGATCACAATGAACATCATTCTCTCCAGGTAAGCAGCTCCATGCTGGCCCCAGCTGAGAGGGAGGGGGGCGGCCAGGTTCTCAGGGCCAAATTAACTGAGACAGATGAGGCTGCCTGGACTGCTGAGGGGGTGGTGATAAGGATGCTGTCCTGCCCGCACCACACCCACCTCAAGGTCAAGGGACCATGGGGGCTTCCAGACTCGGGCCTCCATCTACTTCTCCAGCATTTTTGCCCACAGACCTGGGGTAGCTAAATTTACATGGTCCACTCCAACTTCTCTAGCTCATCTCTACCTAGGAAACCCCTTTATGCTTCAAAACCCACCAGGCATCATCCCTTCTGTGGAACTGTTCCCAACCCCACTGCCTGCAGCCTGATTCAATCACTGCTTTCTCAACTGCCTGTCCCTTAGCCAGCTGTTCCCACACCTGGATCCTCTGGGGATTGCAAACTCTGGACCACCTGATGTGTTTATTTACAAATGTAACCCCTGGGCCCCATTTCACAGGGAGTCTAGGTCACAAGCCTGGGGGAGGGTGGGCTGGGATTCTGCAGGCTTAACTTGTGCCCTAGGTGATTCTGATTGAGGGGTCGAAGGACTCCACCTGGAGGGACAGAGAATGCAGCTGGCTGTGTGACCTGGAGCAAGGTGCTTCACCTCTCTGGCCTCCATGTACCTTGCTTGCAGGATCATGCACATGATGGGTACTGCACCAATTAGGGTTTCTGGGGAGGACAAAAAGCCCTCCTCCCAGCTTCCAGCCTTAGAGATACCATTAGAGGAATGCTCGGCTGGGAGGTTTGGTCAGAGGCGGCTAGGGCAGCAACCACCTGGGATGAGGGATGAGGACAGGGTGCAGTGGGGTGAGAGGGAGGTGAGTGAGGCTGTGCCACTCAGCTGTCTCAGGAAGACAAAATCCAGCAGGTCCTCACTCACTCCGCACTTCTTCATGGAACACCTTTGATGGGCAGGCTGCTGGCTAGCAGCACATAAAAAATGAGTCAGCAAGCCCTCGCCCCCCACCCCTCTGCACAACAGGAAGTGATAAGTACTGGAAAATGGTGCACCACAAGGACAAACAAGGTCCAGGGCTGGGAGAGGCAGGAGGGACCCAAGGCAGAGCACAGGGTCTTTAGGGCCGTGAAACTTCTCTATGATGCTGCGATAGTTGGAGACAGGGCATCGAGCATTTGTCAAAACCTACGACATATACCACACCAAGAGGGAACCTTCAGGTAAATGAGGGACTTTAGTTAATACGGATGTATCGCCATGGGTTCGTCTTTTGTAACAAAGGTCCTGCAGAAAGGAAGGCTGTTAATAATAGGGGAAACCACGTGCTAGGGAACGGTTTGTGGGAACACTCTGTACTTTCCACTGTTTTTCTGTAAACCTAAAACTATTTCCCCCCCAAAAAAGTTTATTAATTCCAAAAATAAAAAGCTTTATGATGCAGAGAAGGCAGAGAATTTCAACAGCTCAGGAAAAAGACAGAATCAGGGAATTTCATAGAAGAGAGGTCACTGCCCCTCAGGATGGCTGGAATACAGACCAACTCTACCGGGAAGATAAACCCCCTCTAAAGGATCTCACGGTGCGAAAGGCCAAGTTAGGAGCCAAACCCACGCTTGCATGCCTGCCTGGCCACTGACCAGTGCCATGGCCCCTCTGGCCTCTGGCATCTGCCTTGCTGGCCTGACCCAGAGACTGTGGGTATTATCTTGGGGAGCAGGCACCTGGGCCAGGCCTGCCACTGAGGAGGAGGGCCGTGGGTGGGCGATCCCTGTGTCACCTGTGTGGGTGTGACCTGGCTGGGTGTCACTGCCCAGAACGGCCCCTCAGGCCCCTGCCTCCCCAGGGACAGCCAGGTGCGGGTGATGGAGGACACAGTGACCAATGCTGAGAAGTCCTTCGGCCAGTTCTGCTCACTGCTGGCCGCCTACACCCGCAAGACAGCCCGGCTGCGTGACAAGGCCGACCAGCTGGTCAAACAGCTCATCGACTTCGCCAATACAGAGAACCCAGAGATGCGGGCCACCCTGAGGAACTTCGCTGAGGACTTGGCCAAAGTGCAAGATTATAGGCAAGCTGAGGTGAGCAGGTAGCTCCGGAGGAGCCACTTCCCAGGGTGGGGGGCAGTCTGAGGGTTGGGACAGCCTGGTGGGGTTCACAGTTAGTGGATGCATCTCCTGCAAAGACAGCCCCAGAGGAGCCAGGGTGAAATCTTAGTTTATAGAACTGAGAGCCTGGAGGCTTGTGCAAGACAAGAAAGATACAGGGAGTCAGGAAAAGAATTAACAATGGAAACTCCATGTAGTGTATATACAACGGAACACTACTCATCCATTAAAAACACCAATAACGCCATCTGCAGTAACACGGATGGACCTTGAGATTATCATACTAAGTGAAATCAGAAAGATAAAGGTAAGTGTCATAAGATACCACTTATATGTGGGATCTAATATATGACACAAATAAACACCTATGATAAAGACTCACAGATACAGAGGACAGACTTGTGGTTGCCAAGGGGGAAGACGTGGGAGAGGCATGGATTGGGAATTTGGGATTAGCAGAGGCAAACTATTACATATAGGATAGATAAACAACAAGGTCCTACTGTAGAGCACAGGGAACTATACTCGATATCTTGGGATAAACCATAACGGAAAAGAATGTGTAACTGAGTCACTCTGCTGTAGAGCAAAAATTAACAATATTGTAAATCAATGTTTAGGGATGGACTAGGAGTTTGGGTGGAGAAGGCAATGGCCCCCACTCCAGTACTCTTGCCTGGAAAATCCCATGGGCGGAGGAGCCTGGAAGGCTGCAGTCCATGGGGTAGCGAAGAGTCGGACACGACTGAGCGACTTCACTTTCGCTTTTCACTTCCATGCATTGGAGAAGGAAATGGCAACCCACTCCAGTGTTCTTGCCTGGAGAATCCCAGGGACGGGGGAGTCTGGTGGGCTGCCGTCTATGGGGTCGCACAGAGTCGAACACGACTGAAGTGACTTAGCAGCAGCAGTAGCAGGAGTTTGGGATTAAAAGTAAAATGAAATAAAATAAAAATAATAATCTCCAGCCAGCCCAAAAAAACTCCCCTCTGCTATGGTAGAGAAGACTAAAACAGCTTTTCTATCGAATAAGCATTAAACCAGAAGACAATGCATGTTGCAGGTGATCAGATAAGTGATGGCAAAAACAGAGAAACCTTACTCCCCACCAAGTGCACTCTCTGGAGATAGGAGATGACTGTCCTCAGGGAGGGGATGCCCTGAGAACAGGGAAGGGGACAGTGCCTCTGTCACAGAGGACTTCCTAATTCCACCCGGTGATTAGGGGGCCAACTGGGCTGGCCAATCATCTTTATCCAGAGCAAACTAAAACCTCTTTCTAACAAACAGGTAGGTACAGTCTGGAGCCAGGTGCCAGGCAAACTTCCTGGAGACACTGTCCTCCTGATGTTTACAGTTCAGAGATGACTGGCCTGGCCTGGTTATAAAACCAGCCAGAGGCTTCTTTAGCTTTTAAAAGGTTTACATCCATCTCAAAGGGACAGAGAAAGGATCTGTAACTGCCAAGTTTTTCCAAAGAAATGCTGTACAGAAAGGGAGGGGAAAATGTTCCTTTCCCTTTTGGCATTTGGGAAATTATTATTTTTTTTTAGATTTGCATTTAGAAGAGCCACAAGCCTTGATGGAGGAGGAGGAAGGGGTTGGGTAGGGATTCCAGATCCCCTGGCCCATCTGTCAAGCCAGACTCAGATCTTATTAGAAAGGCATATTTGGGGGCAATGCCCTGGATGTGCTGAGTCAGAACCTCTGGAGAGGGGGTGGCTGGCGATCAGGGTTATAAGAAAAGCCCTTGGAGGGACCCCTATGCCTGCTTAGTGTGACATCCACAGGGTAAGCACTTAATCCATGCCAGCTTTAACTGGACTGTTACTATTACTGATAATGTTCACTTAAGTGTCAAGTGTTGGGCTTGCACACAGACACTGACCCAGGGGCGTGAAGTGTCCCCTCACCCACCCTGCCAGTCCCTGGGGCTTCCCAGCGCGGTCCACTCTGGGTTCTCTGCTAGTTTGTGTTCCAGGTGACTCTGTCAGCCTCCCTGGTGACAACTTAAGGCAGTCTGGAGAAATAAAATGCACTGCGTCTCACCCAGTTGCTAAGAAACCCTGGGCGGGTACACTCCTTACACCCATTTTACAGGCCAGAAAACGGGCTCATCAAGAGGAAATGTGTGACTGTGCTCTTGGGAGGCACAGCTCTGAGCCCAGGCTGGTGCTTGAAACCCCAAGGCTGGGGGATGGCCCAATGTACAGTCCTGGGTATGCAGTCAGAGCACTATAAATGCAGGCCAGGGACCGCACAGCCTCTCAGCATCTCTCTGGCTCCACCTGTTCTGACTGTGTGTGTGTTTACGTGCCCCCAGGTAGAGAGGCTGGAAACGAAGGTCGTCAACCCCCTGAAGCTCTATGGGGTGCAAATAAAGCAGACCCGGGTGAGCAAGGGCAAGGCGCTGCGGGGTGGGCCCCCACTCCCTGCGGGGTGGGCCACAGGGAGGGAGACACTGGCTGGGCTGGGGCCTCGGGAAACCACCCTCCTCTTCCTTAGGCTGAGATCAAGAAATTCAAAAGTGTCCGGAACAATGAAATCAAACAACTGGAAAAACTGGAGAAACTGAGGCAGAAATCCCCTTCGGATAGACAGACCATCGTATCCCTCCCAAGGCAGGGGCTGGGGGTGGGGGGTCGGGGCAGTATGTCACTGCACCCTCTGGGTGGGGGCTGCGTGGGCCACCCCAGGGGATGCTGGTTAACCTGGATCCCTAACAAAACCATTCTCAGTCTCAGGTGAGCGTCACAAATCTGTGTGAGGAAGGCAAGCTCACATGCAGGTAATGAATAGACTCACAAAATGGCAAGGTGAGCTCTACCCGGACAGGTGTGTGCAGGGCCCTGGGCTCAGGATGGGAGGATCAGAGGTGTTGGGAAAGCCATTGGTTGGGACTTGGGAGACCTGGGTTCTGTCCCATCAGCAATGCTATTCAGGCAAGTTGAGGAGTCACTCCTCACCACAGCCTGCTTCCTTGGGGTTACCTACTTTACCTACTTACTGCTTGTAGAAGGCAGGCACTTGTAGATGAGAAAACGGAGAAAAGTGACTTGCCCAAGGTCACAGAGAGCTAAGGGGCCAACCCCAACTCACCTCTGTGTGTTCCTTCACGTGCCAGGCCTGCCATGGAGTCAGGCCATAGAGATTAAATCAAAGCAACCAATAAAGTAATCAACTAAAATCGTTCCACATATAGGAATTAATTATCAGCAAATGTGGAGTTCCTACGGAGAAGGCAATGGCACCCCACTCCAGTACTCTTGCCTGGAGAATCCCATGGATGGAGGAGCCTGGTAGGCTGCAGTCCATAGGGTCGCGAAGAGTCGGACACGACTGAGCGACTTCACTTTCATGCATTGGAGAAGGAGGTGGCGACCCACTCCAGTGTTCTTGCCTGGAGAATCCCAGGGACGGAGAGGCCTGGTGGGCTGCCGTCTATGGGGTCGCACAGAGTCGGACACGACTGAAGCGACTTAGCAGCAGCAGCAGCAGTAGAGTACCTAACAGGTTATAGTTAGAGTAATAGCTCAGCTGCACCCACTCTTTCATTCTTGGAACAATCCTGCAAAGCAAGCCTTATTACTGACCCATGTTTGCAGGCAAGTACATTGAGACTCTGGGAGGTTAAGCCACTTGACTGAGGTCACACAGCTAAGTGGGTCTGTCCAAGTGGCAGCTGCCCCTTTTGCTGTGGTCCTACTTGGCCATTCCTTCGATGACCAAATTGGCAAGAGGTGCCCATTACACAGGACAGCTGGCCCAAAAGTAGGGCAAAGGAACAGAGAATGATCCAGAATGGAGTCCCCATGACACTTTCTATCTCTGGGGCCAGGCAGAGACCAGCGTGCAGAGGGCCTCAGTGGATGCCAGCCGCACCTCCCACCAGCTGGAGGAGACAGTGGACACCTTCCAGAAGCAGAAGCTAAAGGACATTCAGGTAGGGGTGATCGGTCCCTGGTCAGAAGTCCTCGGGCTGTTTCATGTGTGAACTTTGGTGTGTTTGCTCATGTATGTCTGTGCATTTGTGTTTGCACCTGTGTGAGTACACACGTGTTCCCTGTGACAGTGTGTGTGTGACCTTGTGCCCGCCCAATTCTCAGGGCCCTGACTCCCAGAACAGTAAATCCTGGCTTCATCCTGCCGTGGGCGGTAAGAGGCCGGCTGCTTGGGCAGCTGTCCTGCACAGCTGTCTGCCCGGAAGCCAGCACTGGCAGCCCTGCCTCTCACACCCGGCTGGCTCCCTGCCTGCCAGGAGAATTGGGCAGTCTGTCTCTTCCAGGCCTCTGCCTTTCCACACAGGGCCCTCAGGGCTCACCCTGACTGCCTCCTTTCCTCCGTAAAGCCCCAGTCACACATAGCATTCCTCCTTCCACCGAGACCCCACCCAGAAAGGTCCAGCACCCCAGCTCTTACCAGAGGCCCCAGGGAGTCAGGATCTTTAAGGGCAAGATGGTCACAGAGGCCCCTGCACCCACTCTTGGCCCCTCCTTTAATCCATTTTCCAAATTGCAGCCATAGGAATCTCACAAAAGGCAGCTCTGATTGGTCACTGGTACGGGTTTAACACCGTTCTGTGCTTCCCTTGTTCCAAGAAGAAAAGCTGAAATCTTCCCAAGGTCCCAAAAACCCCAGTCCAGACGTCCAGCCTCATCTTGGACACACCACTCCAAGCCCACCTGCACCAAGGCCTTTCATAACTCAGGGCCTTTGCACAGGCTGTGTCCTCCACCGAGGAGCTCTGGCATTACTCTGCATCGAGCCCACACCTCCTTGTCCTTCAGAGAAACTCACCTGCACCCTAGACCTGATCCGATCAACTGTTAACACACACCGATCCCCCCCTGGCCTGGGCGGGGGGCAGCACAGTTATCCCTGAGGCTGCGTTCATTGTATCTTTAATTCACTGGTGAACCTAACACATGTTGAATACGCACTATGTGCCAGGCACTATGCTTGAGGCTGGGACACCACAGCCAGCCAAGAGGGGCCCTGTCCTGACAGGGATGACACGTTGAGGGAGACAGATCATGCGGAGCCCTGATGGGGTGGTGGAAATGTCTGGGAGAACTTGCCATTCCATGCCTGCCTCCCATACAGGCAGGAGCCCTGCCTGCCAGGGCCCCTCCTGGGTCCTGGGCACCACCAGCTCCAGGGCAGGGCACTCGGCGAGTACTCGTAAACGTTTGGGAAATGAATGAAAGAACGAACGAATGAAGCGAGTGAAGCACTAATGAGGACTGCTCAAGCATGCGCGTTGCAGGCAGAACCTAAAACCATCAGCACGCCGCTTTTCAATACCTGATGCGGCCGCGGCCGGCGCAAGCGCACACGTTTCTCCACGGTCAGAGGCCAGCAAAGCGCGCGGGGCGACGCGGGCGTCCTTCACATCTGGGGGATTCCATCTGTAAGACACTTCCCCGAACCAACAAATTTCCAGAACTGGAAATAATCAATACCATTCTGTCGGTTTTACGTCACACTTCTAATGAAATATTTACAAATGAACTCTGACGCCGAGAGAACAGAAGCTCCGCTTCCAAGCAGGGGGGTTCGCTTACCCGAGCGGGCGTCAGAAATCTCCTGGAGGGCTCCTTAAAACGCTGCCGACGGGCCGTCTCGGGGTCGCAGCCAGTGGGCCCCGGTGGACCGGGAATCTGCATCCCTGACAGGCCCCCAGGTGGGGCCGGCGTCGACGAGGCGCCCACGGGTCGAGGGCCGCGGCCCTGACAGAACCTCTCACAGGTCTCTGTGACTGGGACCACTCCTGTCCCTCCCGTGCTGACGAAGAAACTGAGGTTTGAGAGGGAACGTCATTCCCTCGGGGCCAAGCGCCAGTGAAGGGCAGGAGGAGGCCTCGCCTGACCGCCAGCACTGCCTCCGGCAGGGCACGAGGGAAGGAGGCGGGAAGCAGGGATTTCCAGCCCGCTCTTTGCCTCCCCAGGCCTTTCTTCTCCCAGGTGGCTTTGTGGCCCCCGCTGGCCCTCCGCCTTCTCCCAGGTGGCTTTGCGGCTTTCTCTGGCCCGCCTCCCCCAGGTGCTTCCCCTGTGACCGGAAGAGGAGAGTTCCCAAACTGCAGAGTTCCTGCCTATACCAAGCATGTGCCCTGATGATGCTTCCCTCACAGTGGGAACTTGTACTGAACACAGCACGTAGGAGGGGCCTGACACACAGTAGGTGCCTCCTCTCGGGTCTGGTGCACAGTAGGTGCTTGTGCTGGGTTCATAGCACAGCAGAAACCCCCACTGGCGCCTGAGACACAATAAGAGACTGTGCTGGACATGACATGTAGTAGGAGCTTATCTGGGCCCTGCACAGAGGAGGAGCCCCCACCAGAGCCAGCAACGCAGCAGGAGCTCTGTGAGAGTTTACTGAGCCAAGCTGAACCATCTGATCTAGAGAAGCAAAACTCTTTATCACTAATAACATGTTGACAAAGTGGGGCATCAGGTTGTGGGGCCAGTGGGCCTGGCAGTGTCTTACCAGCAGCACCCCCTCCCCATCCTGTAAGGCCCACTTCCAGTCTGTGGGTGACAGAGGCTGCAAGTTTGTAGCTGTCAATTTGCAAACACCAATCCTTGGAGATAGAGAAACAAGGGCCGAGTGAGGAAGCCCAGCTGGACAAGAGCTGAGAAAATGACACCCTTCAGAAAGTTCACAGGACCTCACACATTTCTTGAACAACCCCTGTGCAATTTTTGAACCATGGGAATGCATTAACAGTTCAAACAAAAATAATTAGAAATAATGTATTGAAATTCCCCACCTAGGACTTGTCCCCTGGTTGGTCCACATCTGAGGTGAGCCCAGAACAGTCCCTCTGACAGTGTTACTTACGTGATCTGGGTTTCTCTCCCCACAGAAGATTTTTTCTGACTTTGTGACCATTGAGATGGTCTTCCATGCCAAAGCAGTGGAGGTGTATTCCAGTGCCTTCCAGACTCTGGAGAGCTATGACCTGGAGAAAGACCTGGAGGTGGGTCACAGACACCCCATCTCCTCTTTATGGGGTGGGGCTGAATTGGGGGTTGTTTTTGTCTTTTTTTATTGAAGTATAGTTGATTTACAATGTTGTGCCAATCTCTGCTGTACAGCAAAGTGACTCAGATGTACACACACATACGTTCTTTTTTAAAAATACTCTTTTCCCTTTTGGTTTATCCCAGGAGATTGGATACAGTTCCCAGTGCTATCAGTAGGGCCTTGTTGTTTATCTATGCTATATATAATAATCTGCCTCTGCTAACCCCAGACTCCCCATTCATCCCTCCCCCCTCCCACTCTCCCTTGGCAACCAGTCTGATCTCTATGTCTGTGAGTCTGTTTCTGTTTTGTGGATAGGTTCATTTGCGCCATATTTTAGATTCCACAAAGAAGTGATATCATATGGTATTTGTCTTTCTCTTTCTGGTTTACTTCACTTGGTATGATAATCTCTGGTTGCATCCATGTTGCCGCAAATGGCATTATTTAGTTCTTTTGTGGCCGAGTAGTTGGTTTTGTCTTGATAGAATCAGTTTTTGTTGGCAACATTTTGTAATTTCTCGAACTTTGAAGGCTTGTTTTAATGAACTCTTTTAAATATCTGCCCCTGGGCACAGAACCAGAGGTGGAAAATTTCCCCAACACCATCTTTATGGACTATTCGTATCACCATCACCTGGGTGCTTAAAAACAAATGAAACAACAACAGCAAAAAGCATCTCCAGGCTGATGCCTGCTGTGCTTTGCATGTAGACTAAGTGCTTATGGTCCTTATCTGATGTAATTAAGATCTAACATTAGCCTTCTGAGTTATCTACAACGTCCCGTGCCATGCCTCGTGGTCAAAGCAGCGCAGCGATTGTCTTCCACGATTATCTTCTGTGGTTCTAGGGTTGGCGGGTTCAGCTGGGTTGTCATCACTTGGGTCTTTCTGCCACTCTGTAGCTGGGGCTGGAGTGGTTTCAAAGGCTTTCTGGCTCATGTGTGGCTGTCATCTGGGTCCAGGACATGATTCACAAAGTTCAGGGCAAAATGAAGACACTGGCCCTTTGTTCAGTAATCATTAAGACTTCCAAGATAGCCGAGTCCTTCCGAGCTGGGAACCTTGGAATAGTGCATGAGCTGTACCCCTACAAGGCCCACCCTGTGTGGTCTGCAGTGGGGTCTGCGACCAAATAACTGCCCATGGCCCCTCCATAGGCCATAGGCTTCCTCACATCATGGTGGCTGATCCAAGGGTGAGTATCAGAGACAGAGCCAAGTGGATACTGTGTCGCTTTTATGACAGGTCTGCCACATTCTGTTTCTTAGAAGTGTGTCACTAAGGCCATATTCAAGGGGAGGAAAACTGTAGTCCAGCTCCTGATGGGAGAAGTCAAAGAATTTGTGGATGAGCTTTAAAACCATCATAGGAGGGTCAATGAAGATTGGCCTGGCTCTGATGCCTTCACTCATCTCTATTTTGGTGATGGGGGGAGTGTGATCTCTAATCTTCCTGTGGGACTATGGACTTGTTACATAGCCTCTCTGAGCCTCAGTTTTCCCATCTGTAAAGTGTGATGATAATACCCACTAATACCAGTCTGCTGCAGATCATATGGCTCCCAGATGGACCTGGTGCAGGTGGACGTCCTAGCAGTGACCTCTGCACCAGCCTTTTGGTTCTGCCGTCTTTCCTTCCCGCTCCCACCACTTTGTTCCCTGACCAGATCCAACCCTCCTGACAGGATTTTAGAGCCAAGATGCATGGAGTTTATGGGCGTTACGATGCTCGGCCACCACTCATGGATACCACCCTGTCCCCAGCTCTCCCATGGTCTCTTGCCCAGGTGAGTACTGGGTGGGGTGTGAAACCTGTGACAAGGTGAAGTGACTAGAGACCAGAGGCCGGCTGAGAATTCAGGTCTGAGAAGGAGGTGCTGCTTGTGGGGGTGGGAGGGTGGCCCTGAGTCTGACCTGGACCATCCTGAAGCAAACTCAGGGAACCACAGTGCGGGGACAAGGGGTGTCTCATGCTTTCTGAATAATTCTCTCCAAAGGCAGTGGAGGAAGTATGGTCCCAAGCCAGACTGCCTGGGTCCAAATGCACTGCTCCCAAGCTGTGTGACCCTGGGAAAGTTCCTTAACCTCTCTGTGCCTTAGATCCCTCACTTGCAAAGTGGGGCTAATGATAGTAACCCCTCAGAGGGTTGTGGTATTAGGTGAACACATCTACCTGAAGCACTTAGTAAATAATACTTGTCACCATTATTATTATTACTGCTATTGTTGCTGTGATGATGATTTTATTATTGTTGTTACTGTTATTCTTATTAAGAGTGCTCAGAGCACCATACGGAGCCAGAGAAAAGAAGCAGTGAGTGAGGATGACTCTGCTGAGGAGGACCCCGTGGAGGACCTCAGGGGACAGGCACAGAGGCTCCATCAATAGGACAAGAACTCCCCAGTCGGGAGATGGGGCTCACACTGGACCCTCACAGGCTCTGCCGTGTGCAAGTCACATGTTTTCTGAGTCCCGGTTTCCTCATCTGTATGACAGGGATCATATCCCTTGGCTCACAGGCTGCCCTGGGGACCAAGGTGCCCAGCAGGTGCTCAGTAAACATGGCTGCCTCTCACCCTAACTTGTACTGGGTCTCATTTCCTGTCTTATGACCAGGGCTCCAGCATGTTTAAGCCTGTGTTAATGTTGAGAGTTTGGTGTTACCGAACCAAACTCAGGTTCACTTGCCTGTGTGCGGTAAAGTCACTTTACTGACACCAGGCGGTGGTGAAGGAAAGTGAAGTACTTACTGCAGGTGCTTGGCAGAGTCCTGGGCAGCTGGTGCTCAAAAGACCTGAACTCCCCATGGCTTTCAGAGGAGAGTTTTTAAAGACAAAGGGAGGGAGGGTGGCTGTGGGCTGTGTAACCTTGGGACCAGGGACATATCACCAAAGTAGAGGGTGGGGTGAGGTCCACAGACTCGGCTGGCTACCTGCCAGAGCCCTCCGGGTATGTACATTTGGGGAGAAGACCCCTCATAGTGCGGGGGGGTCATCTGAGCGCTGGATCACTCAGGGCTTAGCATACCTCCTGCTGCCTCCTGGAGACCTCTGCTGGGGAGAGGACATCCTGCAGTCTCTCGGGAGAGACGCTTGGCTCTGCTGATTCGATTCCCCATAGGGGTACCACAAGCGCCTTGTCAGCAAAGTGGGAAAAATAAACCTTCCTTGTTGGTGTGAAGAAAAGGGTGGGAATGTAAGCTGGTGCACCCACTGTGGCAAACAATTTGGAGTGCCTCAAAAAAATAAAAGTAGAGCTACCAAAAGATCCAGCAATCCCACTCCTGGGCATATACCCAGACAAAACTCTACTTCAAAAAGATATATGTGGGGACCCCCTGGTGGTACAGTGGTTAAGAATCCGCCTGCCAATGCAAGGGACATGGGTTCAATCCCTGGAATATTCCAGATGCCACGAAGCAACTAAGCCTGTGCTCCACAACTACGGAGCTGGTGCTCTAGCATCCAAGCTCCACAACAGGAGAAGCCACTGCAGTAAGAAGCCCACACACCTCAGGGAGGAGTAGCCCCCTCTTTACCGCAGGACTCTTTACCACACACTGCAGCTAGAGAAGTGCTGCGCACAGCGACTAAGACCCAGCATGACCAAAAGACGCAGAAGGTACACGCATCCCTACCCCAGCAGGACTGCTCGCAGCAGCCAAGTCAAGGAAACACTCTAAAGGTCCGTCGACAGAGAAATGGATAAAGATGTGGTACACATATCATCGATTGTATTATATATTATATATCATCACATTTTACACAGTGGAATATTATTCAGCCGTAACAAGGAATGAAATGCCATTTGTATGGCAATATGGATGGAACTAGAAGTTATCATACTATGTGAAGTGAAGTCAGACAAAGACAAATATCATATGATATCACATATGTGGGATCTAAAATATGATACAGATGAACTTATTTTATACACATATGTATAACTGACTTACCTTGCTATATGCCTGAAACACATTGCAAATTAACTATATTTCAATTAAAGTTTAGTTTAAAAAAAAAACTAAAACCCTCCTCATGAGATCACCACAGGATTAACATCCTCACTAGTGACTTTTATTACCCCAAATCCAGCTTCAGGACACCTCCTTGGGGAAGCCCACCTTGATACCCACTCCAAAAATAACCAAAACATTCTGTATTTCCTGCATTACATGATTTATAAAATATCTTATCAGTTGTATATAACATCACACTTTACATGTTATCTCATACTTTTATATTCTGTGTGTGCACGTGCACACACAGACACACACACACACAAATGCACCTTTTTTAACCTCAGCTGTCTCAACCCCACTTAGAGTTCCTGAAGGAAAATGACTTTGCTTGTTCATCTTGTGGTCCTGGAGCCTGGTGGTACCTGGTACATGGTGTGAGCTCATTAAAGGTAAATTGATGGCATAAGGGGCCTCTCCCCTCCCCTTCTGGCCCCAGTATGCCCAGAAAAGACCAATCATTCCTAATTCCAGAGTTGGGCATTGGACAAGCTTCATGGGCTCTCTCCTATGAGAATAAAATTCCTAGCTTCCCTCCTTTGGGCCCAGGAGGTGGGAGGATGGGTGAGCAAGGGCAGGAGCATAACTTTCAGGGTCTCTTATAATCAGAGAGAAAGTTGACCACTTCACCAAACATGCCTGTTGAACCGAGCTGTAAGAACCGACACGAAGGTGTCCTGCTGCTGTCAGGCAGGAGCGGTACCCATAGCCCTTCAGCCCCAGAGGCAAACAGTGAGGCAGCTGGGGCTCAAAGGCAAGACCAATGCCAGCTGGAAGCGGGTGGAGGCATCCCGGGGGCCGAGGCTCCTCTATTCACTCACGCACGCCTGGCGGCAACGCAGTGAACACTGCTTCCGCCCATTACCCTTCCCACAAGACACACACACGTCTGTATGATACTCAGCTGCTCGACCTAAATGGGGAGAACGACTATTTGACCCCAGAAAAAAGTGTTTTCTTCTGAAAAGCCACTGCTGTCAGTGACAAGATTGCAAATTCCATTTTTAAAAGGTGCTCATGGGTATGTGAGAACAAAAATTCAACATCAACAGACTGACTTCCTTTTTAGAGATAATTTATTTCAGTTTCCACCTTTTGACAATCTGAGGTGCAATATATGGACTTTTTTTTTTTCTTCACAGGAAACAGCTTTGATTTTAGCGCTGTTTTCAGAGCTCAATCTTGAAACTTTCTCCACCTGAAAATACAGTTTGTAGAACGCAACCTCATGGGATATAAAACTGTGAAACCATACATATAACACACTCGAATCACTGACCCTGATTTCTGGGTCACTAAGGGCAATGTGTGGAAGTGGCCAATGGGATGTTTGGGTCCAAGACCAACGGGCGGGAGAGAAACAGGGAAAGCACGCGGGAGACCCTTCTGCAGCCCAGAGGCCATGGTTAGGGCCACGAAGCTCTCTCACCTACACATTTTAAGGCGAAGGGCCTGCCATCTGAGTGTGAGCATCTCCTTCGGTTGGCCTGTCCTTCTCAAGGTGTCCATGGGACTCCCAAGCCTCCAGCACAGGGACAGACCAGGGCCCTCATGTGGGGCCCGTGCATTGGAACAAAGCCCATTGAGCACTTCTGTTTCCACAAGCGTATCATCCTGGACCAAGGAGAGGACAGATGCAGCCCCGCTAAGGCTCCAAGGGGCATCACCAGGAGCCCTCCTCCGAGCTCAGCACACCACTCAGGAGGGTGATGAGAGACAGCACCCTGGTCTGACCCTGCAGGACATGTCAGGATGCAGGTCACCCCTCCTGCACAGAGATCCTGTGAGAAGTGATGGGAACACAGAAAACCCAGACCATTCTAACTAAGAACTCTACAACAGGAGCAGGGCCCCCTTGAATCCTGGGGACACAGCCAAGGGGAGGGTCCTCTCCCCAGCTTTCCACTCATCTCAAGCTCAGACCGATCAGCCGACTTGGGGACACAGGCCAGAGCCAGGCCACCTAGGGACAAGGCAGACCATGTCTGAGGTGCTTGCTTGGGGAGGGACAGCGGGGAGACAGCAGCAGAACAGGCCTGGGGAGCCATGAGGAGCATCTTGACGCTCCTGGATAGGTACCGCTGGATGGGAACCATCTGGAAATGCTCCCCATGTCTGCTCTCTGGATAACCCTCACAGCCCTGCTCCTGGCCACATGGCCACAGGGAGGTACTGTGGTGCGGCTCAAGGGAATTAAAGGGCTCTGGACGGGGGAACAAGAACAACCCTGGGGCAGTGGACCCCCAAACCCGCAGCTCTGTCCCTGGCTGAAGAAGTGAGTAGCCAATGGGGTGACCAGCCTGGGATGGCCCAGCTGCTGCCCCCTCCCCCGAGGCTGCTGCAGGGCCCTTCCCCTTCCCCTTCCTTCCCAGTCTCCCCACTCCTCTGGCAAATGACTCCGCCCCCTGGCTTCCCAGCTGTCTCAAGTTGTAGGTAATTTGGCCACACAGCTTATCTGACCACACACACGGGCCTGCCGGATGCTCCCTAACTGAAAAGCCAATCAGTCAGGGTGCAGTGAAACCCAGGAAGGTCAGGCTCAAAGCTGCGGCCCAGACTTCTGGTTGTGGTCACCTGGGTTCAACAAAACCTCTGACAAACTCCTTTGTGGTGTGAACACATCTTTTTCTCACATCAGGAGACTGGGATACAGTGCTCTGGCTGATAAATTAACCCACTTAAAACAGCCTGCAGAAAAACACACCTCAAGGCTGCCACCTTCTCTCCACGGCAATGGACGTCACCATCTAACTGGGGAGGGACAGGTGAGCACGGGCTCCGGGAAGGAGAAAGAGGTCAGGCGGCGTCTCGAACTCCATCCTTGGGTCTCCATCCTTGACCCAGCGTGGGTTCACCTGTGACCTTGACCCTCCGAGGTTTCACTGGAGCACAAATCTCAGAAATTGAACTCTCTTTCTAGTCCTTCTTTTGGTAATTTAAGAGCTCCTTGGCCTGGTTGGTTTTTTTTTTTTGGCAATAGGAAAATCACGGTCTACTTCATTTCACTGTACAAATAACTTACAGTATAAGAACTTGGTTCTCCTGCCTTTGGTTAAACATGCACGCACAGCAGATACAATCTGAATGTTAGCATGTCCCTCTTAAACACCTATCAATATTGCTAGAACTCTTAACAAAGGCTGAAGACACAACAAAGCCACATCTCAACAGCATCCTGTTTGCAAAGCAGGGTACTTTTCACTTGGGAGAATCAGCTATTTGGGCTCATTGCATTCACAGAGCCCTGAAGGGCAGACAGCAGGAGACCCGCCATGTCATTGCTAACGCAGGCCTTTGAAGCTCTGGCTTGGAACACTGAACATGCTGGGATGGGAAACTCTCCTGTGGATGTGACCCGATGCTTCCTGCCCTGAGCCTAAGTTTACAGGAAGTCCCTGAGTGTACAGGAAGGGCCAGGAGAGCACTTTCAGCAGAGCCTCCTGGGCATGTGGCGGGTGAGACTTCTGCACACGCTGGCACCTCTAAGCACCCGCCTGGGGCTATCTGTTCTGGCCGGGCCTCACAGGGAAGATCAAGACAAAGAGAGGAAGTGTCAGCGAGGCAAGCAGCCGGCTTCTGCTAGGGACACTGTGCCTCCTCCGGGTGATACTGGCCAGACACCCTGAGGTGACATGCTCAGACAAAGACAGTCACCAAGAGGAGACAGCAGAGTAGCCTCCCAGTCACCTTGACGTCGGCCACTCCGTGAGGCCTGTGGTCTCTGGTGGTGTCCCCTCATGGGGCTTAGTGTTTCAGGCAGCAGTTTTGGGGTCAGACTTACTCTCAGGAGTGAGATCTATTAATATATGAAGGGGAAGGGAAAAGACCCAAAGCCACCCTTGTTTCTACCTTCAACTGCTATTGCAAGAGACCTATACGGAAAAAAGAAAAAGGTCTCAGGATCATCCTGAAGTGAAAGTGCTTGGAAAAGCCTGGAGAAGTCAAAGCTGCATTTCCTTCCTGGTTTGCGTGGGTCCTCCTGCCCCACCCGGGATAAAGAGCCCTCCACTCCCCAGAACCCCTGGAAAGACCCAGAAGCTACTGTCTTCCTCCAGAAATCAGAGTGAATCACACTTCCACACAAATCTTATATATACAAGGATAAGACTTTTGGGCACCTTAGAATAAAATGTTAATGCATTTCAACTAACCACTAAGAAAAAACTAAGAAAGCCAATGACACACAGTGGAGAGATGGCCCGTCGAGGGCCTCAGACAAGCTGGTCACTGGGCATGGCCCTGACTTCAATGGGGGTGCGGCACAGAGCATCAGGGGATTGTTGAACGTCTTAGGAGGGGCAGCATCACCCCAGGAGGCATTTGAGGAGGGCCTGCACACTCATGAGCTGGATGTTATTTCTCTGAACTGCATTCAGGAAAGACATATCTGATCACTGGGCCGGTTTCCAGCTGGCGTGACCTACCCCCACACAGGACAGGCAAACCAGCCACACGACTGTGCTTTGTTTAGTGATGTGGCCAGAGAGACTGCCAGCATACACACACAGACACGCACACACGGGTGTGCATGCCATCATGAACACAGCAGGGCTCCTGGAGCCCAAGCCCCCACTCCCTGACTCCTGGCAGGACATCTCACACCAGTGCACTCGAGTCCTGCGTGTTTCCCATCGCCTCTCTTAAGATCACCAGGACGTGCGTTGCTCAGCTCAACTAACACTCACTCTTCTCTGCAACGTTCCAGGGAGGCATCCCCCATGAGGGGACCTGAGATGTGCTGCCTGGAGGGCGGAGTCTCAGACATGTTTGTCATGTTACAGGAGGTGGAGCGAGAACGCGGGATGGACGGCCAGGGCAGGAAGGACAGAGCCCCGCCGGCCTTGCAAGGCCAGCGCCCTGGAGCCGGGCTGGCCAGGGCAGCCAGCATGCTGGAGGCTTGCTGCCAGACTGCAGTCCCTCGGGCTAGGTGGCTGTGCCTGGACAGACCTGCAGGGAGGACCCCTGGTTCCCAGCACCTGCGACGGTGAGGGGGGTGTCTGCAGAGTCCTCGGGAAAGCAGCCTGAGGGCTCAGGCAGCGGAAGGTGCAGACTTCCCAGGTGGCTGGGGTGGAGGGCCTGACCCTGCGAATCACACAGTCCCCACCAGAAGCCACCTGAGCCACGATGCCTGTAACTGACACAGATTTTTCTGTCTTTTAAAAATAAAGAGCAGCACTGTTTGCTTAGAAAGGGCAGATGTCTTGAAGCTGCTGAAGAAAATTCTCTTTTCTGGGCTTCATCATGGAACAGATGGCCCCAGGGAGTGAGTGGTGGAAGTCTCTCTGCCCCAGAAGCAAGCGGTCAGCTGACCAAGAACATCTCAGACGCTTCACACAGACACCTGAGGGCCACGTAGGTCCAACACAGCCACTTGGAGCATGACGTCCCCGGAAGCCCACACCCCGACTGTGGCTGGGCCTTCTGCAGCCAAGAAAGCCGTCCACTGCCTCGGTCTCTCTCCCGCCCTGAAACAGAGGGTGTCTCTCTCCTCCTGGAGCTTCCTGTCACACGGAAAGGGCACCCAGTACCAGCCCAGACTGACACTGAGAGGCCGTCCCCTCTCTGCTTGGCTGTGGAAGGAACCCAGTCCCGCCCTGCAGGGAGGGGCCCAGATCCTCACTCCCAATTGCCCCGTGTCACTGGCGTGGGACTGACGTATGCCAGCTCACATCTGCCCTTCCCTACCTTCCCACACTCCCCGTCTTCTCAGCAGGAGGCTGTGATGGACACGTGCCCACCTGGGACCCAGCATCCTTCCTTCTGTGCCCCCTCAGTCCCAGGTCGCAGGCCTGCCACTCGAGGGTATGGACAGTCACCTCGGTTTTAGCTGTGTAATCCCAGGGGCACTTTGGCACGCAGGTGGGGAGCAGACACAGGCAGAGGGAGGCGGGGAGGATGGGCAACCAGATTCTTCTAACCGCTACTTCTAGGGCGGCGTAGGTGCTGCCGATGTCATGCAGGGGGGGTAACAGCCAGCTGCAGTCCTCTGGGGGAGTCTCGGGCCACCTCCTGTGGCCTACTCGGCAGCCATCTGCTCGATGTGGTCGCTCAGCAGCTTGTACTGCTCTGCAAGAGAAAACAACATTATTCCTTATGAGGGAGAGGGCGACACAGACAGGCAGGGTCTTCTCACAGGCACGGTGAGTGCAAGCTTCCACAGGTGTGCCCACGGCCTGGAGGTGGGCTCCTGGGAACCAGGCTGCATCTTCCCACAGAAATGACGCTACAGAGGGTGGGCCAGTAGGCCCAGCAGCCTGGTGTGGGTGGAGGAACGTGTCACAGGAGCCAGGCTTGGGTCCTGGGGGGCCACGTGGTAGGGGCACGGTGCTCTGCCCTGTGCTGGGTGACAGGGCTGGTGACAGCACCGTGAGGCTGTCCAGGGCACCTCC
This sequence comes from Bos indicus x Bos taurus, assembly GCF_003369695.1. NCBI lineage: Eukaryota > Metazoa > Chordata > Mammalia > Artiodactyla > Bovidae > Bos > Bos indicus x Bos taurus. The sequence goes on from NC_040093.1 coordinate 54,618,856, forward strand.
TGAGGCCGCCTGTCCTTGGCCCTCTTTGACTTGGTGCAGGGTGGAGTTTTGGACAATACTGGTCTAGCCAAATACATGTCTAAGTGGAAGGCTTTTCGGGGGACAAGGAAGAGGCATTTGGTACCCATCATGTGGGATGATGCAGAAAGGCCAGCTGTTTATTAGGGAAGTTGGCATCAGCAGTGCATCTCCTTTCATTACAGAAGTCAGAGATTCTAGAAAAACCAACCTCAGGACCTCCGCCCCTCCCCGCCCCCAGACCTCCCAGGGCAGTGTGGTTCAAGAAATCAAGGTAGGTCATACGCTGGTCACTTAGAAGGAGGGCAACTCAGGGCCAGAGTCTGTCCATTTTCTAGGTCAGAGTCTGAGTGCCAAGTTACATCTTTACTTGGACCCTGTCATTAAGCACTGACTGGGCAGAACCCTCCCCCGCCCCCCACCAACTCCTACTTAGCAGAACTGTGTTTCCAAACAGAAGGACAAGTGTCCCACGCACTTAGGCAGGCAGGAACATTTAACGTCCCATTTCTAAGTAAAGTAGGGATAATTCTCTGATTGGGACGGGGATCCCACGTGCAGCCCACTTGGCTCCTGAACCCCCAGCTCCGCCGGCCTGGCCGGCACTCACCCTCGTCCAGGTTGCCGATCACCGCCTGCTTCTTCAGAAAGTCATTGCACAGCTTCTTGTTCAGCCCGAACGCCAGCATGTTGTGCGTAAACGTGCTGGGGGAACATGGCCATGAGCTGGCACCCCTCCCACCTCCCGGGGTGGCGGGGGGCGAGGGGGAGGGAAGGGAGCTGGGGCCCAATAAGCAGCCTACCAGGAATCATTAGAAAGAAGGAAAAACTGCCTCCTCAGCTAGCCAGCTTCGCTCACCGTGAAACGGTGTGGAGGCCAAATGGAGTGAATAGTGTGCTTCTGAGACATTTAAGAACTCATGGTGGTAACAACCCTGAGTCAGGGGCATGTGACATCATAAGGGTGGCACTCCCCCAGTGGAGCCCCCGCCAGGAGCATCTTACCCGGTGGCCCCTCCTTACTGAGTCTGGGCCTCAGTATCAGCACCCAGCCCCGCCTGCCCTGCTTTCTCGTCCCGGGGTGGTAGCACTCACCCCAGCTGCCCGAAGGTGATGTTCTCGTTGAACCGCAGGCTGTCGTCCCGCTCCTCCTGGGTCATGTGGCACCACCGCTCCCTGCAAGCACAGGAGGGGCAGCGGGGGGCTTCAGGCCCGCGTCCCTGCCGCTCGGCCCTCCCCTGCTCTGACCTACAGGTGCTGGCCTCCCTGACACAGAGGGGACTCCTGGGCCAAAGAGCTGTTGGTGCTGCTTCTAGGAAGCCTACCTGAGTAGGGGGGAGCGATATATACACACTCATCACCTTGTCCTGGCGGAGATGAGACCCAGGGCCCTGAGACAGTGTGCACTTAGCGGTCACCTAGAACATTTGCTAGGAAATGAGAATCCCGTCCCCCACCTTTTTGAAGGTTCAAGGACAAAGGAGGCCACAGCTCATGTTACAGGCGGGGACAACTGCAGAGGCCAGGGCCCCATCGGTATCTGAGAAAAGTGGGAGTCAAGAACCCAGCAAGGAGGCCCTGGGGCTCCCCTCCCACTGTCTCCAGGCCTCCAGCTCTCCAGCGGGGTCCATAGCCTCTGACCACATGCCGCCTGCCAGGCTGGCCCAGCTCTGCCACTCACTCTGCTCCTGGCTTCCTCGTGGCCAAGGCCCGCCCTGCATGGCCGCCCCAGGGCCGGTGACTGCTATCCTGTGACCTCAGTGAAGATGGCGCAAAGCCTCTATGCAAAGATGGGAAACTCTACAAGGAGGGACCATGGTGCAGGAGCATAGGGTCAGGGGTCAGGGCTCAGTCAGGGAGGGTGCTCTTCTGAGCCTAAGGAGCTGTGTCCACGAGAGAGAGCCCAGGCCACCTGACCCCGCAGGGCATCGGCCCCTCCCCTTACAGCAGAGCAGCGCTAGTCTCCATGGGAAGTCAGCACCCCCCATCCCCTAGGCATGACAGCCCCATGGCCATCTGGGAAATGAGTAGATGCCTACTTCCCCTTAAAAATTACACTCTGGACAAGGAGTCTGATTAAAACAGGGTTGAGAGAAAAAAAGATAAAAGGGAGAGAAGAGGGAGTATGAGGAGGGTCAGGGTGATGGAAAAGCCAAAGGAAGTGGAACAGAACCAAGAACATCAACTCTTGACTCCTCTCCCTCTTCAGGCCGAGGGAGGCCAGTGGTGCTGCTGCAGCTGAGTGGGAACCACAGGACACCAAGGCGCAGCAGAGGCAGGAGGAGGTGTCACTCCAGTCTCCTCAGGCTCGCAGAACAGCCACGAAGACACCTGGAAGGCGCTTCCAGGCACTATACTAATCCCATTCCACGCTCCTTCCCATCCCCTTTCCCCTGGTGGACACCCTTAGGACTGTCCAGGCATTAAATCCCCACACCACCACCCGGCTCGCTGGGTACAGTTGCACAGGTCGTGCACTGTACAACCCCATCCCATGTGGAAGTGGCTCCCTTGCAGTTGTGCAGCACAGTAGTCCTGACAGTAGATGCAGAGGTGACTTTTTTTGCTGTGGTGAGGACTAGAGTTGGGACATTTAATCTGATCTCTGACAAAATAGGCAGAAGGTCAATCAGGGGATGCCTACAATCAAATCAATTCTTTAAAACTGAGTCCGACGTCCAATATTGGTGGAAGTCTAATACCACAAGAGAGCAGGTCATGTGTCTAAAATGCCACAGTGAGAATCTGGATGTGACGAGCAGGTTACAGAACAGGAGGCCTCCTGAGAACAGAGAGGATGCTGATGGCATTGTCAGCCGACTTTGCCAGAGAGAAATCACGCTGGAGACGCAAGGTTGCCCAAGGACCCAGAGCTGAACTCTGGTCCCCCAGTCTCAGGGTGTCCCGGGGGGCAGGTCTAGGAGGTGCATGGCCAGACCACACCTACCACAGGTGAGGAGGCCTGTGAGGCTGAGACTCACTCGCCCTCACGAGGCTCAGAGGCCACGATGCTCTGACCCTCTCAGACCTCGGCCACGGTGCTGGGAATCCTTGCTCCGGGAAGGCTGGCTAATCACCCTATCCCTTAGAGAGACTGTGGGAACGCGGGGGCTTTTTATGAACGGAGGTAGCTGCTGTGCTTAAGTGCTCCTTTTAAAGCCATAATAAGGCTGTGTTGGAAAAAAAAAAAAAGACAAGATTTCACATAGAACAATAAGCACTAAAAATACATCACTGATTAAAGGAAGCATGCTTTGTGAAATTTCCACCAAATTTAAAAAAAGCACTGTTATCAGAAATTATATTTTGAATAGGCAGGCCTTTAACTCTAAAAATATCTTAGGGGGGAGAAATCCAATTCCCTCCTATAAGGAAGAGGTCGGAGGAACAGAGACAGGGCTGCTACAAGCCCAATAAAACTTAAAAAAAAAAAAAATAAAAATAAAAATAAAAATATCTTAGGAAGAAATCTAACACATATCAAGTTCAAACAAAGTCAGAGCCCATCGTGGGCTTGCAGGAAGCAGCCAGTCCTCGACATTTGCCTTTAGAGGCCCCTTGACACGCACAGGCCCCACATCACTCAGTGGCCGGGGGCACGGAGCAGCTGTCCTTTCTCTGGGACCCTCAGACTCGTCCAAGTGGGCGAGGGTCTGCCAGAGCCCGCACGCCTCTGGACATGACTATAGAGACAGGTCCTCTGGCCGCATTGGCAGCTCCAGCCAGGATCAATAACCAAGTGGGCAACAAGTGACCCCGAGGGTGTGGTTTCAGGGTCTGCTTGGAGAGCCAGAGCGGCCTGTGGAGGCTGGCTCACTCATGGTCAGAGCTGACCTTTTAGACCTCACCGTCCTCTCCTCTCAGGACACACACCAGGCCTTGCAGGGTTCTTGGGGGTTGTGTCTGCCTCCTGTCCATTTCAAGGTCTCCATCATGGGCGAGCTCCCCACCATCACCAGCCTGTCCCAGCGCCAGGCCCGCCAGCTGAGAGTCCCAGCTACACCTGGGTGCCCTCCCCCAGTGGCCCTAGAAGGGGCCCCGCACTGTCCAGGGACAGGCACGTGGACACACACCTCTTCTTCTCCTCCTCTCCAGCATCCCCTCTGGAGCGGCAGCAGAAATAGGTAAACAGAGGAACATGTCAAACTCATGCAAGATATGTGGATGGAAAAAGAGAGCAAGCGCGGAAGGAGGGTTATCACAGCAGAGATGGAGATGGAGATGGGGTTCCGGGCAGGTGGGGGGCGCTGGCCGAGATGTCGGAGAGCAAAGCAACATGAGATCCCCCTCGCCTACAGGTGTTTCCTGCGTCTGCGTCTCCCAGCAGAGCAGAGAATTCTGTCTAGAATCCTAAGGAACGGTCCAGGACCTCTCCCGCCACGTGCTTCCCTGCTTACCAGGATACACAGCCACAGCAGGCCATCCCGCCCCCATGGAGGTTTACTGACTCTCCCCCCAAAAGAAAGATTTCACTCAAGATCCCCTAAGTGCCAGTGGACTGAAGTATTAACCAGCAGGCTCTGCCCTCTCTCCTGCCGGGAGAAAGGTTCTGAGGTCTCCCCAGTGTTCGAGAAGAAAGGGGTTCATCTTATTAATGAGAAGAGATGCAGAGACTTCAAAGTCCTATGACTGGAGGGGCAGATAACGTGACCCAGGCCTGAGAGGCTGCTGCCCCTTCCCTGCCCTATTGCTGCACACAGCAGGCGCCAACCTTGGCTCGCTGAGCCCCAATGTACACTCCTCGCTGCTGATGGTTTACAAAGTGGGGACTCCAAAGGGGCCCTGGGGAAGCTGCAGCCCAGAGGAGGCAGCTGAAAGTAGCGACTGCCTTCCCCAGACATGAATCCTGCAGCCAGGGTCCCAGCTCAGGAGCCTGGGTTCTTACAGAGAAAATCAGAGTGGGTCCAAGGGAGCCCCAGGGGCTTCGTTCAGTGGGAGTTCGCATTTCTGAGGAGGGTCAGGCCAAGTCATGCCAGAGCCCCAGGAGGAGAAGCGCTCATGCAAGCTGGGCACCCCAACCCGGAAGCTGTGCGCTCAGGACCCTTCAGGCAGCTTGCAGGCCACCGGAGCCAGAAGGGTTCAAGGAAGAAACACAAGACGCGAGGACTCAGCCATTCCGTCCCTCTGCTGTCCTCTTCAGAAACGGGACCAAAAAGCCTCTCCCTGGTCCTCTTCCCTGAGGCAAGGCAGGCCTGGACTTGGCTCCTACCTGGTCGTGGGAGACCGCTTTCTCCTCTCACAGTGGACGGCATCGAAAAAAGCTGCATTCCAGAACCTCAGCGTGTGCCTGCAAGACAGACAAGATGGGAACGCAGTGGGTCTCAGGCCCACGTTGTTGTTCAGTTGCTAAGTCATGTCCGAGTCTTTGCGACCATGGACTGCACACGCCAGGCTCCTCTGTCCTCCACTATCCCCTGGAGTTTGCTCAAATTCATGTCCATTGAGTCACTGATGCTTTCTAAGCATCTCATCCTCTGTCGCCCCTTCTCCTTCTGCCTTCAGTCTTTCCCAGCATCAGGGCCTTTTCCAATGAGTCGGCTCTTAGCATCACGTGGCCAAAGTATTGGAGATTCAGTTTCAGCATCAGTCCTTCCAATGAATATTCAGTGTTGATTTTCTTTAGGATGGACTGGTTGGATCTCCTTGCAGTCTGAGGGACTCTCAAGAATCTTCTCCAGCACCACAATTTGAAAGCATCAATTCTTCAGTGCTCAGCCTTCTTTACGGTCCAACTCTCACATCCATACATGACTACTGGAAAAACCATAGCTCTGACTATATGAATCTTTGTCAGAAAATCAACATCTCTGCTTTTTAGCATGCTGTCTAGGTTTGTCATAGCTTTCCTTCCAAGGAACAAGTGACTTTTATTTTCATGGCTGCAGTTACCATCCGCTGTGATTTTGGAGTCCAGGAAAATAAAATCTGTCACTGTTCCCACTTTTTCCCCTTCTATTAGCCATGAAGTGATGGGACTGGATGCCGTGATCTTAGGTTTTTTAACATTGAGTTTTAAGCTAGCTTTTTCACTCTCCTCTTTCACCCTCATCAAAAGGTTCTGTAGTTTCCTCTTTAGTTCCACATGGACCGTAAAGGCGTATGTGCCTTCATCCTCAGTGGAGCTGGTTTCCTGGGCCTCGGCAGTGTGTCCTGGGGTCATCTGCGTGTCTCCCAGGACCTATAATCTGGGAAGGCGGAACCTTCACCTGTAGGACACGGATGAAACCACTTCCCCTTCTCAGTCTCCCCTGAGGCTCCCAACAGGAAGCAGAGGCCTCAAGGAGACTTGCTCTTCTAGAGCAGCGTCTACTAACGGAAATGGGAACCTGGCAGGGACAGGCCATGCGCAGAGAGCAGACACGCTTATAGGGTCGCACAAGACAGAACCATTCTTCCCAAAGATCAGAGTCGGCAAACCTATGGCACATGGGCCAAACTCAGGCCTCTGTGTCTGTGTAAATCAAGTTTTAAGGGCTCACAGCCATGATCACCCACTTACATCCTGTCCATGGCAGCTTTTGCACTATAGAGGCAGAGTGGAGTGGTTGCTGGCAAAGCCTAAAAGATTTATCACCCAGCCCTCCACAGAAAAGTGTGCTGAGCCCTGAAGCAGAAGGTAAGACAGTAGCCCAGCTGAGCCCAAAGGGGCCCGAGTTAAATCATGGACGTGGGCCCCAGGCTGGTGGGCTTCTCCCTGCTGCCACCCGAGCCTGGCCCTGCAGCCCAGGGCCACAGGCTTCCGGACAGCTGCAGCCCAGCTCTGGCCGGCCACATGTCTCCCACACCCTGGCCTGTTGTGCCAAGCTCTCATGCCGCTAGACTGTAATCCTCACGGGAGGGCAGCGTCTGACACCCTTCGGGTTCCAGAAGCTAATCTGCCTCCAACTTGTGAGTAAATAAAATAAAACACGTGGACAGAGAAGCTTTGGAGGGATGAGGGTGTGCTCACAGCACAGGGTGGGGTGTCCCCTGACCATGGGTCTCCCACTCCGTGGCCTTCGAGTGCGTACGTTATTTATATAGGTAAAACAGCTGGCTGCTGCTGCTGCGAAGTCGCTTCAGTAGTGTCCGACTCTGTGTGACCCCACAGACAGCAGCCCACCAGGCTCCTCTGTCCCTGGGATTCTCCAGGCAAAAATACTGGAGTGGGTTGCCATTTCCCTCTCCTAAAACAGCTGGACTAGGACATAATTCACATACCAGAAAACCCACACTCTTAAAGTCTACAGCTCAGGGGCTGGGTTGCGGTCTATTCATGGACTTGTGCAACTGTGCAACTATTACCACTATCTGTTTCTGGGACATTTCATCATCTCATTCCCTGCTTCCCCCGGATCCTGGCAACCACCAATCCACTCTGTCTCCAGGGCTTTGCCTCCTGGACACTTTATGTAAATACACTGCGTGGTCCTTTGGGTCTGGCTTTGGTCATTTGGCAGAATGTTTTCCAGGTCCACCCACACTGTGGCGGGTGTGGGCGCCCCATTGCTTTACGTAGCTGAGTAACAGCCCACAGTTTGTGCATCTGCATGGACGGACATCAGGTTGTTCCCACCTCTGGGCTCCTATGAACAGCGTGTCATGAACGTATGTGCACAGATTTTGCCTGAGTACCTGTTTTCAATTCTTTTGCTCATCTACCCAGGAGTAGAATTACTGGGTCATGGGGTAGAACTCTGTTTAACCTCTGAGGAACTGCCAGGTCGTCTTCCACAGTGGCTGCTGCCTCGGACAGTCCCACCAGCAGTGTATGAGGTTCTAATTTCCCCACATCCCCGCCAACACTCGCTATTGTTATTTCTAATGGGGACGCAGGCGCTGGCAGCTGCTGCCCTCCAGGTGGAGGGTGGCCTTACCAGATAGGCTGCTGCTTCAGGTGTGTGTACAGGTAGATCTTCTCTCCTTTCCTCTCCTCCTCCGGGCTGCACACAGTCACTGTGGGACGGGGAGGGAGACTTGAGCAGGGCAAACCGCCCCAGCAGCCCTCCCGGCAGGCCCCATGTGCCCCCAGAGTCACACAAACACGCAGGGGAAATTCCAGGGCCCACACTGAGGCCCACATCAGTAACGGCATGCTCAGGCCTGGCCCTGAGGACTCAGTCCAGGGAGGGTCCCAGGAACGGCTCCCCCACCCTGGAAACGGTCCTTGACATCCCTGGGATGAGAAGTTGGTCCCTAGAGAAGTGGTTTTTCCGTGGAAATTCAGTAAGAAATTACAGGCTGGAGCAGGAGCAACTGGAGAATCACACAGGACAGTGTCTCCTGCCATGGGGAGCTCGAGCCCCAGATGTGTGGTCACCTGCCCGGAGGGTTGCTGGTTCGCTGTGGACTGAACTAAGGCCCCGAGCGGCTGCAGTGGTGCCACCCGGGCGTCCACAGCCCTGGAGCCCAGGGAGGCACTCACCGGTCTTCCGCGGCTTCTCCTGGGGTCTGCCCTCTTCCTCCCTTGGGGAGAGAAACCACAGAAGTGACAAAACAACCCCCAACCCCCGGTTTCCCAAAGAACCCTTCAAGATTGCTTAAACAGGATTATGTACATGTGTACATTTGGGTGGTTTTCTGAAAGCATGTGCATGAAATCAATGCTACGTTCACCAATCGTTAGTCTTTTAGAACTGAGATGTGGAAAACTCTGGAGGGTGGGGAAACAGCTGCGCTTCCCAAGAGTGGCTCTCAGGCCCCAACAACAGCCGAGGAGGCTGAGGTGCTTCTACCACCAGGCCAGGGAGCAGCCTCCTGGTCACACTCGTGGTCAGGGAGGGGCGCACACGGGGCACACTCACTCGCTCCTCCTGGCTGGGGGCCCCTTGGGCTTGGTCTCCAGCCCGAAGAAGCCCTTGACATTCTCTGTCTTGGCCGATGTGTTCTTCAGCAGCCGCTCGGCAATGTCCTTCTTTTCTGCCAACCAGCTGTTGGCTGACTTCAGGTAGGAGTCGATGCTCCCAGTCGGCTTCTCCTTGGACTCTGTGGGGAGCGGGTGCGGTTTACCTGGAGGTGGGAGAGTAGGGATGAGAACCGACTGGAACCACAGAGGCTGGGTTCGCCGCCTCTGCCATCGCTGGACATGCTGATGGGAAGCAAGGGGCTCAGGGATGCCCTCGAGAAAGCACAGGGCCTGGGCCCCTGTGCTCTCAGATGGCCCCTAAGCACCTACTGTGTCCAGGTCAGCCAGGTGTCACCAGGGATGAAAGAGGAAACAGGCAGGGACCCAGCCCCGAAGAAGCACTGAGTCCAAAAGGCGGGTGTGCAGCGCACATAGGTAGAGGGTAGCACACAGAGTGTGCTGCGTGGCCGGGCTGGGCCTGAAACAGGAGGGTGTTGGGCACGGGAGATGGTAGAGGAGGGCAGCCAGGAGAAAGGAGGAATGTCCTTCCCCAAGGCCGCGTACCGACCAAGGTCCAGGCAGCCCCATAGGCCCAGGTTGCTCTCTCAGGCCAAAGGGCCCCAAGCTGAGGAGTCAAGCCAGCAGCTATAGCAGCGCAGAGGGTGGGGAGAGGGTGGGCAGTGCATAGCTGTCAAGGGGAGGACGGAGTTGAGACACAAGGAAGGGGATGCTAGAGTGAACCCACGGTGCCAGTGCTGCCCTGACCCAGCTCCAGCCCCTGGAGCTCCCAGAAGCCCTCTCCTTGAGGAGGCCTGAACAAGTGTCTGTGGTTGCAGCTCAAGGAGCTTACCAGGGGAGCCCTCCAGCTGCGATGCACTGGGAGGCCCCAGGGCCACGAGCCAGCACAGGTCAACCTGCCCTCTGCTCAGAGGCAGCTCCAGCCCACAACCCAGCTGCTCCTCTTCACCCTTGTCACAGCTGACCCTGCATTCACGTTCACCCGGAACATGAGACCTGCACATCCTCACACCAGCCATCCGGCATCCACCCTGAAACATCCTGCCCCGTGTGTCCACCTTCTCGTTTCCTCACAGCTGGACCCTCAGCCTCCCGACCCATGCTGTGGGCCCTTCTCCTCCTGTTCCAGGAGCCTCCCTCTTCCTCGTCCCTATCCTAACACCAGCTCCCTTTGTTTTCTGGACACCCCGCAGCTTTGCCTTAAGAAATCCCCACCTGGGGACTTCCCTGGAGTTCCAGTGATAAAGATTCTGTGCTTTCACTGCAGGGGCTGCGGGTTCGATCCCTGGTCAGGGAAGTAAGATCCCACATGCTACGCAGTGCAGCCAAAAAGTAAAAACTAAGTAAAAAAGAAATCTCCACTCGATGGGCGTTGGAAGGTGAGGGTCTGCCCTCCCCGTGAGCCGCGCTGGGGCCTCACCGATGTGGTAGTAGGTGAAGCACATGGTCATGAGGTTCTTGGCGGGCCCGAAGTCGTCCATCTGGTGACACCTGAAATGAGAAGAGCGGTAACTGGCTAACGGGTCCTCCCACCCGCTTCCCTCTGCACCTTCCTGAGAGGACCAGCATACTCACAGGCACGTCTGTTACCTCACCCACCTGATGCTCTGGAGAAGCCACAGAAAGAGCTCCCCGAGTCCAGGGACACGGCCTGGGAGAAGGTCTGATTCTGGGTGGGAAGGCCCTCGCCATCCAGCTACCAGGCCTCTTTCACTGTCAAGGTGGGACAGCCAGGGCCCAGGAAGCTCGACCCCGCCCCAAAGGGCAGCCCCAGAACTGGAGGCTGGGCCTCGCATCTCAGGCCTATATCTGCGTCTGGCCCTACTTCTCGGGAAGGAGCATGGGCTTGGGTGATACGCAGACGTGGGCAGCACCAGGACCACCTGGAGAGCGTGTTAGGATGTGGATTGCTGGGTCCACCCTGGAGTCTCTGGGTCATCAGGTTTCACGCAGGGCCCAAGAACATGCATTTCTAACAAACTGCCTTGGGAGGCTGATGTTCTGAGGCTCCTGGCCCAGAGACAGCACTTTGAGAATGACTAGGAATATGAATACCTACCTACCCTATACCACTTGCTGAAAATCAAAGTAATCAATTACATACCAGAGCCTGCACTAGGCTAGAAGATGTCCTACAAATGTAAAGGACTGTACTTACTATATTGAGAGTATGAGATACACATGGATCCATTCAACTTAGCAAACAAAAAAAGGGGAAAAAACTTCAAAAACAGGACCTGCCTGCCCCTGGCAATCTGTAGTTGCAAAGCTATAAGGATGTCCACTGCTGCTGCTGCTAAGTCGCTTCAGTCGTGTCCAACTCTGTGCGACCCCATAGATGGCAGCCCACCAGGCTCCCCCGTCCCTGGGATTCTCCAGGCAAGAACACTGGAGTGGTCTGCCATTTCCTTCTCCAATGCATGAAAGTGAAAAGCGAAAGTGAAGTCACTCAGTCATGTCTGACTCTTAACGACCCCATGGACTGCAGCCTACCAGGCTCCTCCATCCATGGGATTTTCCAGGCAAAAGTACTGGAGTGGGGTGCCATTGCCTTCTCTGGATGTCTACTGCAGTACCATGAATTAGAGAAGAAAAGGAGGAATCAGCTAAAGCCCGTTAACAGGGCAGGTGCTGAGTAAATCTTGGTATAGTCAGGCATTCATATATTACAACACCTCATAGCCATGACAGATGCAGCACTGGAATGCAAACGCACGGGACTGCATTTTTAGAAGAAGTATATCCTTGCTGGTGCGTGCATTATTAAGAGTGGGGTTATCACTAGGAGATGGACCAGAAGTGAGAGAGCCGTTCCGTTTCCTCTTAGGCTTCTGTGTCTTTCCATTCTGTCCCTTCATGCACTTTCTTTCCTGTTTAGTTTTTCACTTCAGATAAGCATTACTTCAAAAAAGAAAATCAACAGACATTATCTAAATAGTGGGATGCTACTACTACTACTAAGTCACTTCAGTCGTGTCCGACTCTGTGTGACCCCAGAGATGGCAGCCCACCAGGCTCCCCCGTCCCTGGGATTCTCCAGGCAAGAACACTGGAGTGGGTTGCCATTTCCTTCTCCAATGCATGAAAGTGAAAAGTGAAAGGGAACTCGCTCAGTCATGTCTGACTCTTCGCGATCCCATGGACTGCAGCCTACCAGGCTCCTCTGTCCATGGGATTTTCCAGGCAAGAGTACTGGAGTGGGTTGCCGTTGCCTTTTCTGAAACAATAGGATGAGGGCCACTTTATCATTTAACATAAAAATAATCCAATAAATCTAAAAAGCTACATTTCTAGAAATATTTTTTGCAACCATAAAAAAATATATGCTCACAAACAAAGTCATGGAAGGAGTCTGTGTTTAAAATTTAACTCCCCCAACCACCCAGTGTACTTATTTAAGGAATAATTGAAAGAAAAATGGAGAATCAGATAAGCATGTTATCATACGGGGCATACCATATATGACACTATCTATAAAAAGTATACATTCATGAAAGTTCCTATAGATACAAATGTCTGGAGGTTGAAGTGTCCTCAGGGCAGGAGAGTGTGCTGACCCCTGACCTCCTGGGGCTGCTCTGTGCAGCTCCCGACGCACCCCCAGAGAGTGTGGGCCCTCGACTCCCTCCACAAGGCCTCTCCACCCAGGCCAGCTCCCAGACCTGGATTCCTCCTGAGCACACCCGGAACTTAGCACATTCCGAGCAAGTGTAAGAAAAACAGGGGCTCCTTTCTTTTGGCAATTTTCCTCCAGTCCATGCCCTGTGTTCATGGGGAAGAGAAAAAGGTGGGGAGACACGGGAAAGTGGCTACAGCCTAAGCCACAGACCAGGACCTGCTCCAAGGCCACACTGAGTTGATGGGGGCAAGTGGGTTTAAATGACGGTCAGATCAGAGTCAGGGCTTCCCTCTGTCCCCAGTTTCCCATGCACCCACCCCATGATTAAAGTCACTGCTTAGTTACCCCCAGGCAGACATGGCTCCTCCCGTTCATACTGCGGAGGGCATGTCCAGGGCGTCTGAATCAGGTCAAGAGTCCTAGAGCCCCAGGCCTCAGGAGCAGGAGCCCCACGAGTCATCGGCCAGCCTCCACAGCCACACGTTGGCGGGGGGCTTCCTCCCCAGCCCACATGGTTCAGGACACCCTCTGAGACAAAAGGCCCCAGCAGTGCCTCACTAGGACTCCGGGCAGGTGACATTATCCAGCCATCTCATTAGTGGGTGGTGAGAGTGTACAGCATGTCACTATAGGAAGTCCAGAGAACCCCGATCTGGGCTGGAGGAGGGCAGGGAGGGCCGTGGAATCACAGCCTGTTTCCAGACAGGCAGGGGGGACTGACTCACACCCAGCTGTGGCCCTCTCCCCTCCTGCCGGTGGGGGGGACTGTGCACTCTCCCGCGAGATGCTGGTCACGACTCCTAGCAGAGGCTGGGGAGCGCCAGAGCAACTGAGCTCACGACGCATGTGTGGGGCCGGTACTCATGACTGGGGTCTCTTGGGCGGGGATAGAGGAAAGATGAGCAGTTAGGACGGAGGCTCTGAGCTGCGATATCACTTACTCAAACAGGACCACCGCGAAGGACTGCACCAGGCGGTAGAAGGTGGGCTCCGAGACGCACTTGGAGTTGCAGCGCTGTCCAGGAAGAGGGCAGACAGTCAGGCAGCCGCTGGCAGGGCTGTATTCAGCTCAGAGGGGCTGCAGGTTCACCACAGTGTCTCCAAGTGCCGGGCATCTCTAAATGCAGCCCTACTCGAGCCCTGCACGAGCCCTGCTCCACAAAAACCCGGACTCAGCGAAGGGCTGCCCTGCCCCCAGACTGCCCCACATCATTCCCTGTGTCTCTTTGTGAGATTTTAAAAGCTAGGAACTTCACCCGCTCACCCACACATATGCAACCCCAAGGTGGCAAGGCTGGCTATTTTTTGGATGGGGGATTTATGGGCAGTTTTTCTACTTTTGCTTACCAGCATTTTCTAATTTTTCTTGTAAGAATAAATTAGTTGTGATAAAAAAATACTTTTTAAAAAATTTTATTATCAGAGCATAATTGCTTTGCAAAGTTATGTTAGTAAAAAGTACTTTAAAAACTAAGAACTTCATCCATTTTACAGGAAAAACAAAAAAAGAACCTGTTGGCTATTTATAAAACTTCTCATCGGAGCTAACACGGCTGTCATTGTCTTAAATACTTTATCTTTATGAAAACTGAATGTTGTGGGTTCTTTAATAAAAACACGCAGGGACACAGCCTACGTGCTTGTCTTTAAAAAGACGAACATATCTGGAATTTCATGTGGCTGAGAGGCCAGGCTGCATCTTCCACTATTTTAAAAAGGCCTTTTCGAAACATTTCTAGATGAGTTTCACATGTTTTTCCTGTGGGGTTGTTTCTCCTGAGCAGGTGGGCTGCCCCACCCCACAGCCCTGTCACCCCCTTACCTGGGCGCTCACATACCGGGCAAACCATTCCCGGCCTTTCCCATTCTCACTGCTGCAGTACTCGCCAAACTTGGCTTTCTCCTCCTGGTCCAAGTCCTCCCTGCAGAAGAGGGCAGAGGGGAAAGACAGGAAAGCTTTAATCCTCTGGAACTAAAAGGACTACAGTCGGGGAAGAGGAAGGACAGGAAACCCTAAGTGCAGGCGACGCTGGACCCCGGATCCCCATCCTCGCCTCGGCTCCCCGATGGTACTGCACTCCATCAAGTGCAGAGGCACGTCCCAGCCTCTGGGCAACCCCGAGAGGAAATGGGGTTATTGCTGTTTCCAGGATGAGGAGCCTGGCTCAAGGATCAGACACAACTGGGGAACAGCAAGCAGAGCCCCATCTAGACTTCCTGGCTCCAAAGCCCATGAGACTGCCCGTCTCAGTGAGGTTTGGGCACTCACAAGGTCCACAAGCCTCTGACAGCTGGGCTCTCCAACTCACCCGACTTCCCCTCATCTTTAGAGCTGATGAGGTATGGAGCCACCCACTGGAGTTAAGAATTCCTAACCTGCTCAGTTTCAGTATGACATATGGAGCCCATGGTCTGATGCCCCTCCAGCCATCAGAGGGCCTCGTTGCTTATTCCACTCACTTCTGAAGGGCCAGTCTGCTCTCTGATGCTCCCCGGCTCTGTGTGTGAGGGGTGAAGATCGGAGAGGGGGCCTCAGGCCTGCGAGTCACCACCCCCAGGGTGGACAACATGCTCACCTGATCTAAACCACTTCTAATCACCTTAGTTGGTGAGGGGGGCAGTACTCTACCTCCAATCTAATGACTAAAATAGGGTAGCAGAAGGCTGAAGGTCAATTGGCTTTTACAATTTCGTTTATTTAAGGTTTCATAGAAAACATCTTGGCCTCATTGATCCCAAAATACCAACACCAGATGAAATGTGAGAATTTGCCAGGCATGTGCATGCAGCTTTGGAATGACTGCTCTTGACAAGGCATCTGACTCAGTTGTCCAGGTCCCATACTGCCCACAGACAGGCTGCCACAAATCGAACTGGCCTTCCTGGCAAGTCAGTGAGCTTCTGAGCTTTCTCCCCTTTTCATTAACTGGGTGTACTTGGAGAAAGCTGACTAATTTCAGTGTGAGTCAAACAAAATAAGTAGGAAGCCATCTACTGCTCTCCCAGAATGCACTCAAAATCACACATAAAAGCATTTGGGGGATGGACAATTATTAGGATGCTAATAAACTCTTTCCCTCTCCAATCGCAGAGAAAACTGAGCCACATCTGCAAGAGGTGGAAATCACCCTGCCAGTCAACCACTGAGGGGCTAAAGCACACAGGAAACAAATCCTGGCTGTGTGCGGTCAACAGGCAGAAATCCTTCTTATGCTGTAACGAAGCTGGAAAAGGGGCCCTTTGGCCAGAGCTCCTCAGGCCACAACATGTGCCCACCTCAGAGGCCTTGTTAAAATGCAGATTCTGACTCAGTGGGTCGGCTGGGGCCCAGGACTCTGCGTTTCTAACAATCCCATGGTGCTGATGCTGTGGATCCTGAGGAGGGACCTTCAGCATTTCACGTGCTGCTGTGCAAAGATGTAAGACCAGCATCGAGACCTGAGGCCAGAACTGACCCCGTGTTTCCCTTTCCCCTGCTGAGCTGGTAACAGCTGTGAAACAGATTCCCAGGTCCAGCCTCTACTTCCGTGCAGCTATCAATGCTCCTGGTTCAAACCGTCAGGAGCCACCAGAGCGAGGCAGGGGAAAGGTGCGAGGGCAAGTCCCCATCCTAGCAGCTCTGTCAGGGTTACCAAGAGGATTGGTACCTGAAACCTTCTGGCCTTGCAGCACCCCTAATTCACTGTCAGCTACAACACTTGGAAGGCATGCCCATGGGGGCTCACCTCAGATGCAGAGGAAGCAAAGCCAAGCCCTGAGCGGGGGGATCTTCCCAAGGGGGTCTGCAGGCAGCGGGTGGGGCTGAGCCCAGGAGGTGCCAGCCGCGGGTGAGGGCTGGGGCTTACCCTCCAGAGAAGATCTTCTCCACGTAGCCGCGCATGAACTCGCGGAGCTCCAGCGGCTCCTCGTCCTTGGCCGAGTCTGCGCTCTGGTTGGAGGAGAAGGATTCGTTGGAGGAGGAGCGGCGGTACTGGCCCCAGGACGGGTGAGAGGGAGACTCGCCCATGTCGTTCTCGCTGTCCGCGGACTCCGTGGTCTCGCTCTCCGAGGCGCCCTCTCCTGGGGAGCTATCCCCATCCTGCAGCTTCGGGGGCGGCGCCTCCAGCGGCGAGGAGGCAGACGGCTGGGCCCCAAAGTCAATCAGCGAGCCCACAGGGACCTCGGGGGCCTCCATGGCTCAGGCCGGGGGCTGCGAACCAGGACGTCGGGTGGGGAGGCTGGGGTACGGGGCTCCCAGGTGCGTCAGCAGTAGCCCGAGGCTGAGCGGGAGCTCGCCGGGCGCATGTGCGCTGCTTGGGAGCTGCTGGCCGCTGGGACCGACTCCTCCAGATGGCCCAGGGGGCCCTAAGGCATCTGTAATGGAAGCAGAGACACATCATCGTTCTCACCATGAGAGCTTCCCAACTTAGATGAAGGAATTAGGGCACTCCTGCCCCATCAGAAGAAGCTCCCAACTTCCAGAATTTGGGCCAGCTCTCTGCTGATGTCCTCTGCTGCTCCCTCACCATTAAACATCCGCCATACGATGGTCAAACAGCGAACAAACACACCGATCAGGCTTTCTCCAGACTAAGCAAGCAGACCTCAAGAGGGGCTGCTCCCGCTGGCCCGCTCCCCACTCCAGCTGACCAGGCCGAGGCCGATAAAACCAGAAATCACCCGCCACGGGCTGTCGCTAGATCAGCAGCCATGGAAGACGGTGTCCTCAGGCGCAGGCTACGCACATGGGCTCCTCACCTCCAAGGCCCGAGGCTCACCCTTCCCGGTCCCCTTCTCAGCTTTTGCCGACTGAAGACCCAGGGCCTCCCTGGCTGTCACACGTGGGGTCATCATGACCCCTCAAACCCTTCCATGGTTTCTAAGGGGCATTTGCCAACCAGACCCACCTCCTCCTCCCTGCCCGCTCCCTGCACCAGGGCCACCCTGGACAACGGCACCCACCTCCTGCTGCCCATCCTTCTGACCCTTAGGCTGAGTGGTCCTCTCCTTTCCCCTCCATCTTCCTCGCCCCACCGGGAATTCTATTCATCCCTCTAGACTTGGCTGAGTACCACCTCTTCACAGACCCTTTGCTCAAACCCTGTGCAATCTATTTACTGATTCCTGTGTGGCCACACTGGAACTTTACTGACACTCATTTAATAAGTCTCCTTGTTTGACAGATAGATATTAGTATTCCTGCTTACCCCACTAAAGTATAATCCCCTGAGGGGTGGACCATGCCTCAGCCACCTTTGTAGCAATACGCGAGCACCCGGCACAGTTCAGTTCAGTTCAGTCCCTCAGTCGTGTCCAACTCTGCAACCCCATGAACCGCAGCACGCCAGGCCTCCCTGTCCACCACCAACTCCTGGAGTCCACCCAAACACATGTCCATTGAGTCTGTGATGCCATCCAACCATCTCATCCTCTGTCGTCCCCTTCTCCTCCTGCCCTCAATCTTTCCCAGCATCAGGGTCTTTTCGAAAGAGTCAGCTCTTCACATCAGGTGGCCAAAGTACTGGAGTTTCAGCTTCAACATCAGTCCTTCCAATGAACACCCAGGACTAATCTCCTTTAGGATGGACTGGTTGGATCTCCTTGCAGTCCACGGGACTCTCACGAGTCTTCTCCAACACCACAGTTCAAAAGTATCAGTTCTTCATTGCTCAGCTTTCTTTATAGTCCAACTCTCACATCCATACATGACCACTGGAAAAACCATAGCCTTGACTAGACGGGCCTTTGTGGACAAAGTAATGTCTCTGCTTTTTACTATGCTGCCCGGGACAGAGTCCTAACTAAGTGTCCACTGTATGTTTGCTGGATGGATGACCAGACCTGACTGTGAACATGCGCCGGGAGTCGGGAAGCTGATGATGCAGGCAGAACTGGGATTAGGATCTCTGCTTCTAACCAGGTCTCCACCAGTCAGTTCAGGGGTCACCTGCCAGTTCTGGGGTGCCTCCCCAGTGACAAGACAGGAGCCCTCCTGATATGAGTCCACCTTGATCCTGGGCCCCTGTCCCTGTCCTCTGCCTCTACAGATCCCAAATATCTAAGACAACACCTGGCAGAGAGGTGGCTTCCCGTACCGTACAACTAACGTATCTTGTGAGGCAATTCAGTATCAAAACTGCATTTACTGCCTCTTAAGAGCTTAATGTCCATGGATCGATTACGGGCTCCTCCAAATTCCCCAGCCCAGGATATTTTCATATGTCCTGAGTCAGAAGGATGGGATGGCTGCCTCCCTGTCAATACAGAGGCAACAGCCCCCTTCAGGAGAGTCCTACAAAGACTGCCTTGGTTCAAAAAAGAGATACAGCATGAATCCCAGCTCGAAAGAACTTTCTGGGCCAGAAGAACAACACAAAGTGTGCAGAGAGTCTGAGACTATGGAGCAGTGGGCTGGGGTCGGGCCAGCCCCAGGCACTTCGTGCCAGCAGGGCGGGTGAGCTGTGGCCTCTGCTCCCTGGGCCGGGGCCTGGTCAGAGACATCAAGGGCAGGGGAGGGCTCTAAGGTCCTTCGGACAACCATGCTCTCAGCTCTCCAAAGAAGAGAAGATCACGCCTATAACGACTCAACAGATGTTAAAAATGGAAAATCACACTACTAGGGAAAATGTGTGCAGCTACTATGATAAGAAAAATTGAGTTAATTATACTTATGTGAGAAATTCACCCAAATCCAATTTTTAAAAATCTATAACACTACTCAATTAGGCAAGGCATACAAAAGGAAGTTATTAAATTCTTAGACAATTCTTCAACCCATACTAATAACCACACATATAGACAGGCAAATCAAAACAATTAGGTACCAGCTTACACTACAACGTAAGCAAAAATTAGAAAACTATAAATTTTCAAAGCAGATGAGATTATAATAAAACTAATATTTTCAAACAATTCCAGCAACAGGGATAAAATTAATAAGACTTTAGAAAGCAATTTCAATAATTTTTAATTTTCTTTCCTCTGATCCAAGAATTCAAATGCTTGAAATTTATTCTAGGAAAGTAATCCCAAACAGAAAAAACAGTTATGTGGTCTGTAACAGTATTTATAATCCTCATAAATTAGGGGAGAAATCTAAATACAGTGAAGTGGCAAATAAAATCTAACAACTTGGTGCAATGGTAATCAGTGTATGATGCAATTAGAAGAATTCACTTTATACTCACATAAACAAATATTCTACAATCAACAAACGTTTACTAAATCCTATTGCATGCCAACCTCTGTTCTGGGTGCTAGAAATACTGAAGTGAATGAGTTTTAATTGTACTATAATTACAATCACGTCCACGTATGGAAAAGGACTGAAAAAGCAGACAGAAATGTATAATATGACAGTGCTGGCACTGAGAGCTCCCTTTTTTATTTTGCTATCATTAACCATGTAGTTTACAATGAATAAAAATTCAGAGGAAAAGGAAACAAGTATCTTGACACATTTCAGGATTCAGTCTGAAGGCTGCATCTTTTACCAAAGTAGAACCCGACAGCACAGAAGGGCAAGATCAGACCCTACTGTCACGGCTATTTCTGGTCAGGCCCGAGGCGCTTTCAGAGGCTGGTGGGAGCTCTCCTAGCGCCTTTCTAGCTTGGAAATTCGGGGCGTGCATGAGTCATTTTTTCCCAGAAGCCTCCTCGGTGGGCTCAGGAAGGAGGGGACAGGGTGAGGGGCCTGGCCCTGCAGGAGAGGAAGCAGAGGTGCAGGAGGGTCCTGGGTGCCATGCGGGCACCACGGGCTGCAGGGTGCAGGCCCCTCTGCCCGGGAATCTCTTCTCTCAACCAAACCTGCTCCCAGGGCTGAGATGCAGATGAAGCAGCCGCTTATGCTGAGGGCCTTGGAAGTACCCCACCCCCTTCCTTCTGGAAGGGAACAGAATTATGGGCCTCCATCCAGGACAAGGTGACGGTCACTCTCAACACACCAGGATCACACACCTCACTCAACTCCTGTGATCTCCAGCTAGAGAATGCAGAGGAAGTGGGCCCAGGGGTACCGACCACACTGTCCCCAGGTAGGGCCAGCCAGGGGTTATCGCTAAGGTTTATGGGCCCAGTGGGATCAGACCTAAAGAACTTTCTCTCTCAAAGTGCTGAAATCCACTTCATGAAATCTTCTATTTTATTTCAAAATACCTCTGGGCTAAAGAAGACATGTCCTCAGGTTGTATTCAATCCCTCTGCTTTGTCCTGCCTACAAGAAGGACCCCAGACCCACTCCAGGGCCACAGGTCTGGGTTTTAAATCAGAGTGGAATCTCTGCAAATAACATTGATACTAAAAATGCCTTCTACAGACTTGCAGCCAAATGGACCTTCCTGCAACTGCATCCTCACAATTCGCCTCTTAGGCCCTAGAGCAGAAGCCTCTACCAACCAACTGAGTGAACCAAACTAGACTAAAATCCTAAGTCAGCCTATGGCTCTAAGAGGAACCTTCTTCAGACTCGGGGTCAGAGAAGTGGATATCTGAGCCGAGATGGAAGACTCATAAGAACCCATAAGACTCTAGGGTCTTCTGAGCAGAAGACAGTGTCTTAGGGGAAGGAAGAGCCCACACAGGGGACCTAGGCAGCCATGACTTTGGAAAGTTCCAGACAAGGGAAGGCTAAGGAGGGAAGAGGTTGGTAGGGTGGAGGGGGCTGCAGATACCAGGACCCTGGGTTGGGTGCTCAGGGTGACTGGCAGGTAGCCATGGCAGCAGTGTAGAACAAGAGCAAGCGGGCCAGGGGAGGTGGGTGCGGTGGGCGCGTTCTTCCAGGAGCTTTCCTGACCTCATGCGCCCCCCCACCCCTGCGTCCCACTGTGGCAGGAACTCGGAAGCCTTCTGTGGCTGCAGACCACATCTTCTGGGGCTTTGCTCAAACCCTGATTTCCCCGCACCCAGGGCATCTGGAGCGAGCACTTCTCCAGCCGGCTGGCCCAGGGCAAGCACACAGGCTCCTGGGGGCAGGGGAGACTCCAGAACCTTCTGTAGCTCTCCCCTGCCATCCGTCTCAGGCAGCTCCCTCTCCTCCAGTGCCCCTGAGCCACCAGAGGTGTGGCATCTCCCACCAGAAGAGGCAGCAAGCCTTGCTGACCGGCACCGAGGACACGCTGGCTCCTGCTCCCTCCATGCCGCCCACCCCGCCTCTCACAGCATCAGGGACTCGAGGCTGGGGGGCGGGGAAGCAGTGGGCCCCCTGCACGTGGTTAGGGAGTGACCAGGCACGGAGTCCAAGCTCGGGTCAGTGTCGAGCCCAGGCTCTCTATCACTACGTGGTCCCTACAGGGGCCTCTCCGATCCTCTCCTGTGGGTCAGTCACCCTCCCAAATCTACACCATGGCCTAGAAGGTAGGCCCAGGGACACTCTTGTCAAATGCCCTCCCTGCCCCGGAGCAGAGAACCATGCAGGTCTTCACTGCACTTGCTAGATGGCTTCTCCCCTGCAGTCAGTCAAGCTTGCTTGAGGAGATTATTTCAGGGTTTCCCCTTTATCATAAAGATAACTTAGAGAAAGATCTGGAAACACAAGAGGAGGAAGAAAAAGCTGATCCCACCATGCCAACAAAACCCCACCTGCATCTGCACGGCTGCTCTCCTTGGTCTTGGTCAACAGGAAAACTCCTTTCCTACCACTGCAATGTCGAGAGAAATCCAGATGTGCGTCCTGCACCTAGCAGGGGCAACCCCTCCCGTGACAGCTGCAAACCTGCAGGTGACCCCAGTGAAGATGGTCTTATCCAGTCCCCTGAGGGGTGTCTTATTTCAAACAGACCTCACGGAAGGTCAACTGACAGTCTGGGTTTGGCTGTAGGGACAAGGGGAGGGCAGACAGGCCCCTCCCTGAGGTTTCTGGTCTCTGGGGCTGTCTTGAGACAAGTGAGCTTGATCCATGATTAGACTACTGTTATCTCTTTCGGTTCGGCCATCAAGAGACTCAGTAATGAATGGTTTCCAGGAAAACTGCACCTCACTGGAATAGCTGGAGGAGAGGAGAGGGAGAAGAAATAGGGGACACCTTTCCCACGTGCTGCTGCATCCATCGCCCAGTAGAGGCTGCTGAAGCCACGATGGATGGTTCCACAGAGGCCCACTCCCCTCCCCGGGCACCCGTCTGTGCCCTGGCAGGGTCCCAGCAGCATGGAGCGCGGCAACCACTTCCACACCTGCCCAGCCTGCCACAAACAATCAGCCTCACAGCGCAGAGGTTCTTCCTGCGCTCCATCAGCATCTGTTCCACGAGCGCCCTTCCCCCTCTACAGTCCCAGGTCACAGAGAGCCCCCTGGGCTGGCCTGGGGCTGTGGGGGTGAGGAGGAGCCTCAGCCTGGCTGCAGAAGCCAGCCCCCCAAGCCCCAACCAGACCTCAGCCATTACTGAGGCTTGTGAAAACCTGCTCCATGTTGCTCAGAACCTCTCCCACAGCAAGACAACAGCAGAGACCTTCGTCCGCCTCTGCAGGGGCTGACCAGCTCAGCCCCCAGCTCCTGACAGATAAATCCGCTCAGAGGTTTCTGGCTGGGTGATAACTGACATTGTCCTGGCATCAGGAAGAAATGTGGGGCCATTTGGGGCTTTGAGGCAACAGTCATTCCAATGAATGAATACATGTCAAATAAAAAGTGTCAGGGCTGTCCTTTTAGATGTCAGCTGTTCAGACAGATTTATGCCCAGTCGATGTGGATTGAAGATGACGTCAGGCCAGGGGGATCAAAGGAAACCATTACTTCAATTGGGCAATTAATGTAGTGGAGCTTCCTGGCAGCCAAAGCAAAAGAGGGAATTATGCTCAGTCATAAGATTCTTTCCATTCTGACAAATTCATTTGTAGATGAACCTTATCGAGATACCAAATTTAAAAATCAACTTGACAAGAAAATCCTCATATGAAGAGTGCTGATTATTACAGTGAAAGTCTCTAATAAGTTTCTGCAAAAGATACATGCCAAAGAGATGCCAAAACACATGTTTTTAAAATGACTTTCCAGGACTCCCCCAGTAGTCCAGTGGTTAGAACTCCATGCTTCCAATGTAGGGGATGGTGCAGGCTAGACCCCTGGACAGAAAAATAAGATCCTGCATGCCGCACGCATGGCCAAAAATAAATGAAATGACCCTCTAAAACCCAAAAGGTGTATGTTACATCCATTGGGAGCAGGTACCTGTCTGGCTGGAGCACGCTACGGGATGAAGGTGAGCTCTCGGTGGTGGTTCCGGGATGGAGCATCACGAACCTGGAGACATCAGTTAATATGCCTGCGAGGGTCCCTCTCCCTCAAGTCCAATGTCACTTCAGGGTTTCTGGCCAGCCCCAGTCACCAACCATTCACGGCTGAACTCTCTGAAGAGCACTTGCACCAACATTCTGACTTGGTGATCAAAATAGGGCAATGAGAGCTGGAGGGGGGCAGGGCAGGGGCACCCTCAAGGCCCTGCTCCAGGCACCAGCTCAGGGTTTCCTATTGGGATGGGAGCCCACGCTGGTTACGGAGATGGGAGCTGAGCACCTGGTGATGACTCACAACCCACAGTGGGGAGTCTCCGAATCACATCTCTCACTGCTGAGGAAGTGGAGAAGATGGGTGGGGAGTGGGGAGGGGGACAAATATAACCGGGTTTCAAAAGGGAAGGCGGTGGACGCTGGGACAGAGTGAGAGCTGCATCAGGGAACACCCACAGGTCTAAGCAGGGTGGGTCTGTGAGCACAGGACCGTGAAGCAGCGAGGACGAGGTCAGAGCTGATGCCAAACTGAGCTCGCGCCATGTGTGTCTGTGTGTGTGTGTGTATGTTTCTTGAAGATTCATACACCAAGGTAATGCTGCGGGAACAGCACGTGGGCTCTAGCAAGGACCAGACAAATGCATTACAGCTTTGAGGACAAAACAGAAAAAGGTGGCCCGAACGCTGTGTAAGTAGGTGGATTCACAGTTCTTTGCATTTTAAGATCTCTGAGATCAGAGGTGGCTTAGCGCTGCTTCCAGCTAGGCCCATCAAGATACATTTGTCTCTGCTCGGAGATAAAATTGGCACCTCTTTTATTTTTTTAAATAGTTTTATTATTTATTTTTTTGGCCCCGCACCACGTGGCATGCAGGATCTTAGTTCCCCGACCCCGAATTGAATCTGCACCCCTTGCATTGGAAGCTTGGAGACTTAACCACTGGACTGAGAGGGAAACCCCAGCCTCTGTCTTCGAATAACTCATAAATTATTAGTGAGGGAACCTGACATTCCAACCCAGAGTTTCACAAGTCCACGGTACGCGTGCCACGAGTCAAGGGGTTTGATGCTGATGAGAACAACAAACTCAAAACTGACCTTCGGCTGCACTGTCAGAAGCACCCGATCCAAAACACGAGAGATAGTTTCAGTCAACTCTGCCTCTGCTGGTCAGGCAGCTCCTGGAACATTCTGTCCAATCCCACACCCCAGGAGGAGTTGGCAGCTCCTCTTGGGGCAGCAAATCGGAGTAAACATGTCTGGAGACCCAGGCCTCATGCTCCCCAGTCATAGGGCCCAGAGCAGCCCAGTAGGATACATCAGTTTGGAAAAAGTAATAAACTGGCAAAGTATTTTAATGTGATAAATGCTTGTAAGACTTGTGGAAAAGGAGAAAGCTATTGAGAATCTGGAGTGTCCTTAGTCGCTCAGTCGTGTCCGACTCTATGTGACCCCATGGACCGTAGCCCACCAGGTTCCTCTGTCCATAGGGATTCTCCGGGCAAGAATACTGGAGTGGGTTGCCATGCCCTCCTTCAGGGGAATCTTCCCAACCCAGGGATTGAACCCGGGTCTACCTACATTGCAGGCGGATTCTTTACCATCTGAGCCACTAGGGAAGCCCAAGAATCTGGAGGGCAAGCCCAAAATGATAATAAAAACAAAATCCTAAAAAAAAAAAAAAAAAAATCCTACCTGATAACCGTGTCACGTGAGCAACAGTGAGAAATTCAAGGGGGATTTACTGAGGGGGCGAGTAACTTGGGAGAAGAGACAGCGGATTCAAATCTGGGAGGAGCGGCCGTGTGACCAAGCAATCAGACTGTCCTCTGTGGTTCCAGCAGGAAGAGCACATTCCCAGCAAGGCAGCTGTCTCCACCCCCAGAATGGACCCTCCAGAGTCTCCTTCTTGAAAAGGAAGTCGGAAGCAGAAGGTGTTAGTGGGAGAGGCCATGGGACCGTTAGGGTTTTGTGCCATTTCCAACCCGAGATAACACTTTATGACACTGAATGCAGGTTTTTCTCCATTGCAGCTGTTGTAATGGTTATATCCGAAAACAGTTCCTATTTTATGGCCTCCAGGAAGAAGCAAAGGTCTAAAATATTCACAGTTCCCAGGAAAAAGAGATAAGGGGCCATCTGCTGGCTCCCTCACACCTGACCTTGGTGGGTCAATATTAAAACTGCCAGGATGGGCTGGGCACTGTGCTAAGGTGGGGAATAGGGTGGTAGAGGAGACAAGTTTCCTATAGTCTGGTGCAGGCTCCCTCCCTTGGTTCAGCAACACTGCAGAAGGCTCCAGGAATTCAACCAGCCGCAAGTGGATCAGGGAGGGAGAAAAAGGTATACGACGATTACAAACCAATGGCTCCTCCCCAATCTAAGTCTTTGAAATTTCTTAGTTTTTCCAAAGTTGCTCTAAGTCTCAACTCAAAAGTCATCTCTTATCAGTGCTTGGAAATACCTTTTGCACTTTACTGATGTCTAATTCATCCCAGGTAATTCCTCAATGAATTGGCGTTTGCTAACAATTCCCACCACTAACTTACTGGGTTGACTACACTACAACCAAATGTTAGAACTTACAGGTACACCCTGTCCTTCCATGAGCACCTGCCCTTCTTTTTTGTTTTTTTTTTGGCCGCACCTCGAGGCAGTTGGGATTTTAGTTCCCTGACCAGGGATCAAACCCACACCCCTGCAGTGGAGTCCTAACCACTGGACCACCAGGGATGTCCCAGCTGCACTTCTTTAGTCAAAGGACACAGCTGACAACTCAGTGACAGCTGGGTTCCATCTGGATACAGATGGACTTGGTTTTCCATCCTTCTGGGCAATTTGGCAAAATAACTGCCTCCTACCCGAGCCCCTGGCACAGAGACAGCTGCACTTTTTTGAACCGAAATAGGCTCCATAAAAATATCTGATCCTTGGTCCTTCTAGAGCCCAAGGCAGGCGAGGGATGGAACTCAACAAACGTCCATCCTCTTTAAGCTCAGTGCTTTGCCCCGGCAGCCCAACGCAGGGCCAAGACAAAGAGCCGTGTGCACCGGCCACCTGTGCCTCCTCAGGAGGGTCAGCTCTGGGCAAGTCCTCCTGGACGCGGGCTCACCTGGAGGCCTCGGAGAGCCCTCGGCTTGATGCCGCAAGTGACTGTCACCGGTTGGCCATGACATCGTCATCTCTGGCTGGTGGTCAAGGTGCTCTGCCATCTGGAGCTGGTCAAGGCTGCTCATGCAGCTCTCCAATGGTCACACGCAGAGGGGACGCTGCTCTCATTCAAAAGCAACCCCACACAAGCATGAGGTTGTTGGTTTCTTCAAGACAGAACTTTCCCATAATCAGTCTATTTCCCTCTCTGTCTCTCCCCTCATCCCTCCCTGTCTTCCTCTCTTTCTGACACACACGGCCTTTGCTAACACTTTCTTCATTTCCTTATACACACCACCCACCTTCCTCTGGCTAAATCTCTTGGCACATCCAACCCCGGCTCTGCAACGTGGAGAAATCTGAAAATTGTGGTTGTGTCACGCTGGTGTTCTCTCTAGGTCATCTGTGGTCTTTTGAAATCCTCCCTGGTGTTGAAATACATTTAACAATATTTTTAAAGCCTATCTAATTTATCCAAAGAAAATAGCCCCCAAAACCTCTATGCAGCAAGCTTTACAACAGCAAAAGGAAAGTGAAAATAAACTAAACGATCAACAAGAAAGTTGTGTCAATTTTTCTATTAATTCTGGCACTTCACTGAAATATGACAGAAAATAATGACAACATGGCACTGTGAAAATGCTTATGTTAAATGAAAATGAAGCAGAAAATGAAAAACCAAGATGTAATGTTCAACTATATAAAAATAATACAGAACAATGTCACAGCTATCCTGTCTGCCTCACACTGTTCTTATAAGGATCAAATGAACTAATAAAGCAAACCAGAAAAAAAAAAAAAAAGTCAAATGGCTAAAGTACCGTATGAATTCTGAATGGTATTTGTATTAGGCATGTGAAGAGTGTTCAGTACATGAACTGACAGGGCAATGGGGACTTTGAAGATCTGATCAGTATCAGAGACCCTGGAGAAAACGGCCACTTCCAAAGTTCTGCCCTATGATTTTCAAATGCTCTTTGCTTTCATTTGTGTCAACAAGTGTAGACAGAAATTCAGTAACAGTCATTGGTATTAATGGTCCTCTCATTCAGAAAATCTTTTAAGAAAGCAAGAGTTATTCTTGCAATAAAGGCTTTACTTTACTTGAGTGAGACAGGGAGGAAGGGAGAGGATGGGGGGTAGGGAGAGAGAGAAGAATCTACTTTAAGAGATTAATTCTTTATCAAGCCCAGGTCAGGTTCTGTAGCATGAAGCTATACACATTGGTGACCACCTGGATACAAATACTTCAATACGCTAAAGATTCTCAACTCTCAGAGAGATCTTTCCCAGCTTCTCTGTGTACACATTTCCTAATACCCCAAACGGAGAGGAATACAGCTCAGGTGTCTATAGTCAAACCATCCCTTCAACCCAGCAACCTGATGAGTGTGCAAGGCCAGATGTGTGACGACGGGGCGAGGGGAGCTCAAGGGTTCCTTCCACCCGTCCTCTATGTGATGCTGCACATCAGGTTTTCCAAATCTTTCAACTTTTATCCTTTCATTTTCCTCCTTCCCCACATGAACCACAGTTCTCCTGTACCAGCTTCATCCTGACTTCCTGTCTCTGTTTAACCCAGATTTCTTCACTGAATGCCTCTCAAACAGCCGTCTTCCAGCTTCCTGATGGTTCTGAGTGAGCAGAGTAATTAAGCACACACTCCATCCCATCTCACCCACTGAATGTGGCTATAAAACCTGGGCAGGATGGACAGGGCAGCTATATGAGGGCTCTGAAAAGCAAACAGTAGCAGGCTGAGGAGGGAAGATGACCAGAATTTGAAGTCCCGCCAAAGAGTCTTGCCTCCTCCCAACTCCAGGACCCCAGCCTGAACTGCATACAACCCAGTACCCAGAAAGAGGCCTCAGCAGAGCTCCAGAAGCTGGGTGCTGGTGTGGGGAGCAGGGAGGGGGTTGCCTAATTCTCAGAGGCAGTGGGCCCAAACCCAGGGCTTTTCCTCTCCCTTGCTTCTGTCTTCTTGGTGTTCTCATGTCCCGGTCCCCAGCAACCCCCCAGCTGCAGAGGGGTCCACAGGTGCCTAAAGCTTTGAGGCAGGAAGCTTCCTTTCCAACTAGAGGAGTCGAAGGAGGTGAAAACCCCACTGGACTTTTCTCTCTTGGTCATCCTCTTGCTTAGTTATGGATGTGAGCTAAGTCCCAGGAAGAGCGTAGCAGAGCAGGAGAAATAAGGCCCCTCCTTCCAGGATGAAAAGCCAAAGAAAGAGGCCTCTGGAACTGCAAAGGGCCAGGGAGACAGTGGAGCGGGAGACGCTCAGGAGAACAACCCCATAAAGCGGGGTAGGCACGCTCCCGGGATCAGCCCTGAGCTCAGCATGTGCAGATACAGGCCTGAGCGGCACACTGTGGCCTCAGAGCACCGAGCCTCGGGAGAGAACGCGGAGCCACGCTGGGGACACACGGCAGAGCTGAAGAGCATCATGAAGGCTTGGAAAACACAACTGGTGCGGAGACCCGCAGAGGGCTGGCAGGGGTCCAGAATCTGAGCTCAAATGAGTCTAGTGCTTGCTACAGCAAAGATGGCAGCATTCTCCACAGGATTTAAATAAGACCCAGAGTCTCATAACGCAATATTCATATATTCAGGATCAACCCAGAATTGCTCAGTATACAAAGAACCAGGAAAATCCTCAGCTCACATGGGAAAGGATCAGTTGATACCAGTGCCAAGATGACAAAGTATTAGAATTAATTAAGACTTCAAAGTCATTATTATAAAGCATACTCAAAGGAGTAAGGAGGAACGTTCTTGAAATACAGGTAAAGACAAAAAGTCTCAGCAAAGAAAGAGAAGAAGTGAAGTGGAATCAAATGAAAATTTTAGAAGTATGAAACACTGTAACTGAAGAATCTTAAACCACTAGAAAGGCGCAACAGTAGGCTGAATATGATAAAGGAAAGAGACGGTGACCATGAAGACAGGTCAATAAAAATGATCTAATCTGAACAACAGAGAGGGGAAAAAAAGGTTTTTTTAAAAGTGAGTAGAGCCTTGGGGACTTGTGGAGCAAAACTGAAGGGTCTAACATCTGTGTCATTAGAGTCCCAGAAGAAGAGGAGAAAGAAGACAGTGCAAAAAATATACCTGTTGGCCGTGCCCTCCGCAGTGTGACGTTGCTGGGTGATAGACACACAGACAGTGAATCAGGACAGAGTCCAGAAACAGCCCCACACAAGGAGAGCCAACTGAGCTTTGACAAAGATCCAGAAGCCACTCCATGGAGCGAGGACAGCCATTTCAACAACAAATGGTGTTGGAACAACTGGACATCCATGAGCGAAGAAATAAGTAAACAGATAAACCCTGACCTGAAACCTTCACACCGTATTAAAATTATCTCAAATGGATCACAAACCAAATGTAAAGCTTTAAAAAGTTTTCAACTAAAACAATGTGAAGAGTTCCAAGATATGACATTTGAAAGCACAGTCCACAAAAGGAAAAGTTTATATACTAGACTCCATAAAAATTAAAAATTTTTCTCTGTTAAAAACACTGTTAAAAGACAAGCTAGAGACTAGGAGAAAATATTTGCAAAACACATATCCAATGAGGGACTTGTATTCAGAAAACAGAAAGAACTCTCAAAACCTAACAGTAAGAAAACAAGCCAACCTAACAAGGAGCAAAAGAACAGACATTTCACCAGAGGGGATACAGAAGGTAAGTAAGTATATGAAAAGGTATGTGACATCATTAGTCATGAGGGAAAGGCAGATTAAAACCATAGTGAGCCACCAATTGGGGTTTCCCTGGTAGCTCAGCTGGTAAAGAATCCACCTGCAATGCAAGAAACTCCAGTTCAATCCCTGGGTCGGGAAGATCCCCTGGAAAAGGGATAGGCTACCCACTCCAGTATTCTTGCCTGGAGAATCCCATAAGGGATTCCTCCTCCCCAGAGGAGCCTGGAGGGCCACAGTCCATGGGGTTGCAAAGAGTCAGACATGACTGAAGCAACTTAGCACACAGCAACCAATTACATACCTGCTAAAATGGCTAAAATAAAAAATATTAGTCGTATCAAGTGTTGACAAGAATGCTGAGCAACTGGAACTCTAATATACATTGTTGGTAGGAATGCAAAAACGTTTGCCAGCTGTTTTGGTTTTGCTTTTTAAGTAAACTTTGAAATTTTAGGGTAGTTTTAGATTTACAAAAAAGCTTCCTCAGTGGCTCAGATGTAAAGAATCAGTCTGCAATGCAGGAGATGTGGATTCAACCCCTGGGTTGGGACGATCCCCTGGAGAAGGGAATGGCAACTTACTCCGGTATTCTTGCTGGGAGAATTCCACAGACAGAGGAGCCTGGTGGGCTACAGTCCGTGGGGTCGCACAGAGACAGGCATGACTGAGCAACTAACACTTTCACTTTTCTCACTTTACTGTAGACCCACCATATACCCCACATCGCTTTCCCTATTGTTAGCATCTTGTATTAGTTAGGTATATGTTATTATTCATGAATCAGTATTAATCCATTCTCATTAACTGAAATATGTACTTTATTCATATTTGCTCCATCTCTTCCTAATGCCCTTTTCCTGTTCCAGGATCCCACATGACACTGTCATCCTGTCTCCTCAGGCTACAACAGTTTCTCAGATTCTCCTTGTTTTTGAAAACCACATTTCTGAGGTGTATTTGTGTGTATTTTGTAGAATGTGCCTAGTGGAGATCTGGCTGGTATTTTTCTCGTGGTTAGACTGGGGTTATGGGTGTTGGGGAGGAAGACCCCAGAGAGAAGGCACCATTTCTATCATATCATTTCAAAGGCACATACTATCAACATGACTTCTCCCGGGTGACCTTGATCATCAGGCTGAGGTCACACTTACCAGGCTTCTCCACTGACAGTGCTCTTTTGTTTATCTCCCTTTCCAAACTGTGCTCTTTGGAAGGCTGTTGCTGTGGCCAGGCCCCCTTTAAGGAACGGGGAGTTATGCTCCAAGCCCTTCAGGGTGGAGGATATACAGACATCATTTGGAATTCTTCAGGATGGGAGATTTGGGAAGTTTCTTATAAACAT
The DNA here is from genome assembly GCF_003369695.1 of Bos indicus x Bos taurus. Taxonomy (NCBI): domain Eukaryota; kingdom Metazoa; phylum Chordata; class Mammalia; order Artiodactyla; family Bovidae; genus Bos; species Bos indicus x Bos taurus. The sequence continues at coordinate 54,650,729 of NC_040093.1, forward strand.
ACACCCACTCCTAGATACGTACTTAAGAGAAATGAAAACTCAGGGTCATACAAAAATCTGTACACAAACATTTCTAGCAACTGTATTCATAACTGTCCCAAACTGAAAATACCCCAGATGTCCTTCTCCGGGTGCATGACTAAACAAACTGTGGGGTACGTATGAGTCGACCTCTCAGCAATAAAACCCCACCACACGTAACAGCTTGGTGAACCTCAACTGCGTGATGCTGAGTGGAAAACACTGTCCTTGGAATTTCACCTACACCCTGACTCCACTTATAAGACGTGCTCCAAAAGATGGGGGTCAGGGGCTGCCAGGAGTTAGGGATGGGGTGCAACAAACAACAAAAGGAAACGTGGGGGTGACGGAGAAAGTGTTTTGTCTCTTAACTGAATTCGTGGTTACACAAATCTGTACGTATTTTAAAATACACAGGACCGTACTCCAAAAAAGTCAGTTTTACTATTTGTTGTTTAGTCGGTCAGTCATGTCCAACTCTTTGCAGACCCATGTGCTGCAGCACGCCAGGCTTCCCTATCTTCCACTCTCTCCCAGAGTCAGCCCAAACTAAATTTTACTATATGTTAATTTAAAAAAAAGAGGTGGAAGCAGCGAGCCAAGTGCCTAGAACAGGGGCTAATAAGTAAATAGTAGTTCCCTTCTCTTTTAAAAGTGGGGCCCTAGAGACCCCAGACCCCACAGCGCCATGGCTGACGTTCATCCAGCCTAGTGCATGACCTAGATTTCTTGGTTTGACTGGTACCTGTGTCCACATTTCTCCCAGGTGTCCATTTGGAACCACACACCCTTCCTGAAAAACAGGTCTGGACCTGAATCCTTGGAGAACAGGGTCAAACAAATCAGTCCTTTCCATCCCCGTGCCAGCCAAGCTTATGGGACACCACCTGCCTACACGTGGGCCACCCTTCCTCTGCAGGCAGACAGGGTCAGACATGTGAGACAAGAGGTGGAGAACTGGATGGGGCCTCGATCCCAGAGTCCCTCATTTTTCCGTGATTTCTCATCCTTTGTCTACATGGAGGAAGGGGCTAAGTAGGAAGAAAGCACTCCGGATCAAGTCCGTTTGGTTTTAAAACAAAACAGGTAGGGCAATGCTAGTAGAATGGCTGCACATCACAGGTGTGGGTACGCACAGGAGACACACAGAAGAAAGGGTTAGTGAGAGAAACACAGAGACGACCTTCCCTGGGTTCTCTACAGGAAGCGCAGATAGCCAAAGGCCAAAGTAATGACAGTCAAGTTAAGAGCAACTCGCGGAGGCAGTGCGAGTGCCTTGCCCACTGGCCTCCCCAGGGCTGCGCACGGCTCCCCACCACAGGGCAGCGTCTCCTTTCCGACCCCCTCCCTCAGCCGCCGGCCACTGGAGGATAAGCCTCACCCGAGGCGGGTCCAGTCACGGGCCTGAGACAAGTACAAAAGCCCAAGCTGGACATAAGGATCAGGGTCAGCCACCTGGAGGAGCTCCATTAAGCCTAGTGAGCTGACCACTGGTCTGAGAAGGTCAACAGAGCCTGCAGAGGCTGGAAAACAGGCCCCCTGTGCCCCCAACACATGGGGCAGGGTTCAGTCCCCTCCTCTGCAGTAACAGTGACTTGGGATCACTGAATCTTTGAAATGGGACTCAATTTCAAGAGCCCCCTGCAACTGTCTTAAAATAGTCATGGGCCCTCTGCTTAAGAACCAAATGAAAGGATCCGCTCCGCAGAGAGAACTCTCATTTTACTGTAAAAGCCCGAGCAGCTCTGGGAGGACCCCAGCCCCTCTTTACCCACCCTTTCCTGCCGAGGAAACATCGGGGAACACATCTGTCTGTCAGAGATCATGCCCGTGGCTAGGGATGGACCCCCTTCTCAGTGGAAGGAGGTGCTGGGAGAGTTGGGGGTCTCATGCTTCTGCACACAGAAAATGCAGTCAAAGCTCCCCTCTGGGACCAGAGGGAAAGCCTGGGCTGGGTGACACAGGAGACCCTCCCTGGGGACTCAGGGCTCCTGACTTGCACCCCAGGCTCCAGGTCACCTCTTCCCTTCAAGTTCACACTATGGACTCAGCTTCCTCACGACTGACTGAACAAAGGCTGAGCTGCAGAGGCTGAATCAAGTGTCCATGCGGAGAAAAGACATGACTTCTTTCTGAGCTGCTGTGGTTTTCAGGAAACAAGAGATGGGGAAATGCTCATGCCTTTCTAAAAACATGTAGGTCCACAGAAGGCATCTGAGGCAGTTGAAGTCAGTCACACAGGGCAGAACCACCCAAGAAAGATGAGACCAGCTCTGTAGGGCAGCATTTGCTCCTGGAAGCAACGTGGCCGCCAGGGAGCAGGCCATGCTCTCCAGGCTCGGCCACGCCTGGAGCTCTGCCAGCCATCAGCCCATCCCTCCAACCAAGGCCCAGAGTTCAAGAGAACTGGGGCGATGCCTCTGGGTCCCCTGCCAAGATGAGACAGGAGACCTGCCTCCAGGCCGCCACCTCCACAGCTGGTTTTGCTCACTCCTTCCTGGAGTGACTGGCTCATTTCCCTATTCCGTGTGTGTGTGTTGGGGGGGCGGGTGTTAGTCGTTCAATCATGTCCAGCCATGGACTGTCAGTCCACCAGGCTCCTCTGTCTATGGGATCTCCCCAGCAAGAATACTGGAATAGGTAGCCATTCCCTTCTCCAAGGGACCTTCCCAATCCAGGGATCCAACCTGGGTCTCCTTCATTACAAGCGGATTCCTTGTACTGTCTGAACCACCACCCACTGCTGCCCCCTTACTGAGCAAATGTGTCTTCCTAAAACTCCAGTCCAGACTCTCGTGTTAACAGAAGAGATCCCTTGCGCTCTTTAGACTGAGTATTCCTGAAAACATGACATGGAGGAGACTGTCATCCCATCAAGAAGACCAGACCTACGCTGGTTGTTCCAGTGACCAGAGAGACAGAAACAATGATAGAGACAGACAGATGGACACAGAGAGGGAGAAATGGGGTGAGACAACGGTCCAGCGCTGCGGGACCTAATGACAGAGCATCACCGATTCTACGAAGAAGTCTGAGATGTGAGACCAGAGTCTTTTATCAAACCTTTTCAAGATTCTTATACTACTCATGATAGAAGCTACACACAATTACATTTTTCTAAAAATGTTCTCCCCTTGCAAATTTGAATTTGCATAAAAGGATGGCATTTGCAGACATCGCAAAACAGATACTGCTCCCACCTCTCAGTAAGCACCGGAGACCTCTGGCCACACCTGAGCACTGCCGTGGCTGCTGGTGTGACATGCCCTCCAGAAGGACTATTGCTTTGGCCAGCGACAACGGCACGAAAAAGCCAAGGTGGTTTGGATTGTCCTTTTCCATAATGCTGTGACTATTATTTAGCACTTTTTAATAATTAACTGATAATTACAATCAACACTCAGTGTATGCTCATCACACACCAGGCCCCAGGCTAGCACTCTATGTGGAGAACCTGCTTTAATTCTCCTGTAATACAGGAGCTAGGTTATTACTATTCCCATTTTATGGCTGAAGACACTTCAAGGCTTAGAGAAGCTGCCTAAAGAGCTTTTTAGATAAGTATTTTAAACTAACTGTCTAAGGCCACAGAGCTAACAAAGTCTAGATAAGGCCCAGCAGAGTCTGGGTCCACGACCTTGCTGTGAGGCAAGGAGGTAGCTGCTCACTGAGAGACAGCTAAGCATGCTCCCGGCAGCTGTCAGCGACCGGAGTGGATTACTGTTCCCTCCCGGAGAAGATAAGCTATAGGTCTTCCTGTTTGGAAGTGATGCAGGCAATGTCAGATTTAGCAGTGTGACATTTTTTACAAAGCATTTAAAGAAGTTGTTTAATTCTTACTTTAGTAGAGACTGGCAAACACACAGGGCTTAGAGCTTTTCACCCACAAATGCTAGGTTTTCCTATTAGTTACTTGGGGCCTTAATTGAAAAAAAAAAAAAAAAAACTGAACGATTTTAAAATAATAATAAAAGAACAAAAGGAGATGTTGGGCTTCCTTGGTGGCTCAGATGGTAAAGAATCTGCCTGCAATGTACAAGACCCTGGTTTGATCTCTGGGTCAGGAAGATCCCCTGGAGAAGGGCATGGCAACACACTCCAGTATTCTTTCCTGGGAAATCCCATGGACAGAGGAGCCTGGAGGGCAACGTCCATGGGGTCGAAGAGTTGGACAAGATTAAGCAACTAACACTTGCAAAGGAGCAAGAACAAAACAATTATGCATAAGTGATTACAGATTTTATTTTACTCGAATAAAACCCCAAAGCGTTAGTGTCAGATGAGACTTTAGATTTCTAGAAGACAGTGGGGGCTGGCACAGACAGGATGGGGAGGGGCTTCTCTCCATCTCCAGTGGTTAAAGCAACATGCTTCCAAAGCAGGGGTCCTGGGTTCAATCCCTGGTTGGTGAACTAAGATCCCACATGCCGCTCAGCACGGGCAAAAGATTTTTAAAAAAAAATTTTTTTTAATTAAAAAAAAAGGGATGGGGAGGCTGACAGAAAGCTCAGGGGAAAGGTGCAGACTCACGGAAGCAGCTCTAAGATGGGAAATGGTGACATAGGGAAGGGACAGGGTGTCAGCAAAGCCGCACAGCGGTGCACACGCAGCTGCGTCTGGAGCCCACACTTCTGCCCACAACAGCGCCAACTGAGTGAAACAGAGAACTAGGGAGAGGAGGGAGCACTCCTGCCCCGGGGCTGGTTTGACATCTCTCTGCTCAGTGCCGAGTCCTGCAACTTTCATCGTCGAAGGCCAAGGACACAGCCGCTGCCTCTCATCTCAGATGGAGGCAGTGCCAGCGTGACAGATGAAACGTGTTATCCTGTAGAGTTCAGGTCATGTGTGTGACCATTTATTAAGTCCTTACCAAGTCATGGGAATTGCGATTAAGACACAAAGATGAATAGTATATGGGCCTTCCTTTCCCAGACACCATCTAAGAAGAGACAGACCTAAGTGAATGATTATAGCAAGGGGGGCCAGCGCTGTCATTCCAGGATGCAGGCGTGAATGGGAGACCAGAAGCAGAAGCAGGCAATACTGCCTGGGCAAGACCTGGACTGCACTGTTCAGGTGAAATCTGGTGGGAGCCTGCCAGCCAGGCAAGGGGAGACACTGCAGAGAAAACAGCACGGGGACTTCCGACAGTCTAGTGGTCAGGGGGTGTGGTTCTACCCCTGGTCAGGGAACTGAGATCCTGCATACTGTGAGGTGTGGCCAAAAAGAAAAGAGAAAGAAAAAAGAAAACAGCAAGAAGCAGCAGGCAAGAGACAGTAATAATCCCCAACACACACGCACGTGCACACATACACGCGTGCACACACACACAGAAGTTCAGACTTACTCAGACCTAGTCAGAGGACTGAGGATGAGAAAGATCATCAAGTGTAGCACAACACCACTTAATGTTTGCAAGTATTCTCTAAAAGTGTAAACCTGAAACTTATCATCAATCCCTTTTCTACCCACAGTAGTATGGGAGCTGAACTCTCTGATTTTGGGGGGCGTTCATCTTTAACAAGAATTGAAACAGGTGTGACTCTGCAGTGCAGTCCTGCTTATGAGTGTAAGTACATGTCTGTTTGTTTGCTTGAAAATGTAGATGGCAGATGTTGACTTCAAGGTAGGTGGCAAGAAATGGGCTTCCGCTCTGCTTTGCTGCAAAGGTTTCCAAACAGCTTCCACGGGCGTAAAGCACACGGATCCACAGCTCTCAGCACGGTCTTCTCCAGACGTCTGCCCTGCAGAATTCTAATTTGTGCTGCAAATGTGGAGCGGCATTTTTTTTCTTCTCAAAGGCTTTAGCTGGAGGCAGTGCCTGTTTGGTCTGCCCTTGTAGGAAAAGAAATGCTAAGTAGGGGTGGGTTTACATGAAAGGGAGACAAGGGAATGAAAAGATGGGGCCGGCACAGAACCTGTCAAGTTTCTGGAGACTAATAACCTCCTTGACGTTACCAGAGGCAACTCAGAAACGCAGCCAACAGGAAGCCACGCTGATCGACAGCAGGGCTCCAGCAGCACGCATGCTGGATAATTCTCGGCAGTGGGGGCTGTTCTGCGGGCTTGGCAGCATCCCTGGCCTCCACCCACGGATGCCTGAAGCACCATCCAGCTGTGATGAGAAGGTCCCTAGATGTTGTCCCCAGTTGAAATGCCTGATCTAGATTAACTCTGAGCACTAACACCACCACAGAGCCTCAATCCTGTTCACTGCTTCCTTTTGAAAATCTTTTTCTTGGTAGTATCACCGTCACCCTGCAAATAAGCTCAGTAAAGAACTATCGCGATGGGCCTGTGACATACCCAAGTCCTGATATGAGGCAGTTAGGGACTTACGAGAAACAGGAAGCCTTGTGCATGAAGTTCCCCTGATTAAAGGAGGCTCTAAATGGCAGTGACAACTATTCAGTTGCCTCTGGGATGTGAAGAGGAAGAAGTGGTTCGTTTGTTCGATCATGTGTATGTTTGATCACTCAGCAAACATTCTTGAGCATCACAGGGTGCCAGGTGCTATGCCAAGTGGACAAGGCAAACAAGCCCAGGCGTCCAGGAGCATGTGCTCAAATCAGAGAACAGAGGTAAATAGGAGGCAGCATGCTCCCCATCGCAAGAGCAGTGATGAATGAAACAAAATGAAACAAAAGCACAAGCGGGACAGGGCTGCAGCCACTGTCCCTGCGTGGTCACTGAGCCAGGGAACGCGATTCACTCAAACTGAGATGTGCCAACCACGCAGACCCCAGACTAAGTGCTGGACGAGAATGTAATTGTCTTGCTAACAATTTTTATATTGATTAGATATGTCAATGATCATGTCCTGGGCATACTGGATTAAATAAAATCTACTATTAAAGTTACCTGGGACTGTTTCATTGACTTGTTTGTGCGGCTGCTAGAAACTGAAGCCCATATGTGTGGCTCACCCTGCCCTTCTATTCCTTCAGCCTGAGGAATCCCCACTGCCCACCAGCAGCCCGGCCCCAGCAAATGGCAAGTTCACAGGCTCTGTGGTGGGAATGAACTTGGCCTGGTTGAGGCTGGTGGGGTTGCCACCTGCTAGGCAGGGGCTTGGGAGCCAAGTTAAGGAGTTTGGGTTTCACCCCAGGAGCACTGGGAGAGGCCTGGAGGGTTTGCCTCAGGGGAATGCCACAATCTGATTTTAACTGTGCCAAGATGCTGTGCTCTGGTGACTGTGCAGAGATGGGACAGGTGAGGACAGAGGAGGACCACTGGGCGGGAGGGGTCAATCCCTGGGACCCCTCAGGTTTTGGCCCCTTGGGGTGACCTGAGAAATGGAAGTCCGAGATTCTGCTTCCTTCATGGGGCACAAGGGTCTTACTAAATTCCCTATACGTTACATTTGATTATGTGGACAACCTTTACTCCACGACAACAGGAAAATGAAATTTTTTCATCATCCAGAGCAGGCCTCGGGCTCCTGAGAGTGATCCTGTTGCTTCTCGAAGTCCAGCATAACCTGCCTCTCTCCAGAGAGGGAAGTGGACCAGTTTCCCTCTGTGAACTGGTTTCCTATTTCCTGTGCATCGCCACACGAATTAAGCTTTTCACTGTCCGATCTCACTGAATTCTTTGACTTCATTCTTAGCACTTACTAAGGCAATGGCACCCCACTCCAGTACTCTTGCTTGGAAAATCCCATGGATGGAGGAGCCTGGTAGGCTGCAGTCCATGGGGTGGCTAAGAGTCAGACACGACTGAGTGACTTCACTTTCACTTTTCACTTTCATGCATTGGAGAAGGAAATGGCAGCCCACTCCAGGGTTCTTGCCTGGAGAATCCCAGGGATGGGGGAGCCTGGTGGGCTGCCATCTATGGGGTCGCACAGAGTCAGACACGACTGAAGTGACTTAGCATACAGTTCAGTTTAGCTTTCTTCTCTTGTGAGGGTTTCCCCCCGACACACTTTTCCTGGGTTCTATTTTTGCATCTTAGCTTCCCTGTTTCACCCTCAAAGCCCCTCACTCAAGGATGTCAGCTGAACAGTAACCCTCCAAGCTCACTAACTCTGGCATTTTCTGTTGGTGCTGCTCTTTCTAGATTCTCCTTTTCCCCTGCCTGTTGGTCATCACTGCCACCAGTGAGTCATCAGCTCTGAGTCATGCCTGGCTGGGCTGCAAAGGCCTCAGAGCACACCTGTTTGTGCAAGGCTGGCCCTTGGGAACACGGCCCGCACCCAGCACGAGCTTCCATACATGGATTCAGTAACGAGGAGAAAAAACAATTGCCTTGACTCTCTTTTTTTCCCTTCCAGATTTACCATTTCTTTCAGCTTTTGGTGGAGATGATTCCCACACTGCAATGCATCTTGATCATTCACTTTGCATCTTCAGAGGCAGAAGGAAGTTTCCAGAATGAGCCCAGAAGGCCCCAAGGATGAGAGGCTTTTCTTCCATGACGTCCCTCCTCTGTCATGGGACACGAAGTGTCACCCCATGTGCCACGCTGGGACCACACCGCCTTTTGAGAGCTATGAAGGTACCACCAAACTGTGCGTAAAACACGGAGGATGGGCCCCACTCCAGACCAGGAAACGGGAGAGATGAGCTGCAAACACAGCCTAGTACTTGGACCAGACCTGCATGAACCTGAGAGCCAGCGCTGCTCACAGGCTGTGACGGGAGGCACATAGGCCTCCTCGCCAGGGCTAACCCTGAAGTTCAAGGCACCGGATCCAAACCCACAAATACAAGCTCTGCTCCCACACTCCTCCCTGAAGGCCCCATGCTCTACCATTACAGATTCCTATTTTTCTAAGCATCTCCCTTCTAAATATAAAACTCTTGGCAGAGGTGTTGCCATCAGCTCTTAGCACCTGGGAACAGACCAGCCTAACAGGTCCCCACAGCAAGGGTTCTGAAAAGGCAAGAGGCATGAAAAGTCAGGATGGGAGTGCAGTGTGTGGGATGACATGGGATGGGGTGGGGGTGGCACTTGGGGACATTAAAGGACTTCCAGTCTCTGCAAAGAGACACAGAAATGGGCAGAGATGGTGCCCCTGGGAAGGAGACGGGAAGCCAGGGGAGGAGAGGTAGAGACAGAAATCACTTTTCCCTGGACATCCTCCCATATCATTTGAGTTTTGTACCACCTGCATGAATTACCCAGCCAACAAAAAATTAAATAGGGAAGAAGTGGGTATTGGGTATCTGGCTGAGATGAAGCCAGCAATAAAAAGACCTCTGAAGGCGAAGGGACAGGTTACACTGGCTGCTCTGCTCACAGGCTGCCCTGCTCTCATGACCCTCAACCCCACTCTCCACCTACCAGGCCCAAATCACAAGTTTTTCTAGCAACTCCTGCATGGCCCTTTTTCTGAACCTTTTTCAGGGTCAAAATCTGAGACACTGAAACTCAGAATTCTCAAAAGCCTTACTTAAAAGCCCCTCAGAATCACTGGGAAAGTCCCACAAAGGAAAAATGTGACTGCTCTGATGTTGTGGCCTCCGGCTCCGACCGGCTATGCGAGGCCTGACATGGGAACATCGGGTCCAGTGGCACCGTTTATCTCGCCATCAGGGAGCCAACCCTTCGTCACAAGGACGGGGACAGAAGTGTGTCCCCAAGGGAGCAGTCATCCCCCCAGGGCCTCTGGAGCTGTCAGGGAAACTCTGCATCCTGCCCCAGGCTGGAGCCACCAGGGAGACCTGGCCACCAGCGGTTATGGGGAGAGGCCACCGGCTCTGCAGTCAGTCGGGATGTTCGTGCGGTCCTGGATGACCCTGCGCAAGTCACTCTATGAATCAGACCCTCCCTCTCCTCGCCCGGGACCCACCTAGAGCACAAGCTGTAAGTTGTAAGGATCACAAATACTTTAGGCATAAACATCCAAATCCATGTCATTAGCCCAAAAAATAATCCGGCCCCCTCCTACCAGTTTTACCCCTTAAAATGTTACTGGATCTCGAAGTTAGAAGGTGTTATGCTTTGAGCATCCCATGAACTGAACCATGGAAAGAGATGCTGAGGGACCTCCCTGGTGGTCCAGTGGCTAAGACTCTGTGTTCCCAACGCAGGGGACCTGGGTTCTAGATCCCACATGCCACAACTAAATATCCTGCATGCCGAAACTAAGACCTGGTGCAGCCAACTAAATAAACATTTTTTTTTTTTTAATCATAAAGTCATAATGGAATAGGTTGGGCCCCAAATCCAATTTGACTGGTGTCCTTATAAGAAGAGACAGGGAGACACACACAGAGGGAAGATACTGTGAAAACACATATACATACACACAGACACACAGAAAGAAGGTCATGTGACCACAGAGGCAGGGATGGGGGTCATGCAGCTGCAAGACAAGGAACAGAAAGGGTGGCTGGAAACCCCCAGAGGCTGAGAGAAGGGCAGGAACAGACCCCAAGAAGGAACCAGCCCTGCTGACACCTTGATTTTGCACGTCTTGTCTCCTGATCTGTAAGAGAATAATTATCTCTTCCCTAAAATCCCCCAGTTTGTGGTACTTTGGTACAGCAGCCCTAGGAGACTCATAAACTGATCTGGTTTTACTGTCTGTCTAAAGCTTAAAATTCTCTGGCCTGACAGTCAGCTGACCAGCCTACGGATGGCTGTCTCTAGTAAGAGAAGACTAACTTATTATCTACCAATGCAGCAATCCCTCTTATCTTTGACAAGGTCTGTTATAAAAATCATTCATTTAGCAAATATTTACTGAGCACCTACTACGTGTCAGGCACTCTTTGGGGCTCTGTTGATGCGATGTTAAACGGGGAGCCGACACTAAAAGCACGTACACATATGGCCATTTCTGATACCAATGATGAAAGTAAAACAATACGACATGAGCAAAGTGGGTTGGGGACCAGGATGAAATTATTTAAATTGTTAGGGGAGCTTCCACTAAGCTTGTGACACTGGACCAGTGACCTGAATGACAAGGAGTCAGCCACAGGAGAATCTGGCTGGAGGAACAGCCAGTGCAGAGGCCCTGAGACACAGCAAGTTAGACCCAGTCAAGGCCCAGAAAGAAGGAGGGACTTTTGTTGAGGGAGGGAGTGGCAACTGATGAAGCTGGAGCAACAAGGAAGGTCAGTCAGTCCTTGCATAGTGGGCCCAGGTAAGAAGCTTGCATCTGATCCCAAGACTACTGAGATGTCACTGGGGAGAGACATGATTTGATTCAAAGTTGTTTTTGTTTTAAATCACTCTGGGACTTCCCTCTTGGTACAGTGGCTAAGAATCTGCCTGCCAATTTAGGGGACACAGGTTCAATCCTTGGTCTAGGAAGATTCCATATGTTGCCGAGCAACGGAGCCTGCAAGCCACAACTACTGAGCCCATGCTCCTCAACACGAGAACTTTCACCTTTGTCCTTCGAGATCTACACAGCCACTGATGCACCCCAGACTGCCTTGACTTTTTAAAAATTGTTTTGCACCACTGACCTGCTGAAACACACTCAGATAACCTCCTCTGGTGTCCTTTTTCAGATCTAGATGCTCAGAGCTAGAAAATGGGATTCAAGCTTATTCTTCCCTAATGAGAACAGCTGTGCCCTCTTTAAAGAGGAAAGGGGAAAAAAAAAAAAAAAAACACATCACCATAACGCAAACAATGCCATGTATAAAAAAAACTGGATAAAACAAACAAAAGTACTGGGTCAACTCCTCAGGTTTCACAACCACTGCATTTTTCTTCTGGGTGGAGGACAAGGAAAACGATTATGGCAAGTGTCCCTAGAATTGCCTTGGTCTGTTGCATCACGTGGCTGAAGACACCTAGACTATTAGGAAACTCTGAGCGCTTGAGCAAAACACACTCCCTGCAATCATACTTCCCACTAGGTTTCTCAAGGACCTATAAACAAATCTGAGTACACGCAGACGCTCAAGCCTGGGGTAGAAGGAAGTGGTGGAGAGCGTCTACGCTCGAGAGCCATGCTGCCTTAGCAAGCAGGGAAAGCGGTGGGGGACAGGGATGCTGGGAATCCCGCGGGCCCTGGGATGTGTGTGTCACCGGCCCGCATCCTGCATCCTGCTCAGCGGAGTGGTGATGGGCCACTGCATCTGGTGTCAGACAGCTAGGCTTAACACTGCTTTGCTCCTACTAGCTAAGTGACCATGGGCAAGCCATTTAGCCTTAGTTTCCTCATCTGTGACATTTATGAAGATCAGTTAAGATTCTGCGTGTGAGAGCCCTTTGCAAATTACTCTGTGGTGTAAAAGTGAGGGGTTATCATTGGCAATAAGGATTTTTACTCCTCCCTTTGCATGTCATATGGGTTGACTTTCCCTGACTTTCTCTCTTCCTAGGCTGCTTTTGATGTTTCTTTTCACTTGATTATTTCCTTTTGAGAGAAGGGAAGAGAGACAAAAGCAGGTAGCATGATGACTCATTTCACCTTAAACCCTTCCAAAAAACTGTCCTAAAAAATGTGCTCTCAGAGCCATTTTGTTGCTGCTCAGTCGTGTCTGACTCTTTGCAACCCCATGGGTACCCTGCCAGGCTCCTCTGTCCATGAGGTTCTCCAGGCAAGAATACTGGAGTGGGTTGCCATTTCCTTCTCCAGGGGATCTTCCTGGACCAAGGATCAAACCTATGTCTTCTGCATTGGCAGGCAGATTCCTTACCAATGAGCCACCTAAGAAGCCCCTCAGAGCCATTTGGGGCCATCCTAAAGCAATTTACCTCCAAAGCACCAAAGCTATTGTCATGCAAAAAGGACCATGTCTAATATCTGTGGATATTCTGCACTGTCTGGAAATCTGTAGCAAATAATTCAAGGTTTGTGATTTACTCAGGTTGCTGAGTAGTTTTTCACTGGCCTTAGTTGCTGTGTTCTCAAATAATACAAACTATCTTCACATTAACCCACACAAGCCATACAAAAGACAAAGACGGAAGAAAATCACAGGAATGTATTCCAGAACCAAATGAGAAGTTAGAGATAATCTGCTCAGTAAAGTGCATATTCCTGACTCCTCAGCCATCTTCATCTCTTTAATGGAAAAAGAACCTCATGAGTCAACTTTCTCATTGTGAGCTGATCTCAATAGCCAGCCGATCGCCCTGTGCTTCAAATGCGTAAGCAGTCCTATTTCTGCACCAAGTGGAAATAAAAGCCAGTGACAGCCCAAGGGAGAGAAGGAACAAGGGAAAACACACACTTCCAAACAGAACCACGGAATGATGGAAAAAAGCGCTCAAGCGTAATACAACTGAATTTTTTTTCTTTGCTTAATTCGGTGTTAAGCATCTTGGTTGCCCTGGTTTAGGTTGAGGGAGGGGGTGCCTTGAATCAAATGAGCTCCAAACCTCAGCTTTAGGTGACAATGGTCTGGAGAGTCGCCTGCTCCCTGACAGCTGTCAGCTTGCCTCTATCATTTACTCACCCCAGCGAGTCAAGCTGCACGTCAAGCTTCTCACCTGTGCCAGCTCAGAGGTGAGTTCCTGCCCAGTCTGCAGGCTGGCACCCTGGCCTCACACTTAACCAGAGTCACAGGAGCTGCCCAGTCCCTATTGACAAGTCCTCTTCCTCCTCCCAAACTCAATCAACCTATAACCCAGAGAAGCCCAGACCCCAAGCAAGGCGAAACTCCCACCCAGCTCCAGAAAATCCCCCATCCTGTCCTTTCCAAGACCCTGGTCCCTGTGCCAGGCCACCCTGAACCAGCTGCTCTACACAGCTGCTCTACACGGCCCCACCGCAAAGCTCCTCTTGCTCCCGACCACCGCGGGGACGAGGGGGTCCCGGGGAGGCGGGTCGAGCCCTTCTCCTGTGCCCCCACACCGCCCCCGCTGCCACCTCAGAAGCAGAGGGGCAGCAAACTTAAAGCCCAGCACGCAGCACAACTCACCGAGTCCTCCCCATCCCGGTTCGAGGAAGCCCCTCCCCAGCACGCTCGTCCAGGAGTCTGGGGGGTTCCTCCCCCAAAACTGGTGAGCCGGCTCCATTCCTAAGCCACCTGGCGACACCGTCAGCCGCCAGGGATGGGGACACCTTTTCCAGCCCCTCCACCCCCCAGGGAGCGCCCTGCTCCCCATAAGGTGGGCTCTTGGCCCCCTCCTCCCGTTTCCTCACCTCAGCGCGAGCCGAGGCCGACCCCGCAGAGCCCCGGTCCCCACCCGACCACCCCTCACCCGCCGGTCCGCGGGCGCTCCGGCTGTCGCCCCTCGGAGAGCGAGTCCCCGCGCCGCCCACAGAGCCTGGCACGCCGTTCCCCTCACGGGCGCCAAAGGGCCCCCCGCCCCTCTCACCGCGGCGGGGGTTGGCCGGCCGGGCGGGCCCGGGAGCTAGCGCGCGGGCGGGCGCCTTTGGGCTCGGCGGTGTGGCCACTGCACCGGCCCCGGAGCCGTGTCCTTCTGAGGCCTGCCCGCGCGAGCTGTCAGTCAGCAGCCCGGGCCCGCCCCCCCCCCCCCCCCCCCCGGACTGCGCAGCCGCGGTGCGGCCCGGAAGCAGCGTCACGTGCTGGGGTGGGGCCGCTACCCGCGCCTGAAGCTCCGAGGCTCTCGGGCCCCTCCGGCCCCGGGTCGCTCCGGGCTGGGGCCGCCTTTCGGATGCAGGCGTCGTCCCCCGCCCCTGGGAGCACTCTAGGGGACTTCTAACAGAAGGTCGCTGCAACCCCGTTTCCTGGATCTGCTCAAAAAACTAGGGTGTTCTCCCGGGCCGAGCAGAGCTGTGGGGTGGGGGGTGGGTGCAGGCCGTTCTGTGGACAAATGAGTGAATTACTTGGTGATTCTGGAGGTGGGGGAGCCCAGGAAGGGAGTATAACCTGATTCGGGTTGCTACCCCGCCCTGGTGTCTGCACCTTTAAGACAAGGATCCCCTTATGCCATTTCCTGCTCGTCTGTTTCAGTTAGGCTGAAGCCTTGACTTTAAGGAACGTACTTGTGAAACCAGTCAGGCAAGGATGTATGGAACGGAAGGGCACTGTGAGGCCGATTGATTTTTTTTGAAAGGGGGCATCTTAAAAAGCTGATGGATTCCACTTTCTTGAACTCCTACGCGCATCAGCATCTTTTCACCAGATACAGTAAACACAATTTTCGAGCTGTCTGGCTTGGGTTTCTTCCACATCTCTTCAAAAGAACAAACCAAAACCACAAAAGGTAAAAAATGTGTGTGCTTCGGACACTTATTTTTTTAAAAAGCTTTTTATTTTATATTGGAATATAGCTGCTTAACAATGTTGTGACAGTTTTGGGTGGACAGCAAAGCGACTCAGTCATACATATACATGTATCTGGGATTTTTCAGTTCAAGAGCAAGCATAGGAATGTAAATGGACACCCCCCCTCCCAAAAATCTTGGGGTTATGGCAAGCTTGGTTCTAACACCTAGGGAAACAGACTGTGAATTCTGACACTGCAAATTCTCTGAAGACAGTTCCAGAGCTACACTGCAGGGCTATAGAGCGCCTTTGGGTGGGTAACTAAGCTGTGTCCAACTCTTTTCAACCCCGTGGACTGCAGCCCTCCAGGCTCCTCTGTCCATGGGATTTCCCTGGCAAGAATACTCGAATGGGTCACCATTTCCTTCTCCAGGGTATCTTTCTGACCCAGGGATCGAACCTGCATCTCCTGCATTGGCAGGCAGATTCTTTACCACTGAGCCACCAGGGGAAGCCCTAAAAAGCTCTGCCTTTAAATAAATGCCCTGGCATCTGAACTAGGGCAGAATGTCAACCTCAGAAAACTGGGGCAGGGGTTGTTCTCTGAAGTCTTAGGAGTTAGGCAGGAGGAACTGGAGTTCTGCCACTTAGAAGAAAAGACACCTGTGGATTGACGATCAAGTGTCTTTCTTGTGCCCCACACGTGGAGCTGCTGGTCCCTGGGAAAGTGGACTGTTCAGACTTGCTTGGGAAAGATGAAGGGACCAACGGGAAGGAAAGAGCTGGGAGCTGCGATTCTACAAGAGGCATGGGGCCTTCAGCACCGCAGCTGCTTCTGGTCCATTTCTGATTTGCATGACCAGCTCCATGTAGTCATCATTTGTGAGAAACCAGATCTCTGGGTATTTTAAGCTTCATGTGAATTCAGAGAAGTGTAAGTTATGTGGGCACTACAGATGCGGGGGGCGGATCCTGAAGGCTACAAGAGCATCACGAAGACTGTATGGAATAGAGGAGGATCGTATCTGTGGCTGGAGGAAGTCCTCCTTTGGTTCAGTGAGTGAACCCAGCACCAGGAGTAGACTCTTTCAGCCTTGTCCTCACTGTGGTGATACCAACTATTCAGGAAAATTGGAAAATGAGGGTTCATTCAGGGTCAGACTCCATTTGGGGGAAATATCATTTATCTTCAAGAAGATTCACCTATCTCTCCAAACTTCATAAAAGATCTTCTGAACTTGCCAGAAGGTTGGAGAGAAGCACATGACATGGCCATTTTACTTAAAAAGGGGAAGAAAGTAAATTCTGCAAACCACAGACCAGTGAACTAGACATTGGGCCTGGGAAACATTCAGGACAGATGACTCATGAAAAACATCTGTGACCCCGCAGAAGAGGAAGCACCAGTGGCAAAGATCAAGTCATGCTGGGTTAACCATGAGATTTCAAGATATGAAATCTATACTGGTAATTCGAGGAAATACGATAGAACTAGTGTATTTGGACCTGGAACGTGTATTTACCAGAATGTAAATGTGTAAGTGACAAAAGGCCAGGCAAACTGGTTTTTCAAAAAAAAGAGGGCATATAGGGACTTCCTGGTGGTCCAGTGGTTAAGACAGCTTCCACTGCAGGGGGTGCGGGTTTGACTCCAGGTGGGGGAACTGGGGTCCTGCATCCCTCAAGGCACAACCAAAAAAAAGAGTGGTGATCATAGGAATACAGTGGCTTACATGACTGAAAAGTTCTGGGGTTGGCCCAGCAGGATCCAGGGGCCAAGTGATGTCATCAGAACTTGGTCTCGTCTCTCTTGCCTTCTTGACTGCTTCCCTTTGAGGTGGGCTTCATTCTCAGATCAGGTGCTTTTTTTCAGGTGTTTTTCCTTAGTATCTTTTTTTTTTTTATCATTGCTTTACAATGCTGTGTTAGTTTCTGCTGCATAACAAAATGAATCAGCCATGTGTATACACCTTTCTTCCTGTAGAGGGTGCTTCAGGAGTAGGAGGCTATGAGCTCCTCTCCCACTTGTATGACCCTCAGCACACTCCTTAAACTCAGTGGGCCTGTTTCTTCATCTGAACAAGGGGCCAACCGTGACATGTTCATTCGTTCATTTGCTGTGTATTGCACTGTCGCAGGAATGGAAGAGAAGGAGGAATTTTTGATAATGTGCCGGGGAGGAAGACATGCTGAAGGGCAGGAGAGGGCCAGCTTGGGATTCCAGGGAACGCAGAGCCCAAGGCACAGGCCTGCTGCCCTCGAGGGCTCT
Organism: Bos indicus x Bos taurus; assembly: GCF_003369695.1. Taxonomy (NCBI): domain Eukaryota; kingdom Metazoa; phylum Chordata; class Mammalia; order Artiodactyla; family Bovidae; genus Bos; species Bos indicus x Bos taurus. Next base: position 54,668,111 of record NC_040093.1, read on the forward strand.
ACCTGCAGCTGGAGGTGAGGTGACCCAGTGAAAAGGAATTCAGGAATGTGTCACACCACTTTGGGTTTAGACTTCCTGGGCCTTGTTCAGCACCTTGGGTTGGAGAGCTTCAGCCTTCTGGCTTCCCTGATCTGGCTGATGCATTCAACATCACAATCTCAGTGGAAAAAATAAGAAACCACCCAAACTCCCTTCTGAAGAAATTTCTGATTTTTCCACTGTACAGACCTTGGAAGTCTCTTTCTCTCCCACTGTTAAAATACCAGCATACAAATCATAAATGTACAAGGCTGAATTTTTACCAAGTGAGCACCCATACAACCAGCACCCAGCTCAAGAAATAGAATATTACTAGGCCCCAGCATCCCTACTACCGTGGTAATCACAGCCCTGCCCTGTCTTCCTATACCAAAGGTCAGTTTTGCCCGATTTTGAACTTTTACTCAACATCCTATTTGTGAGATTTACTTGTGTGTAGTGTGCACTTTCATTCTGTAGAGTCTTGTATTTCACTGTATAGGTAGAGTAGTATCTGTTCATTCTGGCTCCACACTGCAAACAACCTGAATATCCATGAACAATGCTGTACTGTGTATTGTGGGAACATCCTATCACAAGTCTTCCGATCTGTCTTCAGCAGGTACTCCTAACGGTCCTGCGGGGTGGTTTAACAATCACATTCCTGCCCCCGGCAGTGAAGTGGATGGAAGCCCCAGTTTCTCTGCATGCTCACCAGCACTTGGTGTTTTTTTCATGTTAGCCATTCTAGTGGGTGTGTAAATAGTATTTCATTGTGGTTGAAGTTTGCATTTCCCTGATGACTAATGAAAATGAGCATTTTTTCATGTTTGGATTTTCTTCTGTGAAGCACCTGTTCAAGTGTTTTGCCAATTGTTCCATTGGGTTGTCTCATTTATTTTAAATTTTTATGTATTTAAAAATGGATACCTGGTTTACAAACTTAACAAGTTACAAACCTATTCCTTGTACATTTTCCCAGGGATTGTATATACAAACATATATATGCCCCAGATCTTCTTTTTCAAATACAGTTTTACACCGTAGTTAGCTGGTGATGGACAGGGAAGCCTGGCGTGCTGCAGTCCATGGGATCGCAAAGAGTCGGACACGACTGAGCAACTCAACTGAACTGAACTGACACCATAGAGTTAATATACCTCAGATATCACTGCACAGTATTCCATTCGTATGTATAACATGCTCTACTTCATATACTGACAGCATATAGGGCGATGCATTTTTATGCTTCTACAAACATTCTACTATAAATACTGAAGTGCAAACATCTTTGTGTGCATGAGGGACTCTATCTGGAGGATAAATTGCTAAGTTGGGTCAAAGGGTAAATACAATTAAATTGTTTTGATTCATACCTCTATCTTGCTCTGCAAAGAGCTGAATAAAGTGACAACTGTACCAATTTGGTCTTCCTGCCAACACACAGAATCGCCAAACTTTAATGTTCATCAACTGACTAGGTGAAAAATGGGAGCTCTTGATACTCTTAAATCTGGATTCATTCCTTTTACTTTGAATGAGGCTGAGCATCTTTTCATGTGGTTGAACGGAGGCTCCACTTTAAAAGAACTATTTCGTGGGATGAGTGGTTAGCTGCACACTACTCCTGATGGATACACAGAACTGATCCTGGAGCTGAGATGTCCTCATTCCTGTGAGGACATCCAAGGGTAGGTGTTTGGTTCCGTGGGCCTTATGAAATAAAAGAGAGACCCAAAAAAAGTGTGTTGAACCACTGTCTCAAAATAGGAAGAAACCTTGGAAATCAAGTCTAATCTTGTGTTTTTTTAGAGAGTAAAAAAAAAGCCGAGGCTTAGAGAAGGGAAATGACTTGCAGAAGACCACATACCAAGTCTGTTGAGAAAGATGAAAATCCTTGATAAGAGTTGAATTGTTTTTGTCAACTGCTGTCATCCTGTTAGATATTTTAATGAATGATTTCATCATGCTACTTCCTTTAGCAACAGGGCAATTTTCAAGTTACAGTAAACAAGCCCGTACAGGTGTGGGGGCTGAGGAGAATTACAAGTCTTTTTGTGAAAGACTTTGAAATGGGTCACAAAGTCAGCGTGTGTCTTCAACGGGCAACTAGGTGTTGTCCTGCACACCCTTGGATTATCTGGGTCTATGGATCTTTTTCTTTGCTTTAAGCTATTTCTAACTCCATAGGTTTTTTTTTTTTTTGGCAGCATCAGGTCTTGGCTGCAGCCCTAGGGATCTTTCCTTGTGGTGAAGGGACTCAGTAGCTGTGGCATGTGCAGGCTTAACTGCCTCCCAGCACACGGGATCTTAGTTCCCAGGCCAAGGATCGAACCCATGTCCCCTGCACTGGAAGGCGGATTCTTAACCACTGGACCATGAGGGAAGTTCCATTCTATAGGTTTAAAATTTATTTATTTATTTGGCTGTACTGGGTATTAGTTGGCAACACTTGGGATCTTTAGTTGCAGTGTGTGGGATCTAGTTCCCTGACCAGGGATCAAACCTGGGTATCCTGCACTGGAAGTGTGCACTCCCAGCCACTGGAGCCAACAGGGGTGTCCCAACGCTATAGATTCGAGAATAGACAGCAAGGCCAGTGATTCTGTTACCAAGGCTGTTGCCCCAGAATCTTACCCTTGCCCCTCCTTCAGATGAAATGTGTGTTTTTTTCTTTAATTTACTTAGTTTAAATTTTTGGCTGTACCATGTAGCATGCAGGATCTTAGTCCCCGACTAGGGATCAAATCTGTACCTCCTACAGTGAAAGCTCAGAGCCCTAACCACTGGGACCACCACAGAACTCCAAAACCAATTATTCTTATCTAAGGAAATCCCGTGGACAGAGGAGTCTGGTGGGTTACAGTCCATGGGGTTGCAAAGAGTTGGACATGACTGAGCAAATGAGCACCCACAAGCATGCAAGTTTCAGGAGGAAGATGCAAAGAGAAAAAGTAACAAGAACTGATGAGAACAAACTAGGCCAAAGAGTGGGGAAGATGTGGCTTCCAGTGGACCTTGAGTCTCATTATCAGCTCACTGTAATATATTAGCACAGGCTAAATGACACACTCATCAGCGCCAGGACAGCTGACAACTGCCAGGACAGCAACTGAAAAAGCCCATAAAGCACTGCAAAGGAGAGGCGCAACAGTTCTGGGTCCAAACCACACCCCAGTTCTCCAGTAAGTCATGAATATTCTTTCCCCTCCTGCCAATTCCTTCCTTTTAACCTTGACCTTCTAATATATTTGGTGGCTCCACCAGATTTGGGTTGAGAGCTGATTTGCAAACTAGGTTCCCCCTTTCCATTCTTTGGCTATTGAATATAGCTTGTGTGATTCCACTCTCAGCACCAGTTTCAGGAAAAAGACAAGAGATCTCCATGCAAGTCCAGCTGACCTGCTTGGTAACAATTCCTGCCCACTGATATCTGACATTTAAATGAACCTTGTCTGGCAGAAGATCAACTGACTTCCCTACTATAGAAGCCAGTTTTGATTTGGTTCAATTAAGCAAATACTTTTTTATTTTAATTTTTGGGCCACACTGGGATGTGGGATCTTAGTTCCCCAACCAGGGACTGAACTCGTGGCCCCTGCATTGGGATGCAGAGTCTTAACCACTGGCAGCATTCCTGACTGCCTACATGTACCTGTCTTTTGGATTCATCTTTGAACCACTTTTATCATTCATCGTACCTACTTTTCCCCTCATAAATTAGTGAGTTAAATCTTTGACATGTGTATGAGACATAAATCTTTGGCATATTTGTATGAGAGTCATGATTTAACTTCCAAAATTTCTCAGATCTGTTTTGTTGTGTTTATTAACTTTTTTTTAAAGATACTTCTGTGGGGAAGGATAAATTAGGTTGGGATTAACATATACACACTGCTATATATAAAACAAATAACCAACAAGGACATACTGTATAGGACAAGGAACTATACTCAATATTTTGTAATAACCTATAAGGGGAAAGAGTCTGAAAAAGAACATATACACATATATGTATAATTCAATCACTGGGCTGTATACCTGAAACTATATTGTAAATCAACCATCAGATCAGATCAGATCAGATCACTCACTCAGTCGTGTCCGACTCTTTGCAACCCCATGAATCACAGCACGCCAGGCCTCCTTGTCCATCACCAACTCCCGGAGTTCACTCAGACTCACGTCCATCGAGTCAGTGATGCCATCCAGCCATCTCATCCTCTGTCGTCCCCTTCTCCTCCTGCCCCCAATCCCTCCCAGCATCAGGAGACTCAATGAGGACTGACTGAATGTATGAAAGTGAAAGTCGCTTAGTCGTGTCCGACTCTTTGCGACCCCATACAGTCCATGGAATTCTCCAGGCCGGAATACTGGAGTGGGTAGCTCTGACCTTCTCCAGGGGATCTTCCCAACCCAGAGATCGAACCCAGGTCTCCTGCATTGCAGGCGGATTCTTTACCAGCTGAGCCACAAGGAATGTATAGCACCATATTAAATGCACAGGCACAGTAACAAAAATCTTAAACTTTCAAAAGTTGGAATTCAGTGACTAATGCACCTTTTACTTCCAAAAGCTTAGCTATATAAGCATATCTGGGAGCAAGAATGGTAAACTGTGAGAAAGTGGCTTGCAGACAGTGAGATTTCTATCCTTCATCCTCAATGAGTTTTTATCAATCTTACAAGTTAGTGGGTACTTAAAGAATTTAACAACAAACACTAACTGAGCGCCTACTCCCCAGCCCTGAGGAAATTGTTCCCAGTATAGGAAATACCCGTCCCCCGCGCCCCCCGCCCACCTCCGCCAACCACCACACACACAAAGCTAACCACGTTTCTACCTTCGACAAACTTAGGACTCAGCGTCTGGAAGGGGTCGCTGGGACGCTGTAGTGTCCACGCCGCCTAGAGGCCGTTAATCGGGAATCACGCATACAGCGGCGCTTCCCCTTCCCCCAACGCGTTTTCCGGCCCAGGCGTCCCCCTGGCGCTTCTCCACTAACCCGTGATCGGATTTCTCATCCCCGCGCGCCGCACGCACAGCTCGCACCTCTCGCTGGCTTCACCCGCGCCGCCGCGGGCCCCTGGACAGGCGGGTCCGAAAGCCTGTGGCAGCCCGTAACCCCCATCCTTTCTCTTCCCCAGACTTCAGCTTGCACGGATCGCTCTATTTTAGAAAGCGGACCTTGAGACTAAGGAGGGCTACCTTTCCCTGGGAACAGCCAGTTTTTAGGACCCGCGGTCCCAGAGTCACAGAAACCCCGCCCCCGCCCCCGCCGCGGCGCGGCCGGATCTGCGCAAGCGCGGCGCCGCCGACCCCGCGCGGTTCACTTCCGGGAGCCGAGCCTCCGCGCTTCCCGGCCCGGCCTCCGGGTCTCGTGTACCCCTGGGCGGCCGACCCCCTCCGACCGGCCCGGCGGGACCGGGCCGAGCCGCGGGGCCCGCCGTGGCCCGGCCATGAGCGCGGCCGCATGATGCGTCCCTGCCTCGGCCGCTGCAGTCGCCGCCGCCGCCGCCGTCGCCGCCGATCGGGAGGAGCCGCAGCGCCGGGCGACCCCGCCCGGGCCTCGGGTGAGCGCGGCGGGCCGGGTCGGGCGGGCTGCTGGCACCTGGCTCTCCCGGCCGCTCCGGGGCCCCCCGTCCGCCAGTCTCGGGCCCCTTGCTCCGTCCTGCTCCACCGCGCCGCGCCGCACCTGCGACCTTCCCGAGCGCCTCTCGGGGGCACCTCTGTGCCGGCGCTTGACTCCTTCCTCTGCCAGGTGTCTCCTTGTCACTCCTTGGTGCACCTCTCGGGGTAGGGCCCGAATTGCAGCCCCAGCTTGTTGCCTGACCTTGGGCGTGACACTCAGCTCTCCCAGGCACAGTTCCCTCCTTTTGATAGCTAATAAGGGGGTTGTTGTTAGGGCCTGAAGACACAGTAGCTATAAACCCTTTGTAAGCTGTAAAGAGTAGTTTATGGGTAAGCATTACAATGGGCTTTCTTAAACATCGCCTATGGCTTCTCAAATGCGCCGGTTCTTCACTCCTTTATACGTTTTTAGCTTTTCTTGTTCTTTGCCCAGCTCCCTCCTCTTCTCTTTCTCTGCCCAGGATCTTTTCGGGGGTTACCTACCAGGCCATCTGGGACAGTCAGGTCAGCCTTCAGGGCAATGTTGAATCTTGCTGCAGCCAGAATCATCTCTCCTGAGGAGTCATTGCTGCTGGAACTAAGTCTCTCTTCGCTGTTGGATGCAGACACTTTATTGGCTTGTGGGTAACTGGTTTTGTGAGTGTAAAAACTGTCCATATAGCTGCTCTGTAGCTTCTTTGGCTGACCAGGTCCTGTAAAGTGCAGTCCAATCAGTGCTACAGTGTTTAACATTTGCAGTCTGCTTAGCATTTTTACTTAATGCACATAGATTTATCTATTTTACTGCTACTGTCTCAAATCTCGGTCTAGAAAGCTATAACCCGGTCCGCCAGTCTCGGGCCCCTTGCTCGAGGGTCTAGAAATCTTGGTCAACATATATTCCTTCTTAGACTATTCACCTCAAAGACGGTGAATTGAATCTTCTGATACTTTTATAACTTTAATTTTTTTCAAAATCAGACCTAGTTTTTTGATACTGTCTTACAACTTTTATGAAACTGAAGGCAACTTTTAAAAGTCACCTTGTTAAATTTGCTTGTTAGTAAGTTGGGATCGGAGAAGGCAATGGCACCCCACTCCAGTACTCTTGCCTGGAAAATCCCATGGATGGAGGAGCCTGGAAGGCTGCAGTCCGTGGGGTCACTGAGGGTCGGACACGATTGAGCGACTTCACTTTGACTTTTCACTTTCATGCATTAGAGAAGGAAATGGCAACCCACTCCAGTGTTATTGCCTGGAGAATCCCAGGGACAGGGGAGCCTGATGGGCTCCCGTCTGTGGGGTTGCACAGAGTCGGACACAACTGAAGTGACTTAGCAGAAGTTGGGATACTTGATTAAAGAGAAAGTCTCTGGGGGTATTTGAAAAATGGGATGGAACACACATGGTAAATCACATCTCTTGAACACTCTGGTAAAAATGTAAGGGTCGGAGTGATGGACACTTTGGATTGTGTACTTTCCGGAGTGAAGCTGGTAGGTTGACTTTTGAGTTGTGAGGTGGAGGAGAATGAGACTAAATGAAGGTAATTTGCTAAAGAATTCATAAAACAACAGCTGGAACTCTGTGCACACATCTCATGTCAAAGTCAAGTGAGTAGACATGTATACAGAAGTTTTGTTTTTTTTTTTTAAACCAGTGACTCAGAGCCTGCCTTGATTACAGTGAGTAAATTGGGAAATACTGGCATGACTAGAATGACCTCAGTGAGAGAGAAAGTACTGAAAGGAACTCTGTATAAGAACTGTCTTGAGCCAGTCAAACGTCTGGACATGTCTTTCCACTTTTACTGAAACTGTTCCCTGCAGGCTTGGACCCTTTGGTGACATAGTAATATCATCTTCGTTAATTTGAGGAACTGGACCAAACAGTAAGTTCACATATGAAGTTAATGCTTGGGATGAATTGAGTAGTAGTTTTCCTGACGATTCCAGACCTTCCCTGCTCCAGACCATGCTGAACAGCTCTAAGGATAGTTTTCTTGAAGCAGCTTTTTGGGGGTCAGTCAGTTCAGTCGCTCAGTCGTGTCTGACTCTTTGCAGCCCCATGGACTGCAGCACTCGGGCTTCCCTGTCCATCACCAACTCCTGGAGCCTACTCAAACTCATGTCCATTGAGTCTGTGATGATATCTTACCAGCTCATCCTCTGTCGTCCCCTTCTCCCGCCTTCAATCTTTGCCAGCATCAGTGTCTTTTTGGGGGATATGTTTCTTTAAAGTAATATTTTATTTAATTTTTTGGCCACACCATGAGGCTTGTGAGAACGTAGTTCCCTGAATCAGGAATTGAACCCATGCTCTAAGCAGTGAAAGCACAGTCCTAACCACTGAACCGCCAGTGAATTCCCCAAAGTAATGGTTTAATTATAAAATTAATACATACTTGTTAAAAAAAAAAAATCAAACACTAGAGCAGAGCATGAAATACAGATTCCCAAACACTTACTCTTGCTCCCTTTTGTCCCCAAAGCCAGTGTCACGTTAACAACTTGTGTGTGACCCTTCAGCTTAGCACCGAACAAGAGAGCCACCTGCAGAGCTGGCCAGCTACAAAGTCGAGAGGGAACAGTTTCATGTGTCTGTACTTTGCTGTGCCTGTTCTGGGATGGCATTTCATCAGTCACTTGCCTCTGATTTTTTTTCTCTTTCACCCACTTCTTTGCCTCTGTCTATAGACATGTTCTTGTCTCGATTACTGCTTGATTGCATTCTTGAAAAAGCACCAGTAGAATTTTATTAATTGTCTGATAAAATCCAGACTCCTCATGGAGCCATAATGCCGTATATTGGTACAGCACCTCATACTTTTGAAAACAACTTTGTTATCCTGCAGTGTTTTATGTGTCTTGGGTGCTTGGTAAATGTTTGATGAATGAATGATCTTGCTGGGCAGAGTGGGAGTCTTCTACACGGAGGAGACAGCAGGAGCAGAAGCACGGGGCCGGGGGTGGGGGGGTCCATGGACACAGCAGGGAAACAGCGGGAGGGCTGGGCGAAGAGCCGGGAGAGGCCCGGGAGCCAGAGTCAGTGGAGCCCTGAATGCCATGGCCCCAAGGTTTGGCCCCTGTGTCGGTTAGGATTCTGCAGAGGGACAGCCAAAGGTGAGGGAGCCTAAGCCTGGGTTGTGGGAAGGTGGGCAGGGAAAGGGCCGAGCGGTAACGGAAGTGTCAGCAGCTCCTAGGAGGAGTGACGGGGAGGAGGACTTGGGTCTCGGGAGGAGGACTTGGGTCTCGAGGGGAAGGTGCATAGTAAATCTTGGGTGTGCAGGGAGCATTATCAGTTAATGGGAGGAGAGGCCCGCTCTGTTAGGCCGGCGGTTTAGGTCGTTGTGGGAGAGGGCACAGAGCGTGTGCAGCCCCGGTAATTAGCAGGAGCAGTCAGGACAGAGAGGCTTCCAGCTTCTCTTGAGACAGGCTTTTACAGCGTTATCTTGGTTGAAATGCTTTTAATTCTTAGCGTTCTGTATTTCCAAAACTCACTCTGTTACAGAATGTATTTTCTAAAACCAAGTGCTCTGGGAGGCTGTGTGTTTTAATGGAAGAACATGGGCTTTGGAGTCAAAACTCCGAAGTTTTTTTTTTCTTAAACAGACCCCCACTTGACTGACAGGCTGTGGCTGTGGTATGGGGATAAAGGTGGGAGCTTTGGTATTTTGTCCATGTGGCTTCGAGGCTGCTTCATGCAGCCTATGCACTCCTGGTGACACACCCAGAATAAACCCTGCTACTGGGGGTCTCTCCCTCTGCCCCCCCACTTCCTAAGTTGTCCACATTACCCGCACCCCGCCCACCTTCTGACCCCACCCCAGGCTCCCACTTTTGACCCTTTTCCCTATTCCTTTCATGTTTCTGTGGGCTTCATTTTTGCTTTCTCATCTCACTCAACAGGTATTTGCAGAGTTCAGGGTGTGCCGGGGGTATGAGTAGAACATTCCATTGAGGTGATAACAGCTGAACAAGACAGCCGGGGTGGAAGGGAGGTGAGAGGTGAGGTCCGCAGGCCCCAGGTGGTAAGGCTGTGCAGCCACACGGGAGGCCTGGGGGTTTTGTTCTAACTGTAGAGGCAGCCGCTGGCTGGTTTTGATAGACCCAGGAGTGGCAGGGTCTGACTTATCTCTGTTAAAACTGGCTCCAGATGCTGATTGGGGAATGGGTTAGGGGCCAGGGAGTAGGTTGGGGGGTGCGCAGAGGCCACGAGTATATAACAGTGCTGGATCATGCAGCCCAAGTGAGGGCTCCTGAGCCTTGATCGGGCTAGGCAGGCTGGTGGAAGGTGGCTCACATCTAGGCAAGTTTTGAAAGTCAAGCCCACAGGACCTGCTCATGGGTGAAGTGTGGGGAGCTGGGGGAGGAAAGTGAAGTGAAGGGTGTGTCCTGATTTTTGACTTTGGCAACTAGATGGTGGGGCAGGTGCCGTTTATCAAGATGACAAGGTGGGATCCCAACAGTCTGGTGGGTGGAGGGGTTTCTGCTTTGACCTGACTGTGGTCTTGTTGAGTAACCAGTCAGAGACACTCAACAGCACATTCTTCGTTTGCGGGTTTCCCACATGCGTCTTCTCTAACTTCACGGAACTGAGCTCTTGGAGATCATCTGGAGAGCACACAGCCAACGAGGAAACCCCAAGACCCCGCCTGAGCACCCCAACGCTGAGGCGTCTGTGGAGAAGGGCCTGCCGGGAGTCTGGGAGTGGCTGGCAGGGAAGGGAGGGAGCCAGAGTCGCCTCCCCCCCCCCCCCGCCCCCACCGAGAGCCTTGGCTCCCTCGGTTTTCTCGGTTTGTCCTCTTTTGTTTTAGTATGAGAGGCCTTCCGAGAGAGGTTGCGTGAGTTTACTGTTCACAGGATGGCTGATGTGGCAGCATACCTCTGAGACTTGGCTTCGGTCCGTTGTTTTTTTTCCCTCAAAGGTTAATATTCCGTTCTTCAGCTTCAGTAATTTGAGAAGAAAATAGCGGTTCATATGGCATATATTATTGGTCTGGTTTGAAAGCCCGAACTAAATCTTTCATGATTGCAAATGGGTGGGAAGAACAGTAAAAGCATAATGGCAGTTGCGGTGAATGCACGGGGCCGGGTGATCTGCACGCTCCCCTCCTCACCAGCTTCAGCGAGCAGCCGTGTCTGTCGTGTCCCCGCCTCACCCGGGCCTGTGCCGCTTCACTTACACCGGGCTGCAGGCGTGCTGCCCTTCTCCTACGCCTCCCCTGCCTCGGAGCAGCCCATTTGCGGGGCCACGTGTGACATCTTCCCGTTATCCCCAGTTTCGGCACCTCCTTGGAGTTCTTAAAATTCTCCCTGGAAGCTTATTTTTTGGTCATAATTATTTCTCTTACATCACAGTAAGTTGAGAAAATAACAGGAAATCCAGAGGATGAATTTTAGACCAAATGATGGAAAATGTGCCAGGGCGGATCATTAAAGAGGATAAGTCACACACACACGTGCCCCTGCTGAGCCAGCCTCAGGCCCACCTGGCTCCCGAGCCCACCCTCCAGGCCTGTGTGTGCTGACTGCTCCAGCCATCGTGTGCCTGCCCCCATCTGCTCCCTCCTGGCCCTGCTCTGGGTCCTGGCAGTCCCTCCTGGTTGCTTGCCTTCCTCCTTCCATCCAGTCATACTTTGTCAGAGATGGCTCTAAAACATCTGTTTACCAAAGCCCCAGTGTTTCCCTTTGCAGCAGAACAAAGTGTGGAATTCCAGATGCCCTAGCCTGGCCTTTGGGTGCTTCACAGGCAGCCCCAGCCTCCTTCCCTGCCTCCCTTACGCTGGGGGTGGGGGGGGGGTGGTGGTGCTGCAGCCCGTGGGTTCCCTTTCCTGCCTCCCCGCCTCTTGCACCATTGCCTTCCTAGTGGACATCTTTCTGTTCTCTGGACAGGATGAGCTGTTGTCAGCTCTTTGCGTCATCACCCTCTGCCTGTCACTGGGGGGAAACACCGAGACACCACTTAGCAGGCTGGTTCCCATTTCTGGTGTGTGAGCCCTTGTGGGCCGGGGACCTGTCTGTGGTCGAGCATCCTGCGGGCCTTGCGTGGAGTCCGCATCTTGGGGGCCCGCCCCCACGTCTGAATGCTGCAGATCTCGGGCGCCGCGTCTGTGCCCAAGGCAGAGATTTGCTTACTGCTCTTGTTTATAGGTCAGCAGTGGGTGTCTGAGGAGTAGAACAATGCTGAGTGTAAAAGCAGCGCGTTAATGTAAACATGAACACCAGACTCTAGGGTAGACATTCCTGTTCCCGCAGTAGCAACCGATCACCAAAGAATACTGATGTGTTTTGCTTACTTGTTTTCAGTTTGCTTATGAGACGCGTTTCCCGTTTATAGGCATGAGAAAACATTAGGGGAAGAGATTAACAAGACACCTGCCCACAGATACTGTTAAGGGTAAAATGAGACAGGGCCTGGCTCAGAAGGCGGTGTCTGCAGGGAGAGCGCCTAGAACGCGCTGTTTCCACACCCTTCACACCTGCACAGGCACCTATGCTGGGCATTTGTCTCTTCATTTTTTAGTTGAGGAATAATTCATGTAAAATGAAACAGACAATTTTAAGTGTATACTTTTTTATTTTAAAACATGTATTCGGCTGTGCTGAGTCTTCGATGCGGCATGCAGGATCTAGTTCCCTGACCAGGGACTGACCCCGGGCCCCCTATCTTAGGAGTGGCATCCTAGCCACTGGACCACCAGGGAAGCCCCTTACTGTCCTTTAACAGTTTGTTGAGTTTTGTCCTGACACCGCGGGTGTCTGTGTGGCCTGCTGCCCTGTCCACGTAGGGGACTTTGCGTCAGATCAGAAAGCTGCCTTGGGGTCTCCGTCCTTCCCCATTCTGCGTTCTTTCAGAGTACATTAGCTTGGCTTGGTTAGAGGGCCGTGGAGATTGACTCCTACTGAATGCATTCTTCTGTGTCTGGCTTCTCTCACTTAGCCACATTGTTGCATGTATCTAACCTCCCCCCATTTTCTAGAATGAGTTGTATGAATAACCATGGTTGGTTTGTTCATCTGGTGAGGGATTTGGGTTTTCTGGTTTGGTGGGTAAGATGAACGGAGCGCCTGTGGAGCGGCTGTGAACAGTTCTGTACGTGTTTTGTGTTCACACTCGTGCGTGTATGCTCAGCCACTCAGTTGTGTCCGACTCTGCAAACCCATGGACTGTGGCCCACCAGGCTCCTCTCTCTCTGGGATTTCCCAGGCAAGAATACTGGAGTGGGTTGCCATTTTCTTCTCCAGGGGATTGTCCTGAACCAGGAATCAAACCGGCATCTCCTGCATTGGCAGGTGGATTCTTTACCGCTGAGCCACCTGGGAAGCCCGGGTCCCATTCACCTTGAGGTGAATGCCTAGAAGTGGAATTTCTGAGTCACAGGGCGGATGTTGGTTCAACTCGGAGAAAGTGCCAGACCACTGTCCAAAGTGGTTGCTGTGTTGGTTACTTTTTAAAATTTATGAAAGTAACTGGGGATTTGGCCTCATTGTAGAGATTCTGCTTAAGCCCGAGGCCTGGGATGCATTGACCTGTGTTTTGCAGAGTCAGTTTTCTTTTAAAACAGTGCTAACATAAGCTCATTTGAAGATCCTCAGAATGAATGTGAATGAAAAGTGGAAAATATTACTAAGCATAATTAGGCATTACTGGTTCAGCATGTTATTCAGCATTTAAAGTTGCTGGCTACTGCATAGACATTTGAATAAAGTTACTATACGTAAATGCCATATTTTAAAAGTCACCTCTGGGCTTCCCTGGTGACTCAGTGGTTAAAGAATCCGCCTGCCAATGCAGGAGACATGGGTTCGATCCCTGATCTGGGAAGATCCCTCATGCCGTGCAGCAGCTAAGCCCGAGCACCACCACTCCTGAGCCTGTGCTCTGGAGCTGGGGAGCCGCAACTGCCGAGGCCCACATGCAGTAGAGCCCTTGTCCCGCAACTAGAGAAGCTGCAGCAACGGCAATCCCACGCACCCCAACTGGAGAGTACGCCCTGCTCTCTGCAACCAGAGAAAACCTGCACAGCGATGAAGACCCAGCCCAGCGAGAAATAAAGACTTAAAATTATAACATAAATGCAGTTTTCAAAAAGAAAGTCACCTACTTTAGTTTAAGCAGCTTGTGGTTCACGGCCGCATTTGTTACTAAAAGAGTTCCGAAGGGACTCGGTCACAGGTGCACCAGAGAACCTTGGTGTGCGGGCCAGCGCTGGCTGTGGGCAGGAGGTTGTCCAGCTCAGCGTGGAGGGCGAGCAGGGGAGCCTGACCTCAGAGCCGGCGCAGCAGAAGGGGGCACGTGTGGCCAGGAAGCGGCGAGCAGCCCCCGGTTCCTGGGGGCTCAGAGCCCGTCCCGTGGAGACCACCAGGGGAGCTTAGCCTGCCTGGTCCCCAGTTCCACCAGTGCCCCGTCGCCTCACCGCCCTCCTCGCCAGCCCTCTGGCACCTCTGTTGTCTTGGTTTCAGACGGCAGACACCAGCCGAGGGTTTGCCCAGCAGAGCGGTGTTTCGTTGGTAGGACACTGGATGCACACGGAGTGGACCGGCCCTGAGGCGCCGGGGCGGGTGCAGCGGTAGAGCCGTGCTAGGGAAGGACGCCTTGGTTGGGGGCTGCGTTCGCCAGACATCCCGTTGTTTGGAAGTTGGTCCTCTGATTCCTGTTCTCTCCTGTGGTCTTTCTTTTTTCCAGTTTGTTTTTTAGTTGATCTACAGTTCTGTGTCAGTTGCAGGTGTACAGCAAAGTGAGTCGGTTATTGTATGTATATGTATGCGTGCGCATGTGTGCCTTCTTTTCCAGATTCTTTGCCATTACCATTCTTAAAAGGTGTCAAATGCAGCTCCCTGTGCTATAAAGCAGGTCCTCGTTGCTTGTCTAGTTTCTATACGGTAGCGTGTATCTGTTCATCTCAAACTCCTATTTTCCTTGGCTCTTTTCTGTTTAGTTCTCCTTTCTGGGAGGCTTCCCACTCTCTCTCCCAATCCTGTTTTTAAGAATTTAAAATCCTATCATATTTCTATTTTTCAGTAAGTAGGGGTCCTCAGAACGCTCCTCTTTGTCTCAAACACAGTCTCGTATTTCTTTGGTTGTCCTCCCTGTGCACTGTACCTGCTCTCAACTCCTGTTTCCCTCTGGCTTCTTTCTGGGGCTCTGTCTCTCATGAGACCTGGCTGGGGCTTCCTCCAAAGTATCTGACTGTCGGCTGTTCGCTCACATTTAAGCCCGAGACCTGCCAGGCCGCGTGGCAGGGGCCGTGCCCGTGGTCAGCCGTCCTCTGGCGGCCCTGCTCCTGGGGAAGCCTGGCAGCAGTCTGGCCTCTCTGGGGGAACGCCCCTACCTCGTGCTGTCAGCCGGCTTTTCTTCTCGGGCCAGACGAGTGCTTCCCAGAAGGCTGTGTCTCCTCGCCCACCTGCCGGTGCCCAGTGGGAGACACCCCCAGGATGCTCCTCGCGCCCCACCTGCCCCTCGCGCACTGTGCCCCCTCCCCCGGGGCCCTGGTGCACCCCTCACCTCTCACTCCGGTCTTCGCTGCAGTTCCTTGGCTGTGCCTGGTAAAACGGTGACCTGTTGAAATGCAGGTTGACTAGATTTGGTCTGGATTATCCCCAGGGCTCTTTCTCAAGGGATTTTGGCTTACAGGTTTTATTTAAAACCGGGGCTAAAGTAACAGGGGGATAAAATGGACAGGTTTATAATTTTCAGGATTCTGTCAATTTACTAGTAATGAAAACCTACAGGAGTCATGATTTCATAGTTAAAGATAGTTCTGAATGCCAGAACAAGCAACTTTTCTAATTAGATTTTATCTTTCAGATCCTGTCACATAGGACAGTATGCACCTTAAGATCCTGAAGAAAAGGCACAAGATGTTCAAGTAATGTCTAGTAATAATTTGTGAGGTAAGTGTCTCCTTAGGTATATAATCACTGTTTCCTCTCTAATTGCTCACACTAACTTGTACCCTGTTGATGGTTAATGGTCACCTCCTGTCAGTGGTTTGCTGACCACCTACTCTTAAGAGGAGAGTGTGTCCCGGAGCAAGATCCCGATTATTAGCAGGAGTTACAAGACGAGGGGGAGAAGGCAGTGGCATCCCACTCCAGTACTCTTGCCTGGAAAATCCCATGGACGGAGGAGCCTGGTAGGCTGCAGTCCATGGGGTCGCGAAGAGTCAGACATGACTGAGCAACTTCCCTTTCACTTTTCACTTTCATGCATTGGAGAAGGAAATGGCAGCCCACTCCAGTGTTCTTGCCTGGAGAATCCCAGGGACGGGGGAGCCTGGTGGGCTGCCATCTATGGGGTCGCACAGAGTCGGACACGACTGAAGTGACTTAGCAGCACAAGACGAGGGTAGGTCTCCTGTCTACATGACTGGAAAGGTTTTGCTTGGATGGCTGTCCCTTAAACAACGGAGATCTCCAGTGTTGCTCCTGGTGTTCTGGGAAGCGAGGCTCGATTTAACACGAGGAGAAACAGGTTCAGGGCTGTAAACAAAATCCCATTAAACTAGCCATGGAAGTAGAAAACCGACAATGTGACATCTGCTTGACTATCGGTCAGCACACTGCTTTGGGGTCTCTCTCAGGCAACCTGAATACAGAGCATCCCGCGGAAGACGGTGTAGAGTGAGGCCGCGCCCTCGCCCTGGGGTCGCGGCACCAGTTGCTGCACTGTTTGCTGTCACGTTCCCAGTGCCTGTAGCTGAGTGAGCGTGAGGGAGCAGTTTCTTCACTTCCTCCCCTCCTTTCCTGCACTGATGCGGCGTAGGTGCTGTGACTCAGCAGAAGGCGCCTGCGCTTGGTCACAGAGAGCCCAGTGTGTGCAGCCCAGCCCCCCACATTCGTGGACTGCTTTCTTGAAAATCTTGAAGTAACTGTGGGCTATCAGACTATCTGATGGGCGGGTTTTACACACCTGGCTCTGAGGCACACAGCAGGACCCTGACGTGCTTCTGTGATGATCCCAGCCCACCCCTCCGGCTCCCCTGAGTCGGTGTGCGCGCTCCCCTCCGGCTCCCCTGAGTCGAGCTGCCATCGGTGCCCCTATTTCTGGACCAGACAACCGGGCTCTGACAGAAGCCTCCTCCATCTCCGGACGCACGGCCCTGCGCCCTGCCCAGCACCCAGGTGCCACTTCTCACAGCCTGCATCCTGCCTGAGGAGCAGCCATGCAGCAGAGGCAGTCTGGCCAGAGGGCTTTCTCAGCCTTGGTGGACTGGTATGACCCACTAGGAAGCTGTGTGGAGATCACCAGGCCACTCAGCAGATCTGAGAGAGGGACCAGCTTCACGCTGTTGCATCTGGTTGTAAGTGAGATGAGAGGAGGTTATGGGGTAAAGCAGCAGCAGAATGCTTACGAGGAAAAGTGCAAGTTTGTCTTTAGTCTCTGACCCTACATGTTCTCATCTCTCAGGGAATTTCCCAGTTAACGGGGGAGGGTTGTCAAAAGAACAGGCCAGTGAGTGAGGGAAACTGTCGAAAGAACGAGAGAGGAAGGGCATTCTAGGAACAGCATAAAGGAAAGATGGAGATTAAATGGGAGCCTGCCTTGGAAGCATGCTCACCCACCGTCAAAGAGTTAGGATGCGGGGAAAGGGAGAGCCCATGCAGAGCGAGAGGAGAACCATCGGGCGAGAGCCCTGAGCCGCGTCGGGGGCCAGCGTGGACGCCAGCAGCAGGAGTCACCTGTTCGCCAGCCTCTCTGCCGCTGACCCACACGGGCAGTGGGGCTGCCCAGGCCTCGTCCCCTCGGGCTCGGAGCCTGGCCCTCGCCCTGCGTCGTCCTGCTGAGGCGTGGCTGGGCAGCCTCGGTGACCGTGTGTCCCCTCACCCCTTCCCGCAGGGAAACCATGCCATCCTCAGGACACCGGCTGCGGGACGTCGAACACCACCCTCTGCTGACCGAGAATGACAGCTACGACTCTGCGGCCTCCTCTCCCGCCGAGGCCGACGCGGCCGACAGAGTGTGGTTCATCCGCGACGGCTGTGGCATGATCTGCGCCGTGCTGACCTGGCTACTGGTTGTGTACGCAGACTTCGTGGTCACGTTCGTCATGCTGCTGCCCTCCAAGGACTTCTGGTACTCCGTGGTCAACGGGGTGGTCTTCAACTGCCTGGCGGTGCTCGCCCTGTCGTCTCACCTGCGGACCATGCTCACTGACCCCGTGAGTGCCCGCCCTCACAGGGCTTTCCTGCCAGTCTGGGCTGGGGAGACACCAGCAGCTGTGGCTGGAGGGCCTCACACTCTGTGGCCTTGGGGTTCAAGTTCTTGGGCACAGGCTAGCGGCCTGGTCTGTAGCATCTCTGGAGCACACACAGCACCCAGATGGAAGTGCTACTGGGGTCTATTCAGGGAGCACAGGTTAGAGGTCGGGCGCCAGGAGAGGCTGCAGGGAAGCTGTCAGGAGGGCTGTGCCCCGGGGAGCGCCCAGGCTGCACTGGGGTAGGACGCAGGGCTGGGGCCATGGTTCTGGGGACATAGCAACAGAAAAACATGCCCTGCAAATGGCTGGAATACGAACGTGAGCTTGAGGAACGTGCCTCAGGTATCCAGGAGGTTTCTTTGGTGGGGTGAGGAGCGTAGGTCACCAGTTGCAGGGACCTGGGGGAGTCATCGGGCAGCCCCAAGGGGGACCAAGGCAGCTGCCCAGGGCTCTGAGCCGCAAAAAGGACCAGAAAATGCGTTCATTTCCTCGCCGTCTGGTCACCACGTGTCGCCTGATGTGTCCCCCCCTCGGGTTGCACATCTGTCCTCTGAGCACGTAGGAGTGCTCTTAAGTGGGTGGGGGGTGGGGGTCGCTCGCTTACTGTAGGGCAGCGAGTACGTGTCCGTGAGAACTACGGTGCGGCGCTCCTAAACCTGGTCCCTTTCTTCTTACGGGACCTGGGACCCTCCCCCTATCACTTCCTTCCGGGGATAGGGCGGTCTGCCCGGCTCCTGGGCACCTTGGAGCCCAGTGGTCCTCAGTCTTCACATGCGCGTGCTGGGCTTTGCAGATGTGGTGTCGGCCCAGCCGCGCAGAGCTGGGCTCGGCCCCTGCGTCCCCGGCAGCTTTCTCTGACTGTCTTTACTCCTGCTGACGGCGGTGCCCTGCCGTCTCCCCCACCCTTCCTGTCCCCACACGCCTGCTCTCCCCTCCCTAGTGGGGCTTCTTCTCCAGAAACGTATTTCTGTGTGAAGGACAAGCCCCATGGGGCACAGAAACAAGACCCAGGCTTGTTCCCAGTCCACACAGCCATGGCGTCCAGAATGGTCTCCCAGACATGATCTTCACTGCCTGTGTCCACTGCCCAGAGAGCAGACCCTCCGCCCTGCAGCCTGTGGCCCATGGCCACCCAGCACACAGGCCCTCTGCAGCTCCCCGTGCTGGGGGCTCGCGTGGATGCCCTGTGAGAGCCCCGCTGCCACTCCCACCCCTGGGGCCGGACACCTGGGGGCCAGGGGCCCAGGGCCACACTCCCCAGGCTCGTCTGTTATAGGTCTGCAGGGAAGCATTCATTATGTAACTTTAAAACACGAGATAAAGTCCTTTTTCAGACTGTTTTGTTCAGCCACCCCCTGTGCAGCTGATAGGAAACCTGTGGGTGCTTATCAGGGACACCCTGCCCAGGAGTGTGGGCAGAGCCGGCTGCCCAGGGTGGAGGGGGAGTGGCTGAGCAAACACAGCCAGCCTCTGGCGTGTCCTGCATGAAGTTGGAAAAATCCAGGTGACTCGCCAAATTATGAAGGATAATGTGCTATTTGAGTTCATTTTATAGCTTGTTTAATTTTCATGAAAACAAAACTTCTGGTCCTATGTTATGTGAGTAATAGCTGTTCTTCACAGTGATATAAGTGGCAAGGACAGCATTATAAATAACACCTAAGTCTAATTCCTAAATTTACTGGGGTTTTTTTCTTTCTAAAACTTCCTTCCTCCCAGCTAAAATACATTGTCATTAAACCGTAGGGGGCGGTACCCAAAGGAAACGCTACTAAAGAGTACATGGAGAGCCTGCAGCTGAAGCCCGGAGAGGTGATCTACAAGTGCCCCAAGTGCTGCTGCATCAAGCCTGAGCGCGCCCACCACTGCAGGCACGGCGGCTCCGCCCGGGGGGTCGCGGGCCCCGGGGCGGGGGGGGGGGGGGGGGGGCCTGAGCGCGCCCACCACTGCAGGCACGGGGCGGTGGGGGGGGCCTGAGCGCCCACCGCTGACAGCAGAGAACCCGTTTCCAGGCAGCCTGAATACCCACCACTGGAGGGACCCCCATCCTTAGGGCAGCCTGAGCAACCCCCCGCCAGGGCCACTTCGAAAGGACATCCTGAGCACCCACCTTCCCTGGGGCAGGATCTCCCGGGTGACCTCTTAGCAGAGCTGTTTTCAATGGGTGGGGTTTCCTCAGCACAGAATAGTGAAAAGCTAACTTCTGCTTTTCAGCATTTGCAAAAGATGTATTCGGAAAATGGACCATCACTGCCCGTGGGTGAACAACTGTGTCGGAGAAAAGAATCAGAGATTTTTTGTGCTCTTCACTGTGAGTAAAGATACTACTCCTGTAGTGACTTGTGTTGAGTCTTAATTCTTTATATACTGTCTTACCTGGAGCGAGGGTACGTTTATTCTGACATCAGACCTGCAGTCCCTTCTCTGGGGTTCAGATTACAACTGTGTTGTTGCTGGTGGGGAGGCACCCAGCAGTGAGGGTGGGTTGCCCGTTGCTCCAGGTGTTCGCTGTGACTTAACTCTCTCCTGGATACCTTGACCCACCGTTGTCACTAAAACGTGTTTCCCTGTGGTCGATTAGTCTGCGAGATTACGGTCCTTGGTCCCGAGTGACCCCAGGGAGGCATGTCACCTGCTCCCCTCACTGCTACTGCCCACCTCGCACACCCTCACTGCGCCTGAGACGCAGCAGTGGACGCAGGGGTCCTGGCACCGTGCTGACCAGTGTCTCCCTGCAGATGTACATCGCTCTGGCATCCGTGCACGCGCTGGTCCTCTGCGGGCTGCAGTTCATCGCCTGCGTCCGAGGACAGTGGACAGGTAGGCCTGGGGGGGTGGCTTCTCTTGCTCGTGCCGCGGTGGGTGGAGAGGGAGGAAGGGGCCTCCGGTTTCAGAGGAAATCCTCAGTTCCATTTGTATCCTGCAGACCTTTGAGACTGGGTCAAAATTCGTATTGTCCCCTCAGGCCTGGTGTGTGCTCTGGCCACTGGACAGGCATCATTCAGGGCCATCGGATGAGGCAGGACGAGCCATGCAGCATGGACTCGTGTGTGCGTCCTGCTCACAAGTGTAGGCACAGGCAACTCCCATCTTTCCTGGCTTTAGTTGTGTTTTAATACACAGTTCTGTACACGAATACAGTCTCAACAGAAACCTGGGGAAATTACGGGGTATTTCAGATCTGCTGACCAGGCCGTGGTGGTGTGAATGCTGGCCTGGTAGGCCGCCCTCTGCCCCGGGTGGACAGCAGGTGCGCCTGTGAATGAAACAAGCTCACTTCTCTGTGGACAGTGGCGCAGAGGGGCCCTTCCGCGAGCTGGACCCGCGCCTGAGGCTTGGGACGCTGGGGGTGCTCCGCCGTGCCGTCACACGCCCCTCTCGTTCGCAGAGTGCAGTGACTTCTCCCCTCCCGTCACTGTCATCCTGCTAATCTTCCTGTGCCTTGAGGGTCTGCTGTTTTTCACTTTCACCGCGGTGATGTTCGGCACCCAGATCCACTCCATATGCAATGACGAGACGGTACGCCCCTCCTCCACTGGGTGTTTCTGGCCTCAGTGCACAGGCGTGGGTGGGCAGTGGGCGCAAGGCCCGGTGTTCCCCAGCGGGTGGGCGGGGTGCCCCGGTGGACCGTGACAGCATCACTGCCTGTGTCCCTCTCTCCGGGCACAGCTCGGGGCTCAAAGGTCCCTTTGATTTGAAAGTCAACAGAGCCAGGCAGGTGGAGCCAGCAAACGCCCCATTTCTCGAAGACCCTGCCCTCGGCAGCTGAGTGAGTCGCAGGGACTGGATCGCCTTCATGCCTTTCAGCTGAAGGCCTCGAGCAGGCACTTGACACGTATTTGTAAGACCCGGAAAGAAGATTGGTGCCTGGACTGGAGGACCGGCCCCCTTCGCGGCCCTGGGGCTGCCTGAGCTTTGCACCCACCTGGAGGCCGCTGCCCAGCCGTGTCTGACGTGGTCTGGCCGGCGGCTGCAGCCCGGCCGTGTGCACAGGGGCCCGCAGGACCGGCACCAGGACGTGTGGTTCGGGTGGTGCCTCCCCCGTGGCGACCACTCACCTGCCCTTCCTGCTCATACCTGCCCAGGGTTTTCCCAGTGCTGCCGCCCACTTGCTTTTCTTCCTCCCAGGAGATCGAGAGGCTGAAGAGCGAGAAGCCAACGTGGGAGCGGCGGCTGCGGTGGGAAGGGATGAAGTCCGTCTTCGGAGGCCCCCCCTCGCTGCTCTGGATGAACCCCTTCGTCGGCTTCCGGTTCAGGCGACTGCAGACAAGACCCAGGAAAGGGGCCCCAGAGTTCTCAGTGTGAGGCCCTCTCGTCACTCCAAAACTTGTCCACGGACTTAATTTATCTGGGGTTGGAAAGGGTATCAACAGCTCCCCTGTGACCCCAAGGGCGAGTGGCCCAGCGGCCTGCAGCGAGCGGGGCTTCACACGTTCACAGTCACAGACGGCAGGTTCCCCACGAGTGACGTCACTGTCCAGTAATGGAGGGATGTGGCCGCATGGAGAAGCCAGATGTTCCCTCCCTGCAGTCAGGAGTCTGTCAGCACGCTCAGCGTTTTCTAGGAAGCTGTGTGGGCCGTCACATGGGTTGTTGGAATCCTACATGCTGAGCTGCTTGCCTCAGTCATGAAGAAAAGCCAGTCCAGTGGACAGAACGCCACGGTCGGTGGCCCTGGGACTCTTCAGGCCCCCTCGGTCCAGGAGGGGTCTGGACGCAGGAGCCCGTGGGGGCTACGGAGCAGCAGGGCCGTACGCTCACTCCTGGCCTGGGGCCGGTGGGCCCTGACCCCATGAGCAAGTCCTCGCGTGTCAGTGTGTGTGCGTGCACGTGTGTTTTAAAGTGGGCCGTGTTGTTCAGGCGACGTATCATGGGGGTGTGCTGCAAACAAGCTATTTTTTAGAAACCAATGTTTCAGGGAAGAGGGGCGAGCTGTGCGGGGTCCCCTCCCGTGGGGTTTACATGAATGTATTGCATACTGGAGAGTATCAAGATCCAAAGAACAGTCATTCCTGTGTGGTCCTCTGTTGCCCTCCTTCCTGTTTTCAGTTTATTTTAACAATCTGGAGTGTGTTGACAGGGCTTTGGAACCGCACTGTGTGGTTCCAGCTGGATCAGCGGCGCGTCCCAGCCCCTCTGTGGCCCCGGGCTTGCGCAGCTGACCCTGCGGGAGGTGGGTGAGGCCCTGAAAAGGGGAGGGGACCTGGAGGCAGGAGCCCTTTGGACCTGGCCTGCAGACAGTATTCAGGATGGCAACAACTGGTTTGATTTTTTAAATTTGTACCTTTTTTGGGTATCATTTTGTTTGTTTCTCTACCCATGTCACAAGTGATAAAATAGGACCCTTGGTGCAGAGCTTAAAATTATGCCAGAAAGCAAACAGCTCCCCACCCTGGGGATTCGCCTTAAACTTGCCTGGTCTGTCCATGTTTTATGGGATTCCACCATCTCTGACACAGTCTGGGGTCCCGAGCCCCCTTCCACGCTGAGAAGAGTGGGCGTCTCCCGCCTGGTCTCCACGCCTCTCTGCTCACCCATGAGCCATTTTGCTTTTGTTTGAATTAACCCATCCTCTATCCTGATCAGGGCTGGCGCAGAACCACAGAGGGCCTACCCTGACAACAGACGGAGCCGAGGGGCACGGGCTGCAGGGTGGAGGCGAGGTGGCTTGGTCACTGCAGAAAAGGAGGGTCGGAGGGGCTGAGACACAGCCGAGGACAAACAGGAGACAGGAGTTCCCGAGATTGTTCTGCACACTCATTTGCACATCTGTCATTGGGGTTGGATGTGTGTACTGAGCTTCAGTGTGAGGCTTTTAATATGTATATCCTGGTTATCAATAAAAATTATCGAAGTGGTTGAATCCTGTGAGACTTGGCAAATATGTGCAAATCAAGTATACTTGACTTTTCAACCTCTTCTTTCAATGTAACTTTTTTAAGAAATAAAGTCACCAACTGACGTTGTCCAGCAGTCTGTCCAGTGGCCGGTTCTTGGTGGGCTGTAGGCATGTTTCCGTGCTCAGCTTCAGCGCCTGAGACACGTGACTCAGCACCGAGGTCACGCTCACACAGGTCGCCGTTTCCACATTTTTCATTTTATTCTCAGTCGATGCACCTCGTCTCACTTAGCTTTGCCCTAAAGCTTCCTTAATTTTTTAGTGTGCTTGGAAATAACAGTTTTAAAAATCCCTTAAGTGCTTGCTGGGATTCACCAGTGAAGCCATCTATTCCTGGACTTTTACTTGTTGGGAGGCTTTTGATCACTGACTCCAATCTCCACATTAGTTATAGCTCTGTGCAGATTTGGTAAAACTAGAAAGACTATACGTTATAACCGACGCCAGAGGAAGATCACGAGAGACCACTGTGAGCAACTATGGCCAGCAAGCTGGATAACTAAAAGAGGGGGATCGATTCCCAGGATCAGAAACCTACTGAGACAGGCACCAAGAAACAGCAGCCACTGGAAGACGCCAGCAGAGGTGGGCGCCACGGTGTGCTTGGGGAAGCGTGGCCAGTCATCACTCTGGTCATCACCGCTCTGGGGGACGCAGAGGCAATGGCACATACTTTGTTTTGAGGAATTTGTGGGGGCAACTTGAGACCTCAAATCGCTGAAGAAGCAATGTTGAAATCAAATGAAGCATCTGGGTTTAATTTTGCTTCTTCCGTTGCATCTCCTCGTTCTGTCACCCTTGAGGACGCCGTGTGGAACAAGTCAGGAAAGGAGACGGGAGTCCCCTTCAGAGTCGGCGCCTGGCTGAGGGCTCTGGTGAGGCCGCGCAGGGCGGGTGGCCCTTGCGGGTCTGCCGTCTCGGAACAGCTCTGCTACTTCCCCCACCCCGGCCAGCCCAAAGAGGGGTCACCCTGCCCGGAGGCCAGCGGCAGGTCTGTCTGAAGGCCTGGAGGCATCATCGGATCACCAGGTGCTGCTGGGCCCACTCTGAAGGGGACGTGGCCCTCCGGGTGCAGAAGCTCTGACTTGCTCGCAATACAGGCGCAGCAGCCCTGAAGGCCTCTCCCTGACAGGCCCGGCATGGGATGGCCAAGCTCCACACGCCGTCCACCAGGTCCACCAGGAAACTCAGACTCAGGCAGCAACCTTTCCTCCAACACACCAGCACCATCCCCAGGCTGGGAGAACTTAATTGAGTTCCAAGAAAAGCCCCAAATAGATAAATAATGGTCATGATTGCCAAGATGTGATTTTGACATTTCCAGTTTCCAAAGTGCCTTCCTCTGTGACCAGATCACATGTTCCCTATGATCTTCTAGGCTGGTAACAGTGCACCCATTTTATAGACCAACAGACTTTCCGAGGTTCTCACAGGGAGGAAGAAAGGAACGAGTCCACATGGACGTTCAGAATAAAAGCACTTTTTTCTAACCTAGATCCGTCTGTTTTTACTTTTTAAAATACTGAGTTCAGGGACTTTCCAGTGGCTAAGACTCCGCACTCCCAATGCAGGGGCTCAGGTTCGATCCCTGGTCAGGGAACTGATCCCGTATGCCACATCCACAACTAAAGATTTCCATGTGCCACGGCTAAGATCTGGCGCAGTCAAGTACATACAGGTATTTTAAACATTTAAAAAAGCACTGAGTTTAAAAACAGTAATAGTAATAACTTCTTGAATAAGAAGGAACCGAAAACAATAAATTAAACCTTCACTGATCCGAGGTAGCACAGGGCTGGGGACAATGCTGAAAGCAAAGAAGGGTCAGTCCTCAACGTGGCGTTGGCATCGCGTCCACCAGAGGGCCCCATTGGACAGCAAATGCACCCACACTGCACAGTGCTGAGGCCACAAAAATCCCTGCACCATTGTCTCAGCCAGCCAGCCAGTCCACAAGTATTTACTGAGTACCTACTATGTGCCGGCAAGGCCTCTGCCCTCAGTAAACACAAACACAAGAAACTGAATGTGTCATTATATCCTGTGATTCGTGCTAAAAAACAGAGCAGCAGGGAGAGGGAGCGTTAGTGTCAGTGTGATGGAGAGTGAGCATTTGGGGAAGGGCTGGGGCCGGGAAAGGTGTGGTGCTCAACTCTGAATTGCAGCCGGTTAAAATCAGAGAACTCGGGGTGGAAGAGCCGGTGAAAGTCGCGTGTCAGCCTGCTGGGCTCAGGGAAGAGGCTGAGGGGTTAACACGTGTGCAGACGCCGAGGTCATCCCCTGGGTGGAGCGGAGGTTCATCTTAAGCAGATTTCTTAGACACGGGCCAACCACCTTCCCCAAAGTCCAGGAGCGAAGCTCTGAAGACAGGGTCTTCAGAGACATTTCCATCCTGGGTGGATTGTTAGGGGGCCTCAGTGGGAGCAGGGTTGGCCTCTGCTGTGGGAAGCTAGCCCAGCGTGGTGCAGGGGCGGGGGTTTAAGTGGCTGGGAGGGGTCTGCACATGGCCTTTCTCTGGCCTCGGCCTGGGTGATAGTCTGCTATCTGGTACCAGAGGAGAGTCGCTCACTGGGTGGCTTCGCAGGCTGGCTGGCACACACGGGGTTCTGTGTCCCAGAAAACTCAGTGACCAAGCAGCCTCCGTGAGGGTTACATTGTGGGCAGATCTGGCTTCAGCCTGCGTGGCTGTGAGACATGGTTGAAAGACATCCCTGCCACCTCCCAACTATGTGACCTGCACCCAGTGCCTTCACCTTTCTGGCCTCAGTTTCCTCATCTTTAAAACGATGCAACAACATTTCCTGCCTCATGCAGCCTTTGGGAGGATTAGAAAGGAGGGAACATAGAGGGCTGACCAGGAGGGCTGGTGCATAGTAGGCACGCCAGAAACGGGGGTAACTGTGACGGCCTATCCACTGAAGGGCTCTGCAGCCAAGCAGGACCTCAAGCCAGACCTGCTGTGCAGGGGCAGGCAGACCTGACGTGCGGGGGCAGGCAGGTTCTTCGTCCATCGTGTCTGCCCTTTCTTGGTTTGTTTGGACTAACATGGAGTCCTCAGTTAAGATCCTGCAAGATTTTTTTTTAACCAAATAAAAACATAACCAACTAAACAAAACCAAGTCCATTTATAACAAAGTCCCACCAGGGCAAACATTTGCAATCTCCCCAGAAAGCATTTTATCCATGGCAGGGAGGCCTGTGGAATTTTAAGAGGCTGCAGCTCGTGTCTTTGAAAACCACCAGCATCTTCGTGTTTGTCTAGGACTCTCTCCCCGCCGGGGTACTTTTCCATCTGCCCTCATTTCCCAGCAGAGCCTGAGGCCTGTGGGCAGCCAGCAAGGCGCTCTGCACTCCGAGTGATGCTCTGGAGCAGAGGCTGCAGGCTGGTGGCCGTGACCTGGATCCAGCCCCCACGGGTGGCTCAGATACCACGGTCAGTTGCTAACATCTGCAAATCAGGAGATTTCACTTAGAAATGCAGAGTCACAGCCGCCTGGGCCCCATTCTTCCTGGCCAGGTGCCTGGTGCCAGGGCAGCTGTCCCCACACACACAATCGTCAGGACAGCATTTGAATTCTTTTCAAAGGATTTATGGGGGCAAAATTCACATAACATAAAACTGACTATTTTAGGGCATAACCCTCCCAGACTTCAGACAATCCTACAAAGCTACAGTCATCAAAATAGCATGGTATTGGCACAAAAACAGACATATGGATCAATGGAGCACAACAGAGCGCCCATAAATAAACCCACACACCTAAGGTCAATTAATCTTTGACAAAGGAGGCAAGAATATACAATAGGAACGACAGTCTCTTCAGCAAGCGGTGGTGCTGGGAAGGCTGGACAGCTGCGTATAAAGCAATGAAGCTGGAACACACCCTCTCACCACGCACAAAAATAAACTCCAAGTGACTTAAAGACTTAACATGAGATGGGACACAAAACTCCTAGGAGAAAACACAGGCAGAACACGCTCTACTGTAAACTGTACAAATGTTTTACTAGGTCAGTCTCCCAAGGCAATAGAAATAAAATAAAAAATAAATAGGACCGGATCAAACTGACAAGCTTTGGCACAGCGGAGGAAACCATAAACAACCTACAGAAGGGAGACAGTATCCGCCAACAGCGCGACTGGTAAGGACGCAATCGCCAGAACACATAAACAGCTCGCACAGCTCAATAACAAAGAAACAAAAATTCAATTGAAAAATGAGCAGAAGACTAAATAGATATTTCTGCAAAGAAGAAATACAAATGGCCACAAAACACACGAAAAGATGCTCAACACTGTTAGTTATCAGAGAAATGCAAATCAAATCTACACTAAAGTACCACGCTTCACACCAGTCAGGACAGCCATGATGCAAAAGATGACAAAGAACAAGAGCTAGAGAGGCTGTGGAGATGAGGGAACCCTCCTGCACTGTTCGTGGACATGTGAGTTGGTGCAGCCACTATGGAAAACGTATGGAGGTTCCTCAAAAAACTAAAAACAGGATTACCAAATGATCCAGCAGTCCAATTCTGGGCATATATCCAGACAGAACTATAATTCAAACAGATACAGGCACCCAAAGTTCACAGCAGCAGTATTCACAATAGACAAATCACGGAAACAACCCAAAGGCTCACTGACAGAGGAGTGGATAGAGAAGAGGTCGCACAGAAAACACGATGGAAGATTGCGCAGTCGTGAAAAAGAACAAAACAACGCCATCTGCAGCAGTGTGGATGCAACTAGAGATTATCATACAAGTGAAGAAAGCCAGACAGAGACAAACAGCCATGTAACATATGTGGAATCTAAAACAGGATATAAATGAACCTATGAAACAGAAACGGACTCGCAAACATAGAGGAGACTTGTGGTTGCCAAGGGGTTGGGGCCGAGGGCGGTGGAGCGGGAATTTGGGATTAGTGGTAACACTCTATCATATACGGAATGGATGGATGAAAAGATCCTATTGTATAGCACAGGGAACTATATTCAGTGTCCTGTGATAAACCATCATGGGAAAGAACATAAAAAAAGAATGTGTATGCTCGTACAACTGAATCACTTTGACGTACAGCAGACATTAATACAACATTGTAAATCAACACTTCAGTAAAAGAAAAGAAAAACAGCTGACCACATTCAAGTGAACAATTCAGTGGCACTGGGCACACTCACACTGCTGTGTGACCACTGCCTCTTCCTAGCTCCAAAGCGCTTCCATCATCCCCCAGGACACCCAGCATCACCCACCCGCCTTCCCCAGCCCCTGGCGACCACTCATCTTTGTCTACAGACTTGCCTATTCTGGATGCTTCCTGCGGATGGAACCACACACTACCTGGCTTCTTTCACTCGGCGCATCTTTGAGGTTCACACGTGGGTCAGCACACGCTTGTATGCAAATTGCAAGCGTCCACTTCCATGTCACACGGCAACCCCGAGGTGGGGCAGGGTGGGCATTCACTCCTGCCTTGCGTGTCTGCTCTGGGCCTGTCCCCTCTTCCTCCTGCCCTGCTGGCTTCTACAACCCATGGGCCACTCAGATTAGCAGCTACATGCTCCCAGGAGCAGGGTCTCAGGTAGGCAGCTGCTGAGTGATTTGGCAGTCCCTGCCCTGGGTGTTCCCTACATGTACTCACACACTGACACATACACACATATGCAGCGTAACAGCCCCATCCTGCGGCTTGGCACTTTGCTGCTTTTCACTTAATATATCCTGGAGGTTGTTCCATCTCCTCTTGTTCTCGGCTGCATACCACTCCACTGCGTGGTTCTGGTTCCGCACAGATCGAGGGCCCACGCCTCTGAGCCCACATAGGGACAGCCCTGCCAACACTCAGACACCCAGTCTGGCCCCTGCAGCCTGGCGAGGGAAGTCTGAGATGCCCTGTCTGCTTTCTTGGTCTCAAATCTCCTTGGGCCAACACTTGATGTACCTTTATTTTCCAACACCTGACGTAGCATTTGTACTCCACAGACGTGTCACAGATGCTTGTTAATCACACAAATGAAAAAAGAAACTACTTTCCACGCATTGTTTAAGGTCTGGCTCAGATACCACTTCTTCCAGGAAGCCTTCCCTAGTCACCCCTCTCTGAGCCCACAGGCCCTGTACTCCCATCACAGTACTTACGCCTACCATCTGCGACTGTCAACATCTACCCCATCAGCTATGATTTCTCTGGGTATTGCCAGGAGTCGGACGGACACGCAGCACAGAGCAGTGAACGGACACCAGTGCTGTCAGCGTCGGGTCTCGAGCACGCCTAGTGGGCTCAGGTTCCTCCAGGCCCAGGGAGGTGGGAGGCAGGTGCAATCACACCCACTTGACAGATGGGGAAGGTGAGGCTTGGAGAGGCTCAGCATCTTACCTGAGGCCACCCAGTTTCCCACTGGGGGAGGGGCTGGTGACCCCACCTCTCCAGCTCTCCCCCACCCCAAACTTTGCTCCTACCCTCCTTAGGGCTGAAGGGGACCCACAGAGCAGAGCATGCTCTGGATCTTGGGGAGCAGGAGGAGGTTCAGGGGAAGTCTGGGGGGGCAGGAGGTGGGCAGTGTCTCCAGCACCCTGGTACTCTCAGGACCCCAGCAGGGAGGTAAGGACGGCAGGGGAGGAAGAGGTGATCCGCGGGGGAGTTCCACGTGAGCACACGTGTCAGCCCCAGGGCCCTTTGACAATGCTGGGAAAGAGGCAGTCACGGAAGACGATGCCTATCAGCGCCCCTTCCCCACCGCACCCCAGAGCAAAGGGCTGGCCTGCCTCCGGTGGCTGGGACCACCGTGCTGGTTGGGCCACAAAGTTCACAGTAGACTCTGCCCTCTCTCACCTCTACTGTGGGAGAGTAGGAGGGAGAAAAGAACACATTCGCTGAGGGGAAAGCACAGAAGATATTAGGAAGCTTCATCTCAGGGAGACGTGATGGAGGTCGGGGAGCTCACGGCAGTGAGGTGCACGCACGGCCACATCTCCGCCGGGTCCCCACCAGGTAAACAGCACTTTGTCTTTGCTCATTCAGCTCCCTCCTGCCCTGCTTCCTGCTGAGAGCTGTGCCTTTCTCAGGTGGGTTCCATGCTGCAAGCAGAGTTGGGGAATAGGGAGAAGGAAACAGGCCCCACAGAGGCTGGATCCCCCTTTACTGTAGAGACTTGAGATCTGGACAAGACCATGAGAAAACAAGCAGAACTGGGCACTTCCCTGGCGGTCCAGTGGTTGAGAATCCACCATTCAATGCAGGGAGACAAGGGTTCCCTGGTAAGGGAACTAAGATCCCACAGGCCGTGGGGCAACTGAACCCACATGTCACAACCAGAGGAGCCCATGCACACAACAAGAGCTCCTGCCTGCCTCAACTAAGACCAGACGCAGCCAAAAATAAGTAAATGTGTGCATATATAAAAGAAAACAATCGAAACTGCAGATGAAGCTCATTTCCATGACAAAAGCCAAGCAGAGGGAGTGAGTGGCAACTCTGAGATCTGAGGTTGGCAGCAGGGCTGCGGTGGATGGCAGGGGAGGGATTCTGGATGGAGTCACTGCAGGATGCAAAAGACACAGGGAGGAGAGAGAATTTTGAGAAATCGTGGGCTCCCCTGGTGGCTCAGTGGTAAAGAGTCTGCCTGCCAATGCAGTAGACACAGGTTTGATTCCTGGATCCAGAAGATCCCCTGGAAAAGGAAATGGCAATCCACGCCTTACCTGGAAAACCCCATGACAGAGGAGGCTGGTGGGCTACAGTCCACAGGGTCGCAAAGAATCGGACACAACTGAGCAACACACACACACACACACACAGCCCACACAACTGTGGGCTAAGGAGTGGATTCCTCCTGACGTTTGAGAGAAATGCAAGTGAAGATGTGGGTTCCTTCCGAATCCTTTTTGGTGGCTGGACCACACCCCTCTATGATGTTCTCTGGACTGGGCCACCTGGAACCTCGGTTCTTATTAGGGTTCCATCCGCAAAGCCCTTTTCACAACAAGGAAATGATCTAATCCCCATCAAGAGAGAGAGGCAAGGGCTGTCGTCACCCCACATCGAAGATGAGGAAACTGAGGCACAAAAAGGTCATGTGAATTGCCCAAGGTCACAGCACTAAAAAGGGGCCGAGTCAGGACAAATCCTCAACGTTTTCCTGACTCCGAATCCTTAACCTCTTTTCTCTCTCCAGCTCTGCCCCGGGAGAAGGATCCTATGACACTGAATCGTCTCTTTTTCAGGGTTTAATATTTCGGGCCAGATCTGAGTGAGGTTTGCTGTTTCCTCCAAAATTTGGCCTGACCTCAGGGCACCGCTGCCCGGACACTGGCAGGAGGGCCCTGTTGGCAGCTGTGGGCTGGTGGGCAAGCTGCTCTTGGCACGACACAGTGGAAACTCAGACAACTCAAAAACTCTATTTATCTTTGTGGTCAAAACACACAGGGCAATTTTATAGATGTCAAATAGGACGACGGCCAGTGTGGGCACAGATGGAGAGTGGGCACTGCTGCTCTGTGTCAGCTTTAAACCCGTACGACCTTCGGGCGAGCAGTCTGGCACCATGAATCCCATGTCTTAAAAACTCGAAGCCTTTGACCCAGCAAGTCCACTTCTAGGAACACAGCCCAAGGAAACAGTCTACTGGACACTACAGTGTTCTCACTGCCACCGGGACCGACCTCAGACTGGGCTCCTACGGGGTCAGGAGCTCACGCCGACAGCCTGACTGGAGCTGGTTCACTAGAGCAGTTGTTCCTCCCCGGCTTGTTCTGCTCCCCCTATAAATGCAAGAGCATTTTGACTACATTGAAAATGAGCGTCTAATCAGGCATACATATTTCTATGTATTTCATGGCTTGGCTTCAATTCTGAAAGCAACACAGCTTTCAGTCCAGAGGGGACATCAGGGGTCTTCTAGTGCAACACTGCCCGAAGTGGGAGGTGAAAAGGTGGGTGGAGTGGGTGCCTGTGTGCTTGGATAAGCTCGGGGAGATGGGCACGTGCTTCCTCGCGGGCTTCTCAGAGCCTTTTGCTTGATGGTGGGCACTGCAGTTTGCACGAGACAGAGGCGGCAGCAGCAGACTCCTGGAACAAACGGCTACGCCCTGGGTGATGGCGAACGACAGCGGTACCCTGCCTCGCACCTCTGGAGGCCAAAGGTCTGAAGCCGAGGGGTCAGCGGGGCCGGGCTCTCTCTGAAGGCTCTCAGGGGGAGCCCTTCCCGCCTCTTCCGCCTTTGGGTGGACACAGGTGTCCTTGGCTTGTGGCTGCATCTTTCCCACCCCTGCCTTTGTCTTCACATGTGTCTTCACTCAGTGTGTATCTGTTCAGTTCAGTCGCTCAGTCGTGTCCGACTCCTTGCGAGCCCATGGGACTGCAGCACGCCAGACTTCCCTTTCCTTCACCAGCTCCCGGAGTTTCCTCAAACTCATGTCCATTGAATCAGCGATGCCATCCAACTATCTCATCCTCTGTCGTCCCCTTCTCCTCCTGCCCTCAATCTTTCCCAGCATCAGGATCTTTTCCAGTGAGTCGGCTCTTCGCACCAGGTGGCCAAAGTATTAGAGTTTCAACTTCAGCATCAGTCCTTCCAATGAATATTCAGGACTGATTTCCTTTAGGATGGACTGGTTGGATCTCCTTGCAGTCCAAGGGACTCTCAAGAGTCTTCTCCAACACCACAGTTCAAAAGCATCAATTCTTCAGCGCTCAGCTTTCTTTATAGTCCGGCTCTCGCATCTATACATGACCACTGGAAAAACCCTGACTAGACCATGTGTCTCACTGGGCCTAAATTCCCCTTTTCTTCTAAGGACCCCAGCCACCTGACTCCAGTCTAACTTCATTCTAACTTCATCATGTCTGCAAAGACCCTAATACAGTCACACTCACAGGTCCACGTGGATATGAATCTGGGGGGGTGCTCTTCTCCAAAGCATTGATGGAAGCTTCGGGGAGGGGGGTGCCGAGGAGCCGACTGATGTCAAGATCTCCCAGCATCCCTCAACCTGCTGTGCTGGGAGAGTGGGGGTGAGGGTGGGCTCAGGGTGAGAGCAAGTACAGTGAGACCACTGTGCCATCCAGACAAGAGGAGATGGCAGCTCGGAGCCAGTGCAGGTGGTGAAGCGGGTGGCCTGGGGCGTCCCTTTGAAGGTGGAGCAAAAGGTAACTCTGCATTTGGACGTGAAATGGGAGAAAATGAGGCATCAAGGGGGAGCTCCAGGTTTTAGCCGGAGACACCAGGACAGCGGAGTTGCCATCAGTGCAAAGCAAAGAGCCAACTGGTTTCCCGCACACTCGGGCAGACTGACGTGGACCAGGACGGAGGGACTGGCCCTTCCGGGGGAGCATGGACCTGGGTGCAGAACCGCCCCTGCCCCGCCCCATGACCGTCAGTCCTCTCTGTGTTTCCAGGAGCAAGTCCACACCCACCGTGTGTGCACTGGCCTCAACACCTCCCGCCAGAGCCACCTCCTGACGCTCCGGCCCCACTCCCTCTCCCACTTTCTGTGCACCCACCACCTCCCTGTCAACACGGGAGGCTGCAGACCTTGGGGCCTCGGTGTCTGCCAAGGCTCACAGGTGGTCTTGTGGTTCTGGGGGAGGGGCAGGACCCTGCCCACACCCACCAGCCCCAAGGGGCCTTCCCAGCAGCTGGGGTGCGCCCAGAGTGTCCTAGGGAGGGGTGGGCTGGCCCTTCCTGGGAGGGGGCACCACCGTGGGCACTGCCAGCAGACAACAGGGGCTGCCCAGTGCAGGAGAGGTCCCTTAGGTGGGGACTCTTGTGGCTTTCGGTGACTGTGTGTCTCAGGCTGGGCTGACCAGCTGGCCTCGGAGAATCCTGCGGGCACAACCTCAGAACTGGAGTCCGCTTCTGTTTCATCGGGGCCAAGGGTGGTTCACACTCATGAAAAAGGGTCTTGCTGCCGGCCGCACCACAGAGTCACTTCTCAGGTTTGCCACAAAGCAGGTTAGGGAGCCACAGTCCACTGTCCTAATTTGAGCTCTGAAATGTCTGTGGACCTCTCCCTTTTGCCGGGAATTCAAAGGACCTGGTCCAACATCTGGGCAAAAAGGAGGCTGGCCCAAATTCCAGGCAACCGCCTGGCCTGGGCAGCAGAAGACGTGGCGATGAACTGTGACAAATTCCTCAGGCAAGGGGTAGAGCCCTCGGAGCCTCCGTTTTCCCGTCTGTAAAGTGGGATGTCGCTCCCGTATGTTCCGAGGGTGGGATGGCCCCACGGCCTCCAGGCCTGGCTCGGTGGAGAAGCCTGGGCGAGGGTGGAGGCCCTCCTGCCTCCACTGTAGCCCTTCCTGCCTCAGCCAAAACAATTCTGGTCACTCTTCCAAGTAAAAGCTCCCCACCAGGATGTGCAAAACCCACTGGCCAGTGGTTCGGGATCTCATGGCTCTGATTCCGGTCTAGGGCCCTTTGGGTTGCTGTAAGAGTCAGCTAGGACCTGACTGACCACCTTCCTTTCTAGCTGTGCTTCTCTCCTATCAGTCATGTGCGGCTGGGTAAGCTGCCAGTCACAGGGCCCCACCACCGGGCATACATGTGATTCAGGCCTGGCCAATCAAAGAACTCCTGCCCTCCAGCCACAGGGATAGGACTAAGCCTTAGTCATGTGACTAAGGCTGGCCAATCAAGATTCTTCCCTGGACTACCAATATTCTGAAACAGGAAAAGAGATGTGATCCCTTTTCTTTTTTCATCAAGCTGGAGGACCTAAGCCTGAGTTCACATCAGCACCCTCTTTCTCACTGCTGGGAGAAAACCTGTTTACTCTCAGAGAAAATGAGGTCCTCATTTTCAATGGGGAAAGTCAAGAAAGCTCACTTGGCAGCAAAGTTTCCGGAGAGGATCTTTAAGTTTCTCAGGGGTTAATGTAAGTAAGAACTTTGCTTTTATTTATTTATTTAGTGGTGTCCTTCCCTGAAAAACCAAAGAGTTTGCAGCATCCAGACAGCACTTGAGACAGTTCAAGGGATACAGAGAGGGCAGGCAGGAAGAGCGAGCATAGGGCTGAGCCAGTTTTAAAGGGACTTGGCAACTGGCCAAAAAATAGTCACGCTCTAACCCTCTTGACGGAAAAGGCAATGGCAACCCACTCTAGTACTATTGCCTGGAAAATCCCATGGACGGAGGAGCCTGGTAGGCTGCAGTCCATGGGGTCGCTAAGAGTTGGATACGACTGAGCGACTTCTTTCACTTTCCACTTTCACGCATTGGAGAAGGAAATGGCAACCCGCTCCAGTGTTCTTGCCCGGAGAATCCCAGGGACGGGGGAGCCTGGTGGGCTGCCGTCTATGGGGTCGCACAGAGTCGGACACGACTGAAGTGACTTAGCAGCAGCAGCAACCCTCTTGATGGCAGGGAAGACGCTGAGGGTTTAGGTGCCCCTCCAAAATCACACACAGGGTGTTTGAAGCACTCTTTTAACTCCAGAACCCACGTCCCCAGACTTGTGAATTTCGTAGAAATTTAGAAAAAATTTTTGAGAACTAAAAAGGATCAATAAAGTTCCACAGCCATCTCTGACCAGCATCCCTTCATAAAATGATAACTCCCAGCAATGGAGGAAGGACATGAACTGTGAGCAAAGGTCAGTCCTCTTGTTTGAATTTTGTTCGGTTTGGAGGGACACTTGGTGATTTTCTCACGTTTCCTCAAAGCACCGACTACTGGGAAACGGACGTGAGCAGGCAGTGGGTGTGCAAGTACCCTGGGGCTGCTGTAACAGCACCACAAACTAGACGACTTTGAAATAGCAGAAATGGGGCTTCCCTGGTGGCTCGGTGATAAGGAATCTGACTGCCAAAGCAGGAGGCACAGGTCCGATCCCTGATCCAGGAAGATCCCACGTGCCTCGGAGCAAATAAGCCTGTGCACAGCAACTACTGAGCCTGTGCTCTCGAGCCCGGAGCTGCAACTGTGGAGACCACACGCCGCAACTGCTGCAGCCCGAGTGCCCCAGGGCCGGCGCTCCACGATGAGAGAAGCCCCTGCAGTGAGAAGCCTGTGCACCTCGACTAGAGAGTGGCCCCTCTCCCTGCAACCAGAGGAAAGCCTGCCCAGCAGTGATGGCCCAGCACAGCCAAAAGTAAGTAAAACTAGTAAAATCAAACAAAAAACTCAGCAGAAATGTATAGTCCAGAGCCCTCAAGTCTAAAGTCCAGGTGGCAGAGACTTCCCTGGTGATCCAGTGTCGAAGATTCTGTGCTCCCAACCAATGAAGAGGCCCTAGGTTTGATTCCTGATCAGGGAACTAGATCCCACATGCCGCAACTAAGACCCAGCACAGTCAAACAACAAAGAAACAAAAATTTTTAATTTAAAAAAGTTTAAAAATATCAAAGGCGTCCACAGGGCCAAGGGCTCTCTGAGGGCTCCAGGGAGGATTCTGTGGCTTGTAGAAGAGCCACTCCCATCTCTGCCTCCATCTTACATGGCCTCTCCCAGGTGGTCTGTGTCTAAATTCCCTTCGTCTGACTGAATAATGGGGTGAAGCACTGGCTTAAGATGAGAATAAACTTATATTCTGAGTCATTAACAACAGTAGGGAAGAAAGTGTTTGAGCCAGCTTCAAGTGGGGTTGTAAAGATGAGTTTTGCTTTGGATATGTTATGTTTGCAATGACTGTAATACAAGTATTTGTGATTATATCCTGTAAACAATCATGAATGTTAAACCTGGACATATTTGCTCTTAAGGGCTGTAGAGATATTTGAAGAAAATAATAAAAATGAACTGCTTTAAAAATAAAGAAGTCAATAAATTTCCCTCTTCTTATAAGGACACCAGGCATTAGATTGCTGCTGCTGCTGCTAAGTCGCTTCAGTCGTGTCCGACTCTGTGCAACCCCATAGATGGCAGCCCACCAAGCTCCCCCGTCCCTGGGATTCTCCAGGCAAGAACACTGGAATGGGTTGCCATTTCCTTCTCCAATGCATGAAAGTGAAAAGTGAAAGGGAAGTCGCTCAGTCGTGTCTGACTCTTCGAGACCCCATGGACTGCAGCCCACCAGGCTCCTCCATCCATGGGATTTTCCAAGCAAGAGTACTGGAGTGGGGTGCCATTGCCTTCTCCGAGTCATTAGATTAGGGCCATCCTAATCCAGTAAGAACCCGTCTTAACTTGATGATATCTGCAAAGACCCTATTTCTAAACATAAGGTCACATTCACAGGTTCTGAGGGGCAGGACTGGCATAGATCTTTCTAAGGGACATCATTCAAGCTGGCTGAGCAGGCCAGCATTACAGGGTGCCTCCACCCTCGAGGCCCTTCCCATGCTGACAGCAAAGTGTAAGAAAGATGGATCTGAGGGACGGTGCCCTCCCAGCTTGGGGAGAAGGGTTGGACCGCCAGGGACAGCTGGGGACCCCTGGGCGGACCCAGCTTCCCTCACATGTTTCCGTTCCAAGGAGTAACTGTCTGGAGGGCAGCCAGTTGGCAGCTGGCAAAGCCAGGCTAAGACACGGACCTTCAGTGCTGGGCCAGGGCTGGACTGTTACCTGGGCATGTCCCTGGGGAAGAAGCTCAAAGCCTCAGCCCCAGGCCAGGAAACAGGCCCCGCCAAGGGGCAGATTCACAGCAGAGGGATCCACGCCTTGGCCTTTCGGATGGCAGGAGGGCTTGACTCTGCTGCGAGGGCCCTTCTTTGTCCCCCTAGGATGCATGCAGAGACATGGCAGCAGCCACCAACCTGGCCTGACCTCGGTCCTCTGGATGCAGACCAGAGTTTGCTCACAGGCTCCCTGGAGGCTGATGCTGCATGGGCGACTTGAGTCAACCGGAACTACACGCTTCCGAGAGAGGGGTGGTAACCAGCCTGAGGTCACACAGAGATCATTCAGTGCCAGCGTGAGAGAGACCTGCCTCCCAGTTCTGCCAATGTGAGCCTTTTACCCACTGAGGTGGTTCTATCAGGGGAGGCTTTCGCCCCTGGGAACCAGGGTTGACTTTATAATGGTTTTACAGTATCGTCAGGAAGAAAGTGTCACCCACTTCAAAGCCAGGCCTGCTGGACACTTGATCTTTGGAAAAGGAGAGAGAGAGAAGCAGCTCTGACTAAACACCTACTGTGCACCAGGTGCTTCACGCTCCCATCCCCCATCTTGCCTGTGAGCAGCAGGAGGCGTGGGGTGGCTGGAGCCATCCAGGGGCTCCTGTCCCCTCTCGCACCATCTCAGCATGCCAGTTGACCTCGCTGAGGCTCAGTTTACTCATCTGTAAAGCAAGATCACAAGCTCAGCGTCACAGGTGCTCACAAGGATTA
Organism: Bos indicus x Bos taurus; assembly: GCF_003369695.1. Taxonomy (NCBI): domain Eukaryota; kingdom Metazoa; phylum Chordata; class Mammalia; order Artiodactyla; family Bovidae; genus Bos; species Bos indicus x Bos taurus. Next base: position 54,707,108 of record NC_040093.1, read on the forward strand.
GGGATCCCATCCCAGGAACGGGCACATAGTAGGTGCTCAAGAAAGGTGACGTTCGCTAATTATTAGAGAATGTGGATCCAAACAACAGTGATTTCTCACACCAGTCAGAATAGCCATCATTAAAAAGTCTACAAAGAGGACTTGCCCTGGTGGCGCAGTGGATAAGGATCTGTCTGCCAACGCAGGGAACATGGGTTTGATCCCTGGGCTAGGAAGATTTCATATGCCGAGGAGCAACTCACCCACGCTCTAGAGCCTGTGCCCCACACCAAGAGAAGGCACTGCCATGAGACGCCCGAGCACTGGAGCCAAGAGTAGCCCCTGTTCGCTGCAACTAGAGAAAAGCCCGCACACAACAACAAAGACCCAGTACAACTAAAAAAAGTCTACAAACAACAAATGCTGGAGAGGGCGTGGAGGAAAGGGAACCCTCCTACACTGCAGGTGAGACTGTGGACTGGTGCAGCCACCATGGAAAACAGCTGGAGGTTTCTCAAAACACTAAAAGCAGAGCCGCCATGTTATCCAGCAGTCCCCTCCTGGGCGTATGTCTGGGGAAACTGTAACTGGGAAAGACCAGGCACCCCTATGTTCACTATTTGCATCAGCCAAGACATGAAAGCAGTCTACGTGTCCATCACCAGACGAACGGATAAAGAAGGCGTGGTACAGGTATACAGTGGAAACATCACTCAGCCGTAAGTAACGTTCACGACGAAATAATGCCGATGCAGTGACACGTTTGGACACAGAGACTATCACAGAAAGGGAGGCAGCCAGAGACAGATATCACGCGGTGTCACTCACATGCGGAATTGGAAATACGACACAAGTGACCTTATCTACAAAACAGACACAGAGAGAACAGACTTGCGTTTGCCAAGGGGAAGGGGAGGTGGGAGAGGGGTGGCGTGGGGTGTGGGGCTAACAGATGCAAACGGTTACACAGAGAATGGATAAACAGGTCCCACTGTATAGCATAGGGAACTACATTCACTATCCTGTGATAAAGCTTAATGGAAAAGAACATGAACAAGAATGTATGCAGATGTGTAACGGAAGCACTTTGCTATACAGTAGAAATTAACACGGCACTAAATCAACTATACTTCAATAACTTTAAAAAACACACAAAGAAAGGTGGCGTTTTAACTTTCCACTGCTAATGGAATACTTTTCTGCAAACTTTACCACTTCAACAGCACATGCTCAGTGTCTGCTGTCTGGGGTCAGAAACTTTTAACCCGGTCTCACTGGGTCAAACCGAGGTGTCAGTGGGGCCCCTGAGGTTCTGGGGACAAACTGTCCTTGCCCCTTCCAGCATCCAGCAGCGGCCCCTCTTTCTTGGCTCATGGCACTGTCTCCATCACCAAAGCCAGAGACGCTGCGTCTCGGACCCACCTCCATTGCCTCCTCTTTCTCTGACCACAGCTGGGAAAGGGACTCTGATTTCAAGGACCTGTGATTCCACAGGGCCCACTGGGATCACCCCAGGACCATCCCTCATGACAAGGCCCTTCACTCAATCATGCCTGCCAAGTCCCTTCTGCCACGCCAGGTCACACACACGCAGGTTCCAGGAACCAGGCGAGGGCGTCTTGGCTGGGGTCGGGGCGGGCAGGGGGCGGGCGGTACTCTGCTGACCACAGGTGAGCCGAGTTGAACTCCATCGAGCAAGGGAAACCTGGGCTGGTCCTGGCAGTTCTTCCTGAAAGAAGAGGATTCCACTACACCCGGCTCACTCAAGGGCCATTTCCCACCCCTGCTGTTTTTGACTCTCTTCAAAGAAGCTCTGTCTAGCCAAGGAGACGGGGTCAGGGCTGCCAAACCTTTGCTTCAAAATAAACCTACTTGGAAATTTCCACCGGACCAGGCCCTTCCCCCTCCCAGACCTGCCCGAAATCCCAGACCAAGCAGGGCATCTTACAGAAGGACCATCAGACTCCAAGTTCTCCTGAGAAGGTGTCTGTTGTTGTTTGGGTGTTTTCTTTTCTTTGGTTTGTGTGTTTTCCCTGTCAAACTAAACAGCACCCGGCACACTGTCACGCAGGAATGATGAACTGGTTAGGACATTACCCTTGACTTAGGAGAGGGTTTTACAGTTGTAATCGTCACAAGGATCTTATCTGTTCCCCCACCCAGCTTGTATCCTCCAGGGTCCCTCCTTGCAGCCTTCAAAGAGCACACAGCTATTTCACAAGCTCCACACATTTACAGGGAGCGTATTTTATGCCGACACAGAGGCAGGCACATATGTCCCACTTGTCTAACACCCAGCATCTTTTGGTTTGAATGGATTCGCGGAGGAAGTCACTCTCAGGATTAGATGTTTCGCATGAAGACGCATACTTGTTTTGGATTTCCAACAGGTTCACATGTCAGCTCATGGATTCCCACCCCAACAATTCTGGGGTCCCTGATTTCCTGACGAGGAAACAGGGTGGGAGAGAGAGGGGACATGGGCCCTGTCACTTAGCTGGTAAGTGGCAGGGCTGGGTTTGAGGCTGGGTCCTCGGACTTCAGATCATCCCAGCTGACTGTGGCCACACTCACTTCTCTTGTGATACTGTGACAGAATAAGAAATACGTGCATGGTCTTCATCCTGGTTCCTGGGACAAGAGCTCCTAGAACCCGTGTAATCTGCCGACGGAGAGATAGGAGTGTCTTTGGCTACTCCTAACAAAACCCTCTCAACCGTGCCTGAGTTTATGCTAATGAGATGACTCTTGGTGCCCCCAGAGAGCTTCACGTGGGGGCTGGTTGTGGGGGGAACCAACCATCTGATTAGAGGGCTGGAACTTGCAGCCCCATCCCCAACCTCCAGGGAGGTGACTGGGGAAAGACCGGTGGCGAATGATTTACTCAGCCCTGTCTATATAATGGAACCTCCATGAAAACCCTTCTGGGTGGGTGAACACATCCATGTGTCCAGAGGGTGTGCAACAAAGATCAACAAAGATCAGACCTGAAACTCCATGGGGACAGAAGGTCTGAGCCCATTCCAGACCTTCCACTATGTACACTTTTCCATCAGTATCCTTTACAGTAAATGTAAAGGATTCATATTTACAATAATAATAAATGTAAGGAGGGAATTCCCTGGTAGTCCAGCCATTAAGACGCCATGCTTTCACTGCTGAGGGCTCAGGTTCAATCCCAGATCAGGGAACTAAGATCCCAGAAGCCACGTGGTTTGGCTAAAAAAAAGTAAACATAAGGAAAGTATTTTCCTGAGTTCTAAGAGCCATCATAGCAAGCTATTGAATGGAGGAGGGGACTTATTGATTTGTAGCCAAACCATAAAGAAGTGGGTGTCACCTGGGGACTCACCACTTGTGACTGGCATTTGAAGTGGAGGCAGTCTTCTGGGACTGAGCCCTTCACCTGTGGGGTCTGCTCTGACTCCAGGCAGTTAAGTGTTAGAACTGAATTAAGTTGTAGGACACCCACTTGATGTCCATAGAGAATGAGAAAATTGCTTGTTGTGAAAAATCTACATATTTGGTGTCAGGAGTGTTACACATGAAACACAGACCTTCAGTTCAGTTCAGTTCAGTCGTTCAGTCGTGTCCAACTCTTTGCGACCCCATGAATCACAGCACGCCAGGCCTCCCTGTCCATCACCAACTCCCGGAGTTCACTCAAACTCATGTCCATCGAGTCGGTGATGCCAGCCAGCCATCTCATCCTCTGTTGTCCCCTTCTCCTCCTGCCCCCAATCCCTCCCAGCATCAGAGTCTTTTCTAATGAGTCAACTCTTCACATCAGGTGGCCAAAGTATTGGAGTTTCAGCTTTAGTATCAGTCCTTCCAAAGAACACCCAGGACTGATCTCCTTTAGGATGGACTGGGTGGATCTCCTTGCAGTCCAAGGGACTCTCAAGAGTCTTCTCAAACACCACACCTTAGCAGTAACTATATTCATTCATACATTAACTCATTCAATGTTTAACAAGTTGCTTAAGTCAACTCTGCACTGTGGTAAGTGATGAACAAGAAAGGCGCATCCTGAACTCACAGAGACGGGACGCACAACCTCCAGATCACGGTCTCTCCACCCGCTGAGCCCAGGGCTGTGTGATTTACTGACAGAAACAGCAGAGTCTAATTCAAGTGTGTAGGGTGGGGTCATCGCACTGGTAACTTAAAATTTCCCTTTCAAATTTAGTTATATAACAGGCTGAATAATGACCCCCCATCGTATCAGGTCCTGATCCATGGAACCTATAAATGTTACCTTCTATGGTAAAGACCTGCAAATGTAACTAAGGATCCTGAGATGAGATAAGTATCCTGAGTTATCTGGTGGGTTTAAATGCACACTGGTGGTCCAGTGGCTAAGACTCCATTCTCACAATGCTGGGGGTGGGGATGGGGGTGGGGGCTGGGTTCGACTCCTAGTCGGGGAACTAGATCCCACAGGCCACAATTAAGCGGTCGAGTTCACATACCGAAATTAAAGATCTCGCACGCGGCAACAAAGATCAGAGATCCCGAGTCCTGCAACTAAGACTTGGCACAGCCAAATAAATAAATAAGTATTTGAAAAAAACAATGAAAACAAAAAGCAAACGCTATCACATGTATCCTTATAAGCGAGGCCAAGGAGGATCTGACAACCACAAAGCCTACGGCAGAGTGGTGGGAGGAGCAGAGACACGGGTGTGGCCACAAGGCTGCCAGAAGCTAGGGGAGACAGGGGCCCTCCCGGAAGCCTCCTGGGGGCACGCAGTCCTGAAGCACCTGAGCTTGAGCTTCTGGGTCCCAGAACTGTGAGAGGATACAGTCCTGATTTGTTTTTTGCTTTGTTTTTTAATCACCAAGTCTATGGTAATTTATTACAGCTGTCACAGGAAATGAGCTCAAGGCATAACCTTCACAAATCCGAAGTGCACAGCACGATGAACTGCCGCACCCACACAGCACGCGTCACCCTGCAGACCAAGACAGACGTTCCCAGCACCCCAGGGGTCGGGCACTACCCTCCACCCTCCCCAGGAGCAAGCCCTCTGCCCGCCTCTGCCAGGAAAGTCTGGTCTTCCCTGCTCTCGAACTTCACATACAAGGGATCGTACGGCAGACTCTTGTGTGAGGTGTCCTTTGCGGAACTTAGTGCAGTGCATGCATGCTGATGGCTTTTTCTCTCTTCCTTTTCCTACTATAGGACTCTAACCTGTCTGTCTAGTATCCTATGGATGGACACCTCGGCTGTCCCCGCCTTCAGCTATCAATAAGCTGACAGGAACGTAGTTCCACGGTTTTGTGGACGTGCCTCCTGTCTCATTCCCGTACCTAGGAGTGGCCCTGCAGGGTTTGGTTTAGTCGTTTTCTGTAATTTCCAGGTGATTCAAATGTGTAAATCAGGTGTGAGAACCACTCTCCAGGCCAGTGGCTCTTGACCAGGAACAGTTTTGCCTCCAAGGGACATTTGGCAAATCGGAACATCTCGGCTGGTCACAACTCAGAGCTATGCTAATGGTATCTCGTAGAGCGAGGCTGGGCTGCTGGTCAACCCCCTGCAGTACATAGGGCACACCCTACCCACCCACCCACCCACACAACAGGGATTATCCAGAGCCCATGGTCAAGAGACCTGAGGGTGAGAAATTAGACTATAGTCATTCACTCAAGACCACACGTATGAATAACCCACCTGCAGGCCACGGGCAGCTCCCAGAGTCTGGCCCTGCTCAGAGGGTGGGAAGGGTGATGATGGTGAGACCCAGAGGTCTGAGCCCTCCAGAGAGGCAGGCTGCTCTGCTGAGGATGTGGGCCTTTAGCGGAAGCTCCCAGGTGCCCTCCTGCCCCACGGACAGTAGTGTGGACTTCCGCTCAGTCCGCCCTTCCTAGGTCTGTCAACTCCACGGACACAGAAAGTCCCCAAGGGTGGGGACCATGTCTTAGCCGGTCCTCCGTTCCAGGTGGCCCTGTGGGGGGGCGGGGTGGGCACTGAAGTGAGGCTGTCCCATGGGACCCAGGACATGGGAACCAAGTTCCTACAGGAAGGCTCCCCCCGCTCCATCTGTGCTCCTTCCAGAGGCGACCCCATGTCCCTTCATAAGCTCCTCAACCTGCCCCCTCAGCCCTAGTCCACACTCCCACTGGGGTACATGGCATTCCTCAAGCCCTCACACGCCACACACATGGGCCACGAGAAGGTGGGCTCTTTTCTCAAGCCCCAGTCTCCACCATTTCTAGTCTATCATCTGGGGCCATTTTGGAAGTGGCGCTGCGCTGTGGAGTCCTTCAAATCCCCCCCCTTGCTCTGTCTGGCTTCTCCGCTCTTCCATCACCTGTATCATCAATTCCCTGCATTCAGTACCCTCTGCTGAAAGGCCCAGCAGGGTGTGGGTTTCCTGGGCTGGACCTTGATTGCCCCGTGGGCCCACAGTGAGGCTCCCTGCTGCGGTCACACTTCTGGACCCACCAGGGAGGGCAGGGAAAGGCCGAGCGGGGTCTTTACCCAGGTCTTCACCTCCCCGGGGTCGGGCTGCGGCCAGGCTCCGTCTCTCCCACCTACCCTGTCCCCCGGCTCTCCTCCCCCTCAGCTGCATCTCACATCCCCCTGCTGTGATCTGATTCACGCCGAGGTGAGTCCTCGTTGTGCGACTCTTCATGGGAGACGGCCCAGAAGTGGGAATTCCAGGAACGGTTACTCATGCTCGAAAGCCCGGCTTTCGAGACCACTATTTCACCAAGGATTAAGAAGACAACTCAAAAAAGTTACTTTCCTGCTCAGAGCTGTGTTTAGTCCTCTGCAGTCATTCTCCTCTGCCCTGAGCAACAAGCCACATCTGTGGCCTGGTTGGGATAACAGAAGGGGTGCCACTGGGGGCACCTCAAAAAAGGCACTGGGCTATTTCAAAATCTTCTTCCCCTAGAGAAGTAAAGCCAGTTCAGCCAGCAAAAAACAGGCTGTTTTTATGGGAGCAAAACCTCTGTAGAAACTGGTGGACCCTTGGTTGCTGCTCTGTATCTGGTGTTTCTGGAACGGCAGATGAGAAGGTGGTGAGAAGGGAAGTGGGACTCCAGGGTGAGAGGGAGACTCAAGTGCCCTTTAGCACAGTCACACTTCCCAAGAATGAAGGGGGAAAAACACCTCCCCTCCCTTTCCACAAAGTTCAGTTGGCTCAACCCATCCTGTCTGAAAATAAAGAAGAAAAGCAGCTGATCAACGTCTCCTGCTTGAGGCCGTCCTTTGAGGAAGAACCCAAGCCATGACTCATCACTTGCCTGCGATAAGCATTTGCAGTTTCAGGCAGAAACAGGCCACAAGCATGCCAGGGAGGGTGGGGGAAGCTGCTGCGGGGTCCAGAACTTCTGGCTGGCTGGGGCTTATCTGCCTTTGGTAATGCAGGGGGATCTGAGTTGCCATTCCATCGCCCCTCACTGGAAGGGTGTCTGTCTGTTCGAACACTCACAAGCACACACCCATGTGAGGTCCAAGATTCCCCAGGATGGGGGTGGGAAGGTAATCAGGCTCCCTTTCATCCTGTCTGAAGTTAGACCCAGACCAGGCACCCCGCTGGAGAAAACCCAGGCCGGCCAGACCTTTCGCTGTCTGGGTCTGCTCCACGAAGTGCTGGCATGTCCGGTTGGTGTCTCCTGGACAGCATGCCTTGGTGGCATGCCATTTTGGAGGCCGGCCCCTGTGAGCCGTGTCCACCGGCGTTAACGGGGCAGGCAGTCTCAGAAGGACTGCATCTCCAGGTCCGCAGCAGAGGATTAGAACCAAGCCCAGGACAGGTCCTGGCCGAGCGCACTGAAGCTGCGGCTCCTCACACAGCCACCAGAGGGTGCCGTCCAGCACCGCCCCTCCACTCCCCTTCTGAAACCCTTCCGAGGCTCCCCGCAGTTCCCAGGACACAGGCCAGCTTTGTAAACCCACTGACACAGCCGTGCATGATCTGGCCACTGACCGTTCCAGCTTCACCTTGCTCTCCCTGCCCTGTGCTCCAGCACGAATGGCTTTCTCTTCATTCCTCGAGAGGACACTTCCTGCATCCATGGGCTTTTGCGATCACTGCCCACTTCTCAGAGGCTCTCCCATTCATCTGCACCAAGAGAACCCCGGTGGTCTCTCAGGTTTAATAAGCATCAGCTCAGGTGCCGAGGGAAGCCTTCCAACACTGCGATGAGGTTACGTGGCCCTTCGGCGCGCTGGTGTCCTGCACTTCTCGACAGCACTTACCATGGATGCAATTAGACCATTAATTCTGCTGTGGCTCGTCCACTGTGTCCCCAGCTAGACCACCAGCATCTGAGGTGCCATGTTCACTGCTGACCCCAGGCCCACCCAAGGCCCCACTGCAGTCCAGTCTCTGGACATCACTCTCGGCACCTGGGAGGGCACGTCATGGCACCGGTGAGAGCCTGTAATTGTCAATGTGACCTGAGCCTCACAGCCCAGAGGGCAGCTGCTCCCTCACCTGGGGTCCCCTGTGAGGGACACAGGGAAGGAGCAGTCCCGCCACCTATCATCTGTGTGACCGTCACCCATTCCTCAAATGCCCCCACACACCTCGACACACGCAGAAACACACAGGGACACGCAAACACACGTGTGCGGACATTCCTACCACCTAGAGTAGTACCTGGCACACAACTGGTACTCAGTAAATATCTATTTAGTAAAATAATAAATCATTGAATGAAAAACGTGACTAAGTCAATGATGCGCTCACTATGCTGGGCGCTGGAGGAAACCCCCAAACACGCAAGTGTCTTGGCTTAGAGTCGTCACCTCGTACCCCCGAGGGGAGGCCTTGCAGGCAGGCGATACGGGAGGGCCTGGGAGTTGAGGAGCAGGACGGGACAGGATGAAGCCTGAGAGCGTATGATTTCATGCCCAGTCCTGGCCTCAGCCTGATCCAGCTTCGTGTGTCACATGCACGACTCACACGTGATACGCACGAAGTGCTTAGAAGAGAAAAACACCTTAACAAGTCTGCCCTGCATATGGAAATCGAAGGGAGAGGAAATCACGTGGCCAGTTCTGTTAGCATTGGCCAGAGTCTGCGGGCCTCAGTTTCTCCTTTACAGATGCACAATGACCCAGGGCCTGGCCCGCGAGGCCTGCTGTAAGCCTCAAGCAGGGGACTCACGCCATCAGTCATGACCATCAGCCACCATGCTGTGGGCACTCAAGGCTGCCCTGGTACAGCTTCTTTCTGGTTGCTGTGGGGGCCTGTTCATGACATGAAACTAACCACATACCTTTCTGACTGAGGCAAGTGGCATTAAAGTACAATCGAGACGAAGAGCCACCCTCTGGCCAAGGCCATCCACCACGCTTACTCTGCCAGTCCCACCCAGCATCTGCCCCACAGCGAGGCCTCACTGCTCCGCTTCTGGTAAATGAGAGCCGAGTGCCCACTGCGGGCGGGAAATGGCTTGCAGATGGCAGGTGGGCCAGAGATTGCTAAAAACGGGCCACATTGGGGTCATTGAAAAGGCTCAGTACGTTGAAAGCCTTGAGCTGGCCAAGCCCAGGCCACAGCTGAGAAAGCAAGAGGCCGGAAGTGTGCACTGGGCTTTAGGGGCTGGACAGCGTCTTTTTAAGTGGAAATGTCAATTGGCTTCGAAAAGAAGACTCAGTTCTTGGAGGGAAGCCGGGACTGACCAACAGCCTCAGGGCATGAGCTAGCCCAACGGGGAGACCTGCTCCTATGTGGAGTAGGGACTCAGGGGCCTAAATGGGGCAGAAGAGGCGCGATTCCCCCTTGCCTCCCTCCATCCACTCACCCTCTCTCACCTTGTTTTTTCCTTCTTTCTTGACACCTCATTTTTCTTCCCTCCCTGCGCCGCCTCCCTCTCTTCCTGAGTTTTCTCTTCCACCAAATATTTATTAAATGCCTACCATGTCCCAGAGACTCTCCTGGGCACTGGGATTCAGCAGCGAATGAAAAGAACAGGACAATCCTGCCTTTGTGGAGTTTACAGTATAGTGAGAGATGAACAAGAAAATGAGTAAAAACACGTTTTTAAACAGCAATCTGGGAAACCAGTAAGGAAGAAAGGGGGATGTGGTCTGGGGGGTGGGGTGGGGTGGGTGGGGAAGGTGGCGAGGAAGATTGCTGGAGAGGGCATTCCAGGCAGAGGGCGCAGCAGCTGCAAAGGCCCAGGGCAGCAGCGCGCCCGGTGTGTCTGCAGAACAGCAAGGCAGGGTCTCCCCTGGTGGTTCAGCAGCTAGGAATCTGCGCTTCCTCTGTAGGGGGTGGGGGTTCGACCCCTGGCCGGGGAACTAGAGCCCACCTGCCACAAGTAAAGACTTCACAAGTGGCAACGACGACCCAGCAAGGGGAATAAGTGAGAAGAACAGCAAGGCGGCTCGAGCTCAGCCAGGTCCATCCTCTGGACGGCCACAGAACACTCCTTTTTGTCCTGCTTGCCTCCTGGTTCTCTCTTGGGGACTCAGGGATGAATTCTGAGCATCTACTTCACGTACAAGTCTCTGCTCCATGCTGGGCATTCAAGTGGGAAACTCACGCAGGGTCTGCCCTCAAAGAAGGCGTGGACAGATGTGGGTGCCTGAAAAAGTTAACACAGAACCACCTTACGAGCAGGTGTGTGCCCCCACACACACGTTCGGAAGAACTGAAAGCAGGGACGCAAACAAACCCTCATACACGCGTGTTCACAGCATCACAGTTCCCAACAGCAACAGGTGGAACAGCTCAAGAGCCAGTGAACAGATAAACCGAGGGTGGTCTGTCCTGACAGTGGGGTATGATTTGGTCAGAAAAGAGAGGGAAGCACTGACAGCAGCAGCAACACGGATGAGCCTGGAAAGCCTCGTGCCAGGTGAGAGGAGCCAGACACCCAAAGTCACAGATCGCGTGGCTCCCTTTATGTGGAATGTCCAGAAGAGAGAAGCCCACAGAGGCGGAAGGTAGGTGGGTGGCTGCCAGGAGCAGGGGGAATGGAAAGAGGGAGAAACAGCTTCCTGGGTGCGGGTTTCCTCTGGGGTGAGGGAACATTCTGGAACTGTGTAGAGGTGGTGGTTTAAAACGCTGTGGACGTGCTAAAGGCCACTAAAGTGATCACTTTAAAAGCGTTAATTTTATCTGATACTACCTCAATAAATTAAACAAAACCTACCAAAGTGCGCAAGGCTGAACTCCGGAGAGACCAGCTGGAGGTGCTGCTCAGAGGCCGCGGCAGAGAGGTGCAGGCAGGGCGGGGGTGGGGGAACTTGGGATGTGCTGGGATTTCAGAAGGACGCCCCACCCCCAACAAACGGAAAAGGAGGAGTAGCCCCGGCTTCTGTAGGCCTGGGTGGATAGCGGGGTTCATCAGCGTCTGGAGCACAAAGCCCCCGGAAGCTTCAGGAGGAAAAGTGATGAGCCATCTGTGTGTCGGGTTTGTGGTGCCTGGGCGCCTCCCAGAGTGGAGGTGTGGGGTCCACAGCATCTCCCACCCAGTGAGTTGGTGGGAGGACTGCTAACATCTTTCTGGAAAGACAGGCTGTGGGTCCTGTTTTCTGGAGCCGGCTCTCCCCACCCCACCTTCTGGGCTGAGCCCTGAGATCAGAGTGGCTGCTGTCAGCTCAGTGGGCATCAGATGGGGAGTGTGTCTGGGCTGGGTGTGGCCCTGGAGGTTGGGCTTCTCAGGGTGACAGGGGGCTATGCTTGCGTCAGGGGCATGGCCGGGGTCCTCCCAGCTCCACCAACCTGATGAGCCCCTTCCCTGGGGCTTGTGGAATTTGCCTTCATCCATTTCTCTTGTGGGGCAGAATCCAGATGCTTGGCCTTCCTTAGCTGGATCAGGGCAGATCCGCTGGGAGGGCCCACATGAGGACCCCAGGGCACTGCCCTGATCCACCGACCAGGCTGGGGCCCCTGCCTCACAAGGGTCAGCAGGGAACTGGTCCTGCTTTTTGTAAACCTTAGAAGGCCGAGTGGCCCCTCTAGAAGCCAGGCCGGGTCCACAGACATCTGGAAGCTGTCAGCCTACTTCCCAATCTACACTGATGCCCTTGGCATTGGGAATGCTGCCCTCGGGATGCAGACGCAGGTCTGGGGGTGCAGAAGAGAGGATGTCCCTACAGGAGCGGGGCCAGGGGCCAGGCTGTGGCAGAAATGGCGCGCTCAGTGGCCAAGGGCCAGCTGAGGAGGCAGCTTTCGCTCGGGCGCTCTGAGGACAGGCAGGCAGCCGGTTCAGGACCTTGCATGTGTGCGCCAGGCCTCATCTCAGGCTTCATTTCCTCACACAGGAGCCGGGGGCGCTTCCCTGTGCTTGGCCTCTGTCTGGATGTTCCCCGCACCCCTCAGAGCTCACAGAAACACTGCCTGCCTCCCATTATAAGCTCTTGCACACCCCATTAAACACTAAATCTCAGGGTCTGTCTCCTGGTTGCCAGCCCAGGTGGGCAGGGTGTGTCTGGCTACTCGTGACTGTCTGTGCCTTGTGCATGGTGGAAATCAGGAAAGGACTCGCTGTGTAACTGGACGGATCACTAGAAACCCCTGAGAAATGCTTTTTCCACTGTTTCTCCTGTTATAAATGCATTCAGTGACACGTGGATGACAGAGCTCCTAACTCTGCTTGTATTTTTGTTTTGAGGGAAAAGGAAGTAGATACAAGCAGAAGCTTCTTGTCAACATTGAAGCAACCTAGAGTTGCAGGGGAATGAACACTCGTCACAGCTCTTCAGCTCTTAAACCTTCCGAGGCTTGTACCCTGGGTGGGCAGAGCTGCCCATTGGACTGGGTTTGGGGTGGGGACTGTGGGATCCTGAATCTTCCAGAGAACCAGCTGTGCTCCCAGAACTGTGGTACAGGAGTCTAAGTTTCCTTCAAGAGAGCAGGGGTCAAAAACAGAGCTGTGCATCAAAATGCATTTTCCTGGACTTTGCCACTTCGGGTGTGAGGTCTGGTCTGGGACCCCAGTGTGGAGAGGCTTGAAGGGCTCCGGCTGACGGAATGGCTTGCAGCCTCTCGAGGGACGACCCCTAAACCTGGAGTCTAGGGCTGGGCAACCTCCACGACCCCCAGCTCGTGTGGACACCACCCCCTCCCCACCGTGGTGACTTTGTGGGAATGAAGATAACTGGGGACAGGGTGGCCCTGATTAGCACTGAGACAAGCAGAATGGTCTGACTCATCAACAGCCTCTCTGAAAGCCAGATCTGGAAAATTTATGCAAGGGGAAAAAAAAAAATGAAGTAAACAAACATGAAGAGAGAGGGGGAAAATGTTTTTTAAAGGACTGGAACTAATTTGGGGGTTAAACCCAGCTGCCCACACAGATTCATTTCAGCTTTTCCAGTGTTATCCCATATGATTTATTTCCTGCTAAAGCATCTGACAACTATTGTGTAAACAGTTTCCATTTATCCTGGAAAGGCGTCTTCTCCAGCTCTGGGGGGGTCCAACCAGGCCCCAACTTAATCAGAACAACAACAACAACCGGTTTTGATTTGGAAAGACAAAACCCACAGAGAAACAGAAGAGTAAGACCAATGAGTCCAGAAGGGCCCTTGAGACAGCCTGGAATGAGTCACTCAGGGCGCCGCTGGCTCTTGGAAAGATCCAGGTTTGAGTCCTGCTGTGTGTCCTGGGCAAGTGACTTAGCCTTTCTGAGCCCCGCTCTCCCCATCTATAAAATGGGGAGAGTACTTGGACCACCTCACAGGGAGGCTGTGAGCACAGCACGTTGTGAACACTTACAAACAGTATTACTTATTATTCTTATAAAGTGAAAACATGGCGCACAGTGAAGGACTTTTTCTCCCTACACTTAATACACGGGCTCATTCTGCAAAGGCTCCAGAAAGAAGGAGAGCACCAGGATTTTGGTCTTGGATATGAGGTCACTTACTATGAAGGAAACAGGTGAAGATCAAGAAAGGCTAGGGGATTTGTTTGTTCAAGGCTCAGTCAGCTAAAGGCATGATTGTCTTCTGAATCTAGGAGTCCTTTAGGGGACCTCTCTGGCAACCCAGTGGTTAAGACTTGGTGCTTCCAAGGCAAAGGACATGAGTTCAATCCCTGGCCAGGGAACTAGGATCCCACATGTTGCACGGCACAGCCAGAAAAAACAGTCCTTTAATCCGAAAGAAAAGGGACCTTCCTTTTGAAAAAAGTGGTCTGCCAACCTCACCACTGAGTCATTCTTTCAACGCCATGACCGAGAGAGACCCTTAAAGCCTGTGCTGTGAAGCTAGCTGGAGGAAAAGGAACTTCCCATGAGCTGATACGGGGGCAGGACGGAAAGCAGGCACGGGGGAAGGGGCTTCTGGAAGTGAGTGAGGGGGGCTCTGTGTGCGTGCTGGGGTCCGGGGCAGCCTGGCAGGGGGCTGCAGAAGAGCAGCGTGGCCCCCGCCCGGCACAGCTCCTGAGTAGCCACTGTTCTGTGGGATGTGATGCAAGAGGAAGCCCCTGGCTTCGGCCCAGGGCAGCCAGGGCTACCAGGTTGGCCTAGGAAGTCCACTCTGGCCATGTCTGTGGCTCAGCACAGGCCCTTGCAGGTCAGGGCACAGGGAAGGGCCACTGCCACCTGGGAAGTTCATCAGCAGAGCTGGGCACCACGTGGCAAGAGGAAGCGAGAGGCCAAGGTCTGGAGGCCAGGAGAGCAACTCAAGGTCAGCATTGGCGGTGCCCAGCGAAGGTGAGAGGGGGCAAGGGCAGGGCAGGCCGGCGGCCCCACGCAGCCCCGGACTCCAGCAGGCAGCAGCCAGGGTCAGCACTGCGGGGCCGGCCGGGCAAGGAGAGCCCAGGGTTCCCGGCAGCAACCCCGGCTGTGGCCTGAGGACACAGTTCACTCACTCTCTGCTGTGACCTCGGCTGCCTCCTGTTGGGGAGGGGCGGGTGAAGGGTCAGCGGAGGAGGCGGTGAGGACAGGGAAGCTGGGATGATCTCAGTGTCTGGGGAGGCACCCGCATTCCGGCCTCTTAGCTGTGACGTCCACTCTGACTCAAAGCCAGGCTTAGCACAGGCCTGGAGAGGCCTTGGGATGGGGACACTCCTCAAATTCCAAAAGCATTCCATGCAAGAGGGACTCAAAGGGGTAGCCTGGCTCCTCCCCCCATGTTCATTAGCCCCTCTGCCCTGGGCTGTAGGTTAGGGCCTCCAGGCAAAGAGCCTGAGACAAGGATTTGGGACAAACAGAATATAGCAGAGGTGCTCCCGGAAGGCAGGTGAGGGGTGCAGAAGGGAGAAGGCAGGGGAAAGATGAGGGAGAGAGTGGTCCCGAGCGGGTGGCCTGCTGGGGAACCCACGACTAGGGGCGAGCCTCTGGGCTGTCCCACGAGAGGGGCAGGACCCAGGCTCCCCACACCATGCTCGTCCTTCCCTGCCTCAGGGCAGCTCCCCAAACATCAACTCCTCCACGAGGTGACACCCATCCTCGTCTGCCTGGGACTGAGGGCTTTCTGGGCTCTGGGACTTTCAGCCAGATGCAAGTGGGTCAGCCTACTTTCTGGCTCTTCTGGGGAACACTGCTGCACCCCGGGCTTGCTCCTGTGGCCAGAGAAAACCTCAGATGGGACACGGCAAGTAAGAAGCCGTTGGCATGCATCACAGCGGGGAGCTGAGAGGTGACATGGGCAAGGGCATCCAGTAGCATCTGCCCCACCAGCCCTGTCACCCTACAAACCTCTAATCACCCCACCTCCTTCCTGCTGCCTTCCCTTATCCACCAGCTGCAGCGTGCCAGCCAGCCATGACACTGCCCTAAACATTCCCAACACCAGTGACCTCAGGGCCTTTGCACTGGCTGTTCCCTTTGCCTGGAAATCTTTTCCCAGACACAACCACAGTAAAGTGTGACCTCCACGAGGGAAGCCTGCGTGCAATCGGTGCAGTGTTCCCAATCACAGAACAGCGCCTGGCACTTGGTGAACGCTTATCCACTCATAAAGCAATGAAAACGACGTAAAACAACATGAAGGAGAATGAATGATCTCAGTGCACCTGGAGACGAGTTTCCAGGCCCTTCCACCCAAGGAGACTGCCTCCCGCAAAGGAAACTGGGGGAGAGTCCTCTAGACGACTGAGAGAAGGTGGGGGTTCCTGACACTCACCCTGGGGTGCTGCCCCTGCTGCCTCATGCCCTGTGCGGCCCCAGCGAGGTGGTCATCAGAGGAGGCGTGACCCAGAACCAGGACTTCTATACTTCTCCACTTCAGAAAATCAGCCTATGCAGAACCCCATCAAATAAACCCCCAAATGTGGTTTTGCCTTACTTAAGCAGGGGTGAGGCATCTAGGCCCATGGACAATCCCAGGGACTGGGGTACAGCGTGAAGTCCACTGACTCGGAGAGCAAGGGGTTTCAGCACAGACATGGAATGTTAAGACCAGAGCTTCTCAAGTGGCTGCACACCCCCCAGCTGCGGGTCGTATTCAATGCAGAATCTGAGGCGCAAGGTCTGAACGAGAGCCAGAGCCTCTGCGTTTCCAACCAAACTCCCAGGTGATGCTGAGGCTACTGGCTTCAAGCCCGCACCTTTGGGAAAAAGCCTCACCTCTGCCCAAGTCAGGGAGGATTTGATCCTCTTGCCTGCAGTTGCAACCAGCTCAGCAGAGGGAAGATCTAGGAGAGAGGCGGCAGAGACCTTGGAGTCATCGGCAGTGGGAAGAGCAAGGCAGCCTCTCAGACACACAGGCCCATGTGTCTGAGTCAGGGTACAAGGTCCGCTGCTGTGACAGAGAGGCCCCCAAATACATTTGCTTAACAATACAAGATATTATTTCTCTCACAATCCAGAGGGAGGTGACTACTAGCAGGGCGATTTTGTGAGCTTCAGCACATGGTTTTTCTCTCTGGACCCAAAGTGGTTGCTGCAGCCCCTGCCGTGGTGTCCACAAGCCCGACACTGGGAAGTGGGGAGAGACGAAGGCAGCCCAGGCCCGTGCTTTTTAAGGGCACACATAAGGACATGCGATGCGTCTGCTCACACTCTGGTGGCCAGACATAGTCATGCGATCATTTCTAGCTGCAAAGTAGGCTGGCGAGTGAGCAGTCTTAAGCCCAGTGAAAACTGAAGCATTCTATCATTAAAGGAAGAAAGACGGTGAGTACTGGTGACATCTGCAGGAAGAGAAGTTGTTATTTTAAAACTCAAAGTTATATGAATGATATTCCAACAGCCTTATTAGGCAGAGGCTGCCCACCCCAACTATGTGGATACAGAGTGTGTGGTCAGTGGAATACTGACCTCTCGCCAAAGACATGCATGTTTCAACCTCCAGAACCCATGACTGTGTGACTTCACACGACAAAAGGGACTTTGTGGATGTCATTAAGGACCTGGAGGTGAAGAGAGGATCCTGGCTTGTCTCATGGGCTCTGTGTCATCATGAGGGTCCTGGCAAGAGGGAAGCAGGAGGATCAGAGAAAGGAGACGTGAGGATCAGAGGGCGGAGGGATGAGCACTGAAGACCAGGCTGCGAGCCAAGGGACGTGGGTGCCTCTAGAAGCTGGAAAAGGCCCGGAAATAAGTTCTCCCCTGGGGCCTCCAGAAGGAGCAGCCCTGCCCACACCTTGATTGTTGCCTGAAAGACTCATTTCAGACTTCCAGCTTCCAGGGCAGTAAGAGAACACGCTCGTGCGGTTTTAAGGTGTTGGGTATGTGCAGTTTGCTAACAGGAGCCATGGGAGGCTGTGCGGGGAGAAACAGCCTGCTGCTCAGCGGGGCCCTCCAGTTTGCATCCATAGGGCCCTGGGCTCTTTGCTGCTCCCACAGACCCTGCTCTGACTCAGATCAGACCTTCAGCGGCCTCAAAAGACCCCTTTTGGGAGCCATCCTCACCAAGCACAGCTTAGCTTTCACTAACTGATGACGATCATAAGTAACCCGGATGAACCCAGGCCCCATGGGGCTCAGCAAGTCCTCAAAGTTCCCGTCACTCTCCGCCTTGCAGCCACCAGGGAACTTCTGAGAGAATACGTGAGTGCAGCCAGTCCAGAGGTCCCTGCAGTGGCTCTAGACACTACCTCCCTCTCCTCCTGTTCCGTAAGAGTGGCTGGTCTCACTGTGCCCCCATGCCAGGCTCCGTCTCTCAAGCCCCAGTGTCTGCTGTCACCTCAGCGCCCACGGCACCTCATGGATCACAGCTCCTGCCGCCCCCTGACCCCCACAGAGGGGCCCACAATCCTCTCTTGACTCTGAAAGCGCAGTTTTCTCTCCCTTGGCCTCTATCTAGAGGATTCCTGATGAATTCTACAAATAAGTAATCTTTTCACAAATATGTGATCTTCACCAAGGGTTTCTTATGCACAGGTGCTTTGCCCAACACAAGCTGACCTCCACGACCTCTAGACCTCACGGCCACCCTTCACAACAAGGATGTCGTTACGCACCCCTCGCCCCTGCGGCAGGAAGGAAATGGGTGGAGAGGTCCAGTGCTCCGCCAAGGTCACCTTGCCGGGAGGCAGAGGAGGAAGCTGGACCCCGGGCTGGCAGGGCACAGCCTCCTGTGGCTCCACTACTCTGGTCTGTGGCCAGAGCTGCCTGCAGAGAACACGTCCTCCCGCCGACCCGAACAGCCTGTTCACATCTGCTTCCAGAAGGGTGGCCCTCAGGGTCCCCTCAGGCCACTGCCCCCTTTCCTGATGGGAAGATAAACGGAGCTGGCGTTGTGTGTTGCTGGTTGGGCAGGAGGCAGAGAACTCGGGGGCCAGGAGTGATGAATCAGCAAGCATGAGCGCGGCCCAGCCTGAGGGTCAGGTTCTTCTCTGCCAAAGGACACGTGACCTCTCTCCTTGGCTGGGCTGGGAGGCTCTGCTTAAACAGCATCCTTTCAAGAAGCCCACGGAGGGGCCATGACAGCCCCACTTTCACCCGAGGTGACAAGGCTCTCTCCTGCTGTCTCGGAAACCTGGGAAACACTGAGGAGGAGGGGCAGGCTGGCCGGAAGCCCAGCGCTCAGAGACTTAGCTTCTCATCTGTAAAATGGAGCAACAGCCTGTTTCCTGTGTCCAGGTGCTGGAGAGAACCAATGAGATCCTGAAAGAGGAAGTATTTTGGAAACTCAGCTGTGCTTCTTTAAACACTTTGGTAGAGAGCCTGTGAGGCCAGGCTGGGGAGGGGACTTGCTAGGGGGACCGCCCTGCCCTCCAGGAGTTTTCAGCATGGACAAGAAGGCCCCCACACCATCACAGATAGGCCCAGGAACCCAAAAGTGCCAGGACATCCTGGAAGGCCCCAGGGATAGGAGGGGAGCTGAGGCTGGAAGGATGAGTGGGCAGAGAGCAGTCTGACTCTGCAGAAAGAGCAGTCCTGGAGGCAGTCGGAACACAGACTCAGCCCCAGAGTCCTGGCCTTCAGATCCCCACTGGTCACTGAGGAAGCTCCTCAAATAACCTCCAGGGATCTGAGGCCCAGGAGGGAGTGACCTGTTCAAGGGCACACGGCTGGGACCTGGTGGAAGCTTCCCATGACAGCCTGTGCAAAGGCCCTGGGGTGTGAGGGCGTGGGGAGAAGTGACAAGTGTGTCTCGGGGGCCGAGTCAGGTTGTGAGACCTTAGGGCTGCCCCCACCCTTGAAGCTGAACCCATGCAATGGTGACAGCACCATGTGAGCGGGTCCCAGCCAGAGATGAGGCTGGGGACAGAACTGCTCGGTCCCCGTGGGAAGCACACGTGCCGGGAACCCCATCCATCCCCCAGTGGCTCTCCTCCTCCGCCAGGGCTGGGGCGGGCAGGGAGGGAAGACTTTCTCTCTGGCTGGGGATGTGGGGCTGCCTCGCCCCTTGGGACTCTGCTTGGCCCCATCCCTCTGGACAAGCATCTGGAACAGGGTGGGGTGACTTCCTCCTGGAGATAAGGCCCAGGCAGGCGTCCATGGCAGCTGCTGCAAGGACAGCTGTGGACACAGAGCCTGGTTCCCTGAGCCTGGAGATGCTGCCATTTTCTGATGATAATTGAGCCTAAAGCCCCCAAAGATCCTAGGGGCTTAACCCACCTCAAAGACTGTGTGATGTTTTCAGACGAAATGCAGCTGGAAAGCCTGCAGCCTTTAAAAACAGCCCACAGTTCAGCAGGCTGCCCTGCTTTGCTGTGTTATGAGGCCTGACCTTGAGGGCAGCCGGGGCAGAGCCTTTGCTTGCAGATGGTATGTAGCTCATGTTTCTAACCTGTTTTGCTTTTTCGGGAAAAAATTAAAACGTTCACAGGTCACTCTTTCCCTCCCTGCCCTCATTAACAATAAAAAGTAGCTTTAGGGCATCTGATGGGGAAAACATAGCTTTTTTAAGGAGCTCTTCTGGGATATAACTCGCAGGCCACACAATTCACTCTTCTAAAGCACACAGTTGCATGGGTTTCAGCATATTGAGTCATGCAACCATCAATACAATGACTTTTAAAGCATTCCACCACTCCTAAAAGAAACCCTGGATTCTTAGCCATCACCTCCAACCCCTCCACCCCTGGCAACTACTGATCTGCTCTCAGTCTCTCTGCATTTCCTTTTGGACATTTCATATACATAGCATCACACAAGCTGCGGTCTTTTGTGTTTGGATTGGGCTTCCCTGGTGGCACAGACAGTAGAGAATCTGCCTTGCCATGCAGGACACCCGGGTTCAATCCCAGGGTTGGGCAGATCACTGGAGGAGGGAGTGGCTACCCACTCCAGTACTCTTGCCTGGAGAATTCCAAGGACAGAGGGGCCTGGCGGGCTACAGTCTATGGGTTGCAAACAGCGCAACACGACTGAGAGATTAATTTCCTCTCCTTTTTTTTTGACCTGAGCATGATGCTTCCAAGGCTCATCCACGTTGCAGGCAGAGTCAGTGCTTCGTCCCTTTTTAGGGGCAAGAGATCCTATTCCATTCTGTGGACAGACTATGTTTGGCTTATCCATACATCTGCTGATGGAAATTTCGGTTTTTTCCACTTTCTAGAGGCTGTGAATACTGCTGCTACGAACATTTGTGTGCAAGTTTTTGTGTGAACCTAACTCTTCACTCCTCTTGGGTATATAAACAGCATTGCTGGATCACATAGTAACTCTACATCTGACTTTCTGGGTAACAGCCAGACTGGGAAACCATGAAGTATTATAACTTAAATGAAGCATTTATGAAAAACTCACTAACACTTGCGGAGCATTTACTCTGGTCAGGCTGTCAGAATGTTGCCGTTATTTCAGCCCCACGACAAGCTCGCTTGGCACGTACTGCTTCCGTCCCCACTGTGCAGGGCAGGAAGCTGGGAATCAGAGATGCTGAGTCACTGAGTAGGGGGCCCAGCTGCTAAGTGTGGAGCAGGGATATGAACCAGGTTGTGGTCCCTTCCCTCCTGAAGACCTGGGACAGGCGGCCTGCTTCCAGTGTCAGGAGGACTGGGCTTCTTTTTTAGCCAGAGATGTTCTCATTTTGAAGAACTAACAACCCAAAGACCACTTTCTAATTCCTCCTCCTGGGAACTGAGCAGAGGCCGGGTCACGATGCTGTGTGGCCGTAACTGACTCACTCGTCCTTCACCTTAACGGTCCACCTGGCTCAGCCCTGGGAAAGGCCTGCCGGCTTGAATCCCTGCTCCAAACCAGCATCCCTGCGGAGAACAGAACCCAACCAGGCCTTTTTCCTTACAGCAGCCCCGACACATGACGGCACGTGAGCCAACTTTCCCAGCTTGCCTGCCGAACTGAAAGCAGTCGTTCTCGGCCCTGAGCTGAGCAGAATCCCGGGGGCCATAAAACCCCAAGTGACTAAACAACCTAAGCGTCCACCAACACATGAACGGATAAAGAAGATACAGTACATATACACACAATGGAATACTACTTGGCCATAAAAAAGAAGGAAATAATGCCATTTGCAGCCCATGGATGGACCTAGAGATTATCATACTGAGTAATGGAAGTCAGCCAGAGAAACACCATACGATATCACTTATATGTGGACTCTAAAATACGATACAAATGAACTTATCTATGAAACAGAAACATAGAGGAGAGACAAGGGGGATGAGGGAGGGATGAATTGGGAGTCTGGGGTTAGCAGATGCAAACTATTGTATATAGTCTGGACAAACAACAAGGTCCTACTATAGCAC
Source organism: Bos indicus x Bos taurus (assembly GCF_003369695.1). NCBI lineage: Eukaryota > Metazoa > Chordata > Mammalia > Artiodactyla > Bovidae > Bos > Bos indicus x Bos taurus. Next base: position 54,729,115 of record NC_040093.1, read on the forward strand.
AAGAAACTATATTCAGCATTTGCGCATCGCCCTTCGGCCTGAGTAGACCAAGACCATGCTACGTGGGCTGGGTGCACAGCTGGGGGATTGGGCTGGAGAGGAAACATAGTAAATTGGGAAGAGGACAGACAGGACAGCCTGGGCACTTGAACCAGCGTAGGGAGGGTTAACGACTGCAAGACCCGAGCAGCATCATCCTTTATACCAGAAAGCTGGCGAGCACTATGGGGAAAAAACAAATCAAGAAGAAAGTGGAAGAGGTGCTAGAAGAAGAGGAAGAATATGTGGTGGAAAAAGTTCTAGACCGTCGAGTGGTAAAGGGCAAAGTGGAGTATCTCCTGAAGTGGAAGGGGTTCTCAGATGAGGATAACACACGGGATCCAGAAGAGAACCTGGATTGCCCTGACCTCATTGCTGAGTTTCTGCAGTCACAGAAAACAGCACACGAGACAGATAAATCAGAGGGAGGCAAGCGCAAAGCTGATTCTGATTCGGAAGATAAGGGGGAGGAGAGCAAACCAAAGAAAAAGAAAGAACAGTCAGAGAAGCCACGAGGCTTTGCCCGGGGTTTGGAACCAAAGCGGATTATTGGAGCTATGGACTCCAGTGGAGAACTCATGTTCCTAATGAAACGGAAGAACTCTGATGAGGCTGATCTGGTCCCTGTCAAGGAAGCAAGGTCAAGTGCCCGCAGGCTGTCATATCCTTCTATGAGGAAGGGCCGACGTGGCATTCTTACCCCTCAGAGGATGATGATTAAAAAGACGGTAAGAATTAACTTTCTTGAATACCAGCCCCTGTCACATCTTACTGGGTTTCAAGTGGGGAAAGAAGGAGTTCTCCTTGTCTTGACACCATAAAGGTGGCTCGAGAAGATGTCCTTTGAAGAGCCAGGATAGTTTCTGTGCCCTACAGCAGCCCAAGGGCTTCAAAGCTGCACACCCATCCGGTGGAGGGGAAGGAGGGTCAGTGTTTCAAGGCAACCCATTCTGAACTTTGCTTTAAAAAAAAAAGCAAAGGGCCTTCTATGAAGGACAAAAAGTAGAACAGGATGTGGGAGAGCAAGAGATACTGTAGATCTTCAAAGAGCATCTCCACAACTCACATAGCCTTCTTCCCAATGGTGTTAACTCTGCATTTTTACAGCATAGCACGTGTGTAAGCTAAGCTAAGTCACTTCAGTCGTGTGCGACTCTCTGTGACCCCATAGATGGCAGCCCACCAGGCTGCGTCGTCCCTGGGATTCTCTAGGCAAGAACATTGGAGTGGGTTGCCATTTCCTTCTCCAAAGCATGAAAGTGAAAAGTGAAAGTGAAGTCGCTCAGTCGTATCAGACTCTTAGCAATCCCATGGATTGCAGCCTACCAGGCTCCTCCGTCCATGGGGTTTTCCAGGCAAGAGTACTGGAGTGGGGTGCCAATGCCTTCTCCAAGCATGTGTGTAGTTTTGGGCTATTACTGGTGTATTATTTGGGGTGGGTGGGGTGGGGTGGGAAAGAAGGGAGATGGGTTAGGATCATTTTTGTTAAAATTTGGGGAAACGGTGAAACAAAGGAAAGAACAACTGATGATTGGGTTCTGTGTCCAGAATATTGTATCCTTTCAAAAATGTCACTGGCAACCTAAATGAGGACTGTGAGAGGCTGTTTAAAAGCTGTGAATGCCTGAAACTTAGAAGCCAAGGTATTCCCTGCCTGAGCATAATGCTGTTCCCAACAAAGGAATAAGAAGCTACCAAAGGTGCCATTTGGGGGATGGAAACTGGTTGAGGAGGAAAAGTCTTATTGGAGTGTGTACACAGGCAGATCACTCTGTCTTAGAGGTGCTATTCATGAAACTGACAAGAAGACCCTTTCTTTTCCTATTGTGAAGTTACAAATATCAGCTTCTCCATCCAAGCCACTGGGGAAGTATTTAGGGAAGGGCAGAGAGTGGTATAGGAAGTGAGTCAGTAGGGAAAGACAAGGGCTGGTGCTCATAGGGTGGAAAACTCTTGGAGCCTCTGCTTTTTGAACTCTGAAACCATCGGTGGCAGGGTTCAGGCACTGACAGCACAAGTTCAAGAGCTGAATGATTTCAAAAGCCCTGGTCTCAGGAGAAGATAAATTTTCATACTGGGGCAGTGGTTCACTTTAAAACAAATTTTTAATCCTAAGAATTAACTAAAATCCAAAACGCTGTCTTGAGTCATGAGATCCATCAGTTGTTGACATCGTCTTGATCTGCATCTAGAACTCTATTGTAATTTTTAGGCGTGTGTTAGGTTTTTGTGAAAACTTTCATTTAAATGTAAACTTCATATCAACACTGTCAGTTTTTTGTCTTAATAAAACTATATACATTTATTAAAAAAAAAAGAAACTATATTCAACATCCTGTGATAAACCAGAATGGAAAAGAAAATGAAAAAGAATATGTATGTGTAACTGAGTCACTCTACTGTGCAGCAGAAATTAACACAACATTGTAAATCAAGCATATTTCAATAAAATAAACTGAAAAAAACCCGCTGGGCCTAACCCTCTGAGAGTCTGAGCCTATGGGTCTGGGGTGGGCTGAGAGTCGGCAAGCTCCCAGGCGAGGCTGACGCTCCAGGTCACTAAGAAGCCAGGTGTATCAGGGCTGGGCCACAAGGCCTGCACAAGGTGTGAAGCGCTTCTGTCTCTACTTGGGCAAGCCTGCCCGTGAGGGATGAGGCCCCTGCTGCACTTGGGACCTTTGTATCCTTGGGCGTTGTTCCTTCAGTTGGAAGGAAGAAGGGCTGTCTAGACGGGTGGGCAGTAGTTTCACAACTTATCAAGGTACCTACTCGGACCCCTGCCTTTCTATTTGTAAACTGATCCCTGGTGCTCTGCTGCCCCCCAGTGGCGGGCAATTCTGCACCACCTCCTTTGGGAGGTGCCCCTCGATTGCTGACTGTAGGCAGGGGTGCCTGCTCCCTGACCCAGAACCAGGGTCCTCATACTTGGTTTTCCTTGGGAACTGATCTGTTGTCAGTCATTTACACTTTAGTAAGAGTAAGTTCAAGTCCTTGCACTTCGTTCCAGCAGACAGTGCCACCTGAACTCCAAAGCTCATACTGGAGGATAGGAATGCTTTGCCGCTGGCTTTAAGTTTTATGTACCCGAGAAGGGCAGGTAGGGTCCTTCCGAGAACAGAGGGCAGCTGTCTCCTCTGACCCTGGAAGGTAGGAGAAGCTGGCCGTGGCCCTGCTCCCAGCTCTGGGAGCTCCAAGCTGGAGGGGCGGGTGTGCACTTTGCATCTGCCTTGAGAGATAGACACCAGCCAAGGCCACAGACACCAGCGGGGGCTCAGATAGGCTACGAGCTTTCCTACCTTCATTACTGGCCAGTGAGGAAACTGGAAGACATTTGAGTGGTTGGCCCTGGAATTCTATGGACCCAGAACTCAGGGAGGCAAGAGCTAAAGGGGGTGTGAGGTGACCCGCACATCGATGACACTTAAAACTCTTAGAAGGTGGGTCTAAGAGGAGGGAAGAGGCCCAGGGCTGGGCATAAACGGAGAAGGACAGGAGCTGGCAGGAGAGGCCAGGGAGGGTGGGGAACCTCGAGGGGTGAGGACTGTAAGTGTTGACTGACAGATGCCAGATGGAAGTGTGCGGTCTCAGAAAAACGCGCCGTTTGATCAGCCACTTTGCTGGCTGTGGGGCAAAGCCTGACTGCTTGGAGACAGGGCCAGGGATCCAGCCTGCGGCTCCGTCCTGGGGGGTGGACTTGAACTCGGGCATCTTCCCTGTCCTTCTGCTTGAAGGCCAATTTTGAAGGATGTGGCCACAAGTCAAAGAATGTCTGGGGCCACCGGGAGCTGGAAGGACCCTCCCCTGGATCCTCCCAAGAGAGCTGACCCTGCCCACACCTTGATTTTGGACTTTTGGCCTCCAGACTGTGGGAGAATATATGTCTGCTGATTTAAGTCACCCAGTTTGGGTAATTTGCTATGGCAGCCCTAGGAAACTAATATGACATGGTATCAATGTATCCATATGTGTGTGGATGCTAAATTGCTCCAGGCTTGTCCATCCCTTTGTGACCCTATGGATTGTACCCCGCCAGGCTCCTCTGTCCACAGGATTCTCCAGGTAAGAATACTGGAGTGGGTTGCCATGCCCTCCTCAGGGGATCCCCTCGACCCAGGGGTCTAACCCACAACTCTTCCGTCTCCTGCATTCTTTACCAATAGAGCCACCTGGGAAGCCCTTTTATCTCTATACGTACATAGATACAAAATAGCCTCTCGTGTGTGTGTGTGTGTGTGTGTGTGTGTGTATGTATATATATATATATATACAAAACGTATCATGTAATGAGAGTTTACTATCTCCACCAGTGCTTTTCAAAGTGTGGTCCAAGGAACCCCTGTATGGTCTGGATACCTCATCAAACATGAAGATCCCTCCCAGACCTCCAGGATCAGGCTCTCAGGCGTGGCCCCCAGCTGGCTATTTTATGACAGCTTCCAGGTAATTCGGAAGGACCTGGAGGCCTGGGACCCCCAGTGGCCCCTGGATGCGGTCATGAGGGTGGCCTGAGGGCAGTGGGAGGAGATTCCTCACCGAGGGCCCGGGAATGCATCCAAGGAGAGCAGGAGGGACAAGGACAGGCTGTTCTGTGGATGGGAGGTGGCCGGCGTCCCTGCCTCGAGACTGGTGTGTGTTGTGGGCCCAGAAGTTTGGGGTCATGAGGACCCAGCCCCTCCCCCACTGCAGCTGCCTGCAGGAGGAGCCAGGAGCACAAAGGCTGTTTGACGTGGCCTCCTGATGTTTCGGCAGCTGCTCCGTGTCAGGCTGCTCCAGGAATTCCAGGGCCCAGGAAAGAGGTCGGGGCTGACATCCCAGGAGCAGCTGGTGGGATGGCCACAGGCCCATCTGGAAGGTTCGAGGCCTCAGGGAACACTTATGTGACGGGCTTAAACGGAAAGTTTGGAAGTTAGCTTAGGGGCTGAGGACAAAGGAGCTCCCCATACAGTGGGCTGAGGGTCCGGGAAGCCCCTTCAGTCCAGTGCCTGCCACGAGGACCCTCTCTCATCCCTCAGGCCCCCCACAGCCCCCACGGGCTCCATGCTGTCAGGGAAGGAAGGACAGAGGGGTGTGTGTAACCTCCCCTTTTGCCCTGTCAGCTTGGCAGAGGGCTGCACACAGTAGGCGCTCACGAGAGTTTGCTGAGTGAACGCGTGCACACATGGACAGTTTCTGCTCTGGGGAGGGGCGGTTTCTCGGGGGGGTGGTCTCTGACCAGCAGCTCAGCACCCCGAGAGATTAGTAGAAATGCAGTTTCCTGGGGCCCCCCAGATCTCTTAAATCAGAAACTCAGAGGGTGGGTGACAAGCTGTGTAATCATCAGGGGTCCTGCTGCCCCCGGCGTGGAACTACTGTGCAGTGTGGTGATGGTCACCCCGGCTGAGTGCCAGATCGCCCTCAGAGCTCACCACACAAAACCAAGGCCAAGCTCTCCACAGACTGGCTGAGCAGAGTCCCTGGAGGGGCCAGGCACACTGGATCACAGGATCCAGTGATCCTCTGGGGCAGCCAGGCTGGGACCCACACAGAGCCTGCGAAGTGACACGGATCCAAATTTGGATTCAAATCCTGGCCCTGCCTCTTGACAGCTGAGAGACTTGGGGCAACCAAGTGAACGGCCCCCGCCTCAATGTCTTCGTAAGAACACAGGGGACGGTGAGGACAGGACCTTTCCCGCAGGCGTCAGGGAGGCGACTGTGTTTGCTTCTGTCTCGCGTTCCCAGCGGCACCGGGTACACAGTGCCTAGGAAGCGGCAGTGACAGCGGTACTGTCCCACTATCATTGTTGCCACTGGTATTACTTCGCAGCCACGCGTTCCGGGAAACAAACTCACTCAGAAGGATGATGCAGAGGGTGGGGTGCAGTTATTACACTGGCGGCCCAAGGCAGAGTCTCCTCTTAGCCAAGGACCCTGACCAGTTTTTCTGAAAACCTTATATACCCTAAGTGTATGTGCCAAACCCACCTCCCCACATTCCCTGAAACTAGTCTGAACAAAGGAAAAGAAAGATACAATCAAAGCCTAGGTAGTTAACAGGGGACAATTATCAGTAGGCCTGTGGTCATACCCCAATAAGCATAATAGAATTTATGATTCTCTTCGGTTACACAGATAATTAGGGTATTCTTTTAGGCAAGAGACAGTCTAGGTACGAGTCCTGGGGCTCTTCCGTGCAGGGGGCCTGGTTTTCCAGTTGGTATGTCGTTTCCATAGATACTGGGCATAGAGCTCAAAGTCCACCATCCGGCCCAAGGTGGAGTCCTGCTTTCAAGATGGAGCCTGATCTGTCTGTTTCCTCCTTCATTCCCCGCTCTTGATGCTCTTAACTCATAGTATGAGCACCATTCATAGGGATATATTGCACCCTGACTCTCCGACCTCTAATTTGGGAGAACGTCATCAACCTTTGGGTTACAAAGTTCATAAAACATTGTAAAATAAAGGGTCCACAAAGCAGAACTATCAAGGCAGCTATAACAATGGTAAATACAGTTTTCCACCAATCACCCTTCACCCAAGATAGGACTGAAGTCCAACAAGGAAGATTATCATCAGACATAAATTTTACCTGACCTTTCGTGACAGCTAGGGTGGCTGATATATAGCCAGATAAATCAGGAATACAGACACAACATTCAACTTTAATCATAGCACAGGTCCCTCTTTGTACTGAAACTCTGGTTAGTCTCAAGATGATACCAGCAAGTCCTTGTAGCAGCAGTTGATTGCAGAGCTTCCCCTCTGTTTCTTCTTTAAGATGATCTTGGTTTCACGGGGCTCAGTGGGGGCCTGTTGTGTAGTCCACTCGGCGTCCTCCGGGTCTGTGTGGTATGCTGTCCTCACTGTCATGTGGTGGATCCACACCTGCAACTTTAACTCCAGTAGGGCTGGTCAGAACAACAGTATATGGACCCTTCCAGTGTGGGGCCAAGGAGTCGTGTTTCCAGGCTTTGACCACACCTGATCCCTGGGCATAAATTTGTGAATCTGTTCCCCAAGGGGGGTTGGCGCCCTTTCTTGTACAAACTTAGTTACCTGATTTATCGCCTGGTAAGGTGTTCCTTACCCAGTTGTTCCATCTGCTGTGAAATCTCATCTCCCCTTACCTGAGGCAAATTTGTTGGCACCTGTTTTATTGTGGGAGGGGGCCTCCCATACACAATTTTGTATGGAGAAGAGCCTTGGGACTGTGGCGTCATCCTGAGTCTGAGCAGAGCTGTTGGAAACAAGTCCACCCAGAAGAGTCAGTCTCTTAAGATCTACTTGGAGACTGTCTCTTTAAGTGTCCGGTTGGTTCCTTCCACCATCCCAGGACTCTGGGACCTATGTGTTGCATGTAATTTCCACTTGATGTTTAAAGTGCTGCTTACTTGCTATACTAAATCAGTTACGAAAGCCGGGCCATTGTCCGATCCAGTGCTGGTAGGAAATCCAAATCTGGGAACTATCTCCCTAAGCAGGCACCAGGCTACTGCTGATGCTCTTTCAGTCCGGGTAGGAAAAGCTGCTACCCATCCCGAGAAAGTACATATTATGACCAGCAGGTAATGGTAGTGTCGGTGAGGCTTCATTTCAGTGAAGTCTACTTCCAGGTATTCAAAGGGCAGTGTGCCTTTTACCTGAGTCCCTGGAGGTTTCTGTCTGTTCCAAGAGGCAACACTGACCTGTGAGCAGGCAGTGTAGGCTCTTCCATCCAGGGGGCCTGGTTTTCCAGTTGGTATGTCGTTTCCATAGACACTGGGCATAGGGCTCAAAGTCCACAGTCCGGCCCAAGGTGCAGTCCTGCCTTCAAGATGGAGCCTGTTCTGTTTCCTCCTTCATTCCCACCATGATTATGATCACTACTATTACTACTGCTATCATTACCTCCTACCATCACTATTATTACCGTAACTACAAAAGACTCTGATGCTGGGAAGGATTGGGGGCAAGAGGAGAAGGGGACGACAGAGGATGAGATGGCTGGATGGCATCACTGACTCCATGGACGTGAGTCTGAGTGAACTCCAGGAGTTGGTGATGGACAGGGAGGCCTGGTGTGCTGCGATTCATGGGGTCACAAAGAGTCAGACACGACTGAGCGACTGAACTGAACTGAACCATTATCACTGCTATTAATCCCTTGGTCAGGAAGATCCCCTGGAGGAGTAAATGGTAACCCACTCCAGTATTCTTGCCTGGAGAATCTCTTGGACAGAGGAGCCTGGTGGGCTACAGTCCATGGGGTTGCAAAGAGTCAGAGATACTGAAGCAACTTAGCACGCATTGTTACTATTACTATTACTATTATTGTCACTGTTATGATAACCATTGTGTTACTATCATTACTAGTCTTTTTATCATTGCTAGTATTAATGGTAATACCATAACTATTACTACTACATTGCTACTACAATTTCTATTTTGACTACGGTTAGTACTATCACTGTTAGTATTCCAGCTACTATGACTGTTATTGCTCTGCTACTATTTTGTCAAGGCAGAAGCACTCTGTCCTCCAAACTTCTTCAAGGAGGGACAACCACCTCTCACGCAGGCTGAGATTTGGACTTTTGGAACAGGAACCTGACTAAAAACCCGACACTCTGCAGAACCAAAGGGGTCAGGGTCCTCCCAGGTCTCCAGTGCTGCAGTGCCAGGCTGTGCCCGGCGGGGAGGGAAGCCCTTTGGAAATCAACGGCTGGAGGCTGCAGGGACCTGGAGTGCAGCCCCCTCCCCCACATCTGCATCTGGGGGTTAATCTCCAGGAATGGAGTCACGATCTTCCCCAGACAGTCAGGGGTCCCCCTGCGCCAGACTCAATCCTGCAGGCTCATGTTTTAAAGCGTTTCAACCTTTTGTCGTTCCTGAGCAAACAGACTGGATTTACTGGGAAGGCTGCTTCCAAGGGGCTCTTCCTGACCCAAATCCTATCTTCCTGGGGCCCGACGTGAAACAAAACAGAGCAGCTGTCCGGCCTTTTGAAGCCAGGGAAGGGAACACTTCATTTTTTTTTTAAATATAAATTTATTTATTTAATTGGAGGCTAATTACTTTACAATATTCTATTGGTTTTGCCATACATCAACATGAATCCGCCACGGGTGTACACGTGCTCCCCATCCTGAACCCCCCTCCCACGTCCCTCCCCGTACCATCCCTCTGGGTCATCCCAGTGCACCAGCCCCAAGCATCCTGTATCCTGCATCGAGCCTGGACTGGCGTTTTGTTTCACATATGATATTATACATGTTTCAATGCCATTCTCCCAAATCATCCCACCCTAGCCTTCTCCCACAGAGTCCAAAAGACTGTTCCAGACTTCTGTGTCTCTTTTGCTGTCTCGCATACAGGGTTATTGTTACCATCTTTCTAAATTCCATATATATGTGTTAGTACAGTACTCTTGCCTGGAAAATCCATGGATGGAGGAGCCTGGTAGGCTGCAGTCCATGGGGTCGCTAAGAGTCAGACATGACTGAGCGACTTTACTTTAGCTTTTTACTTTCATGCATTGGAGAAGGAAATGGCAACCCAGTCCAGTGTTCTTGCCTGGAGAATCCCAGGGACGGGGGAGCCTGGTGGGCTGCCGTCTATGGGGTCGCACAGAGTTGGACATGACTGAAGCAACTTAGCAGCAGCAGCAGCATACTGTATTGGTGTTTTTCTTTCTGGCTTACTTCACTCTGTATGATAGGCTCCAGTTTCATCCACCTTATTAGAACTGATTCAAATGTATTCTTTTTAATGGCTGAGTAATACTCAACTGTGGGAAGATGTCGAGCACGTGCAGCTAGTTTGCTTTGCAAGTTTTCTTTGGGAGAACAGGAGAAAACATGACATTGAACTTACAGAAGAAAATGGCAACGAGCTTATAACATTCAGAGTGCTACACACCTGGATTCAACAAATGGAGCAAGAACTGCTTTCAGAGGAAATGGGGGCTGAGCCTGGCTGGCAGATCCTGATGGAAATGGAGAGGTTAAGCTATGGAGTGCCAGCTACGGGAACTTTTCTGCTCTGACCAGCTAGACTTATTCTTTGGGAAAAAATGAAACACTACCTCCATCAGAGGCTGGACTGTCCTAGAACTGATGAAATACACATCCCTTTTCATGTGTGGTTTTCCCTAATTATTGTATTAGTACATTTTCATTAACAATTATTTGGGAAACAGAGAAAAGCAGAAAGTCGAGAATCCTGTGTGCAGAGAGAACCTCTGTTAATCTTCAGTGAATTTCCTTTCAGTCTTTTTTTCCGTACATTTTAAAACAAGGACAATATTGTACTGTAAGCTATGTTTTGTACTTTTTAAGTTTATGATGACAAAGAGTTTTATTTCCCCCTCTCACATGAGTTACCTGGACAAGCAGACACCGCCTGGCCCAATTCTCTGAGCCGGACACCTGGAGGCAACTGTGACTCTGACTTCTCCTTCTGCCCAAACCTGTGAACCCGAGTCCTGTCAGGATGGTCCGTTCAGTATCTCTCAACCCATCCACCTTTCTCCATCCCCTCAGCCCAGAGAGTGGGAAGCACTTCAGAAATATTTGGCTGAGGCCTCTCACCAGGGGTGGGCGACAGCCTCCTCCCTGGCTCCCACCCTCAACTCCAACAAGCCGTTCTCCACAATGTCGGCAGAACACACTTTCAAAATGCAAATCTGATCACCATCACCCCCTGATTAAAACCTCAACTGCTGTAGCCAATTGCTCTTAGGATAAACACCGGACTCCTTCTCCAGGAAGCCTCCCTGACTGCACACACAAGCACTCCCACTTCATAGGACCACGTAACCCCGCCACCGACTGCCATTCTCACGGGTGTCAATGGGCCCACCATCCGGCCTCCCTGAATCATGGCGCCCTGGGAAGCTCCCTATCGTCAGTGCTCAGCCAAGAGCAAGCACTCTGAGAATACATCTGCGTTAGATGAGTGAAAGCAATCCATAAACACAGTACTAGAGCAGCCTTATCAGTCACGTCGTGTTTCAGGGTATGTGATCACCCAGTGCAGCACATCTCTGTATGGCCACAAAATTTTGGCATGGCCATCTTAAATGCTGAGGATGCCATGACCACTCCAATGTCATTATTCAGGGGAGAGATCTGGTTCTCAGTCTACAGAATTTCTAGGGAAATAGCCCAGCAAAAATAACTCAGTTTGTCTCAGGGACTGGTCTCCAGTCCCTGAAAATCCTGTTAGTTATCTGCATCCTTGCCTCCTGGGCATGGAAGGAGGGATGTCCCCTCTCCTGGAGTCAGGAGATGCAGCGGTCCTTTGGCCATGCTAATCACTGAGGACCATTATCAGTGGCGGAGCCGCCTGGGGCCGTTTTGAAAGGCAGCTCGCCCAGGTGAGCTGAGGCCACAGGTCCAGCCTAAACACAGAGGCCGCTGGAATCTTTCCAGGTGCCAGCCTCTTAAATCCCTCTCCCCAGCTGTACTTTGGGGTTAGGTCCCTGAAGCCCCTGCAGCAGACACACCAAGAGGCCACCGTGGGGTGAATGTGGAGTCTGAGACCCATCCCTGCTGACACCTTAGGAGTTTCCTACTGTTTCCTAAGGTTTGCCATCCCTCTCTTCTTGGTTAAAATAATGATTTTCTTCCGAAGGGCAGGTGGTTAAGTCTGTGACTCACTTTTGGCAAAGCAACGAGGGGAAAAACCACCACACAGTCTGGAAGGAGTGGAGCCGGCCAGAGAAGGAGACTGGACCTCATTCCTCGGTATCTGGGCCACAGAGGGAGAAAATGAGGTGTTTCAGTCTCAAAACGACCGTCATTCTGATCAACACCACCGCTGTCCTTATAAAGCCGTCCAACCCTGAGCCAAGGCTGCGGCACCACTGGTGCCGGTGTTTTAGGGACAAGACGGAGGCCCAGACTCGAGACGTCAGGCTTCTAAGCGGCAGGGCTATGCATCTGGTTCCTTACCTGGGCATCTGGTCTACGGTGCTCTCCCGCTCCCCGGACATCCCGGCAGCTCTGGCAGGTAGAAGGCTGAGAAGTTGAGAGGGCAGGTTGAGTGGCCCGATTTTCCCCTTGGAGTGATCTCTCCAATTTCATTATCAGGGGAGAAACCTGGCTCTTAAGATTATGGAATTCTGGGGAAATAGCTCCGCAATAAGTGGAGACTGGAGACAGTGGTGCCTGAAAATCCTGCTGGTTATCTGCATCCTGGCCTCCTGGGAATGGAAGAGGCAGCCCCTACCCCAGATGTCCCCCCTCCTAGAGCTGTCTCCGGTTCCCATAGATGTCACCCTTCTCACTTACAGGAAGGTGGGGCAGTGAGGATCCCAGGGCCAGCATGTCCCAGCCATGGCACCTGTTTTGGGGCAAGTTAATTACACACCTGGAGCCTCAGTCTTCCCACCTGTAAAATGGGCTCAGGACACCTAACTCACAGACTTGCTGGGAAGCATTTCGCCCCTTCTCCTCTCCTAGCTTTCTTCCTCTTCCTTTGGATCTTGGTGTAAACTATCTCCACCTAGAAGCCTTCCTGCTCCCACCCTGCTCCAGACTACTGGGTCCCTGAGCCCCTCTCCTCCCACCCTCCTCCCCTTGTAATTCCTGTCCTGTGTCTGTTGCTTCCCTGAGGGTGGGGGCAGGGTCTCTCTCACTGACCCTGGGACCACCAGGGTCAGCGCTAGAGCCCAGCATGTAGTGAGTGGATGCTTCTGGCATCTCTCGAGCTAGGAGGAGGAGGATAAGGACATCCAAACCATCCGAGGAATGGGCCACCCACTTGAGCAGGACAGTCTCCAGTGCCCTGGGGGGGGTGGGGGACCAAGCCGGCATGAACGTGTTTCAGGGTTGGAGGAAATCGAGAACCTGAAAGAGCAGTGCTGGGATACAGCGTGACATCACAGGTTTGGGGCTGCTTACTCATTTTTTAGTTATTATTTTTTGTAACTTTTTATTTTGGTATAAATTCAACAGACAGGTTGCAAGAATATAAGGGATTCCTGTGTACCCTTCACCCAAATTCACCATCACTGACATTTCGCCCTATTCTTTCTCTCTCTATGTGTTTTCATGTAAATACCATACATATGTAAGTTGCAGACATCGGCCTCCTTTCTCCCTAAACACTCTGGTGTGTATTTCCCAAGAACATGACTTTCTATCACCCAAATACAATAAAATGATCAAAATCAGGAAATTTAACATTTTAACGGAATATAATACAGGGGAACCTCCAAGATGTTGCTGGCTTGACTCCAGGCCACTGCAATAAAGCAAATATTGCAACAAATCATACAAATATTTTGGTTTCCTGCTGCTTATGGAAGTTATATTTCCACTATGCTGTAGTCTGTTGAGCATGCAATAACATTATGTCTGAAAACACAATGTATGTGCCTTAATGTAAACATATTTCATTGTTTTAACATTCTAATCATCACCTGGGCCTTCAGAGAGTCCTCCTCTGTTTGCTGGTGGAGGGTCTTGCCTCAGCACTGATCTGCTGACCGACAGGGTGGTGGCTGCAGCAGTTTCTTAATATGAGACACCAGTGAGGCTGGCTGCAGTGACTGACTTTGGTGAACAGCTTCTCTGAAGCTTGCAGTGCTGCTGGACAGCATCTGGCCCACAACAGAACTTCTTTCAAAATTGGAGTCGGTCCTCTCAAACCTGTTTTATCAACGAAGTTGAGGTCGTAGTCTAAATCTTTTGTTGTCATTTCAGCAGTCTTAACAACATCTTCACAGGAATGGATTCCATCTCACGAAACCACTTCCATGTCGATCCATAAGGAGAATCTCCTCTTCAAGTTTGATCATGAAATTGCGGCAATTCAGCCACATCTTCAGGCCCCACTGCTAGTTCTCTTGCTGTTCCCACCACATCTGCAGCTAGTTCCGCCACTGTATTTTGAACCCCTCAAAGTTGTCCATGAGGTCTGTGTATTTTGATACTTGAACCTCTTCCCAAGAATCACGAATGTTCTTAATGGCTGTCTCATCGCCTGCACTGAACGTCTGCTATTCACCGCAGGGCCGTCACGCATGAACTGAGCTAGCGCTTCTGCATGGTGCACTGTGTCACCAGGCACTGTTATGTTACAGAGATGGCGTCTTTCCTTCAACCTCACGAACCACTTCTGCAGCTTCCTCACCTCTCAGCCTTCGCAGAACTGGAGAGAGTAGGGGTCTTGCTCTGCATTAGGCTTTGGCTTCAGGGAACGTGGCTGGTCTGATCTTCTATCCAGACTGCTCAAACTTCCTCCGTATCAGCAGTAAGGCTGTTTCACTTTCCTATCGTCCATGTGTTCACTGGAGCACTCATTTAATTTCCTTCAGGAACTTTCCCTTTGCATTCACAACTTGGCTAATGGTTTGGTGTGAGAAGACTAGCTTTTGGCCTGCCTTGGCTTTCACTAAGCTTGTTTCCAGCTTTTGATTTAAAGTGAAAGACGTTTGACTCTTCCTTCCACTTGAACACCGAGAGATCACTTCAGGGTTATTAACTGGCCTAATTTCAATATTGTATCTCAGGAACAGGGAGGCCCAAGGAGAAGGAGAGACAGGAGAACACCTGGTCACGGAGCAGTCAGAATACACACGACATTCATGAATCAAATCTGCCTTCTAGTATGGGCGTGGTTCATGGTGCCCAAAACAACTGCAATAGTCACATCTAAGACCACTGATCACCATAAAAATATAGCAATAATGAAAAAGTTGGAAATACTGAGAGAATTATCAAAATATGACACAGAAACAGGAAGTGAGCAAATGCAGTTGGAAAAATGGCACGTGACAGACGCAGGGTGGGCTTCCCTGGTAGCTCGGCTGGTGGACAATCTGCCTGCAAAGCAGGAGACCCGGGGTCAACTCCTGAGTCGAGAAGATCCCCTGGAGAAGGGCAGGCTACACACGCCAGTATTCTTGGACTTCCCTGGTGGCTCAGATGGTAAAGAATCCGCCTGCAGTGTGGGAGACCTGGGTTCGACTGTTGGGTTGGGAAGATCCCCTGGAGAATGGCATGGCAACCCACTCCAGTATTCTTGCCTGGAGACTCCCACGGACAGAGGAGCCTGGCAGGCTACAATCCATGAGGTCGCAGAGAGTCAGACACGACTGAGCGACTAAGGACAGCACACAGACCCAGGGTCACCGCAAATCAGCAATCTGTGAAAAATGGATATTCACAAGGCGCGATCAAGTGAAGAGCAATAGACCAAGGCTGGCCTGTACTGCTGGGGTCTCACAGTATGAACGCATTCTGCGTGCTCTAGTATACCTCATTACTCCTATCTAACCCACCGCTCACTCTCAAGGTCATCTCAGCGACACCGCTAAGAAGCCTTTATTTCCTGGGTCCAGGACTCTCCAGAGACCTATCCCCCTTCACTTTTCCCCTATTTTATTCAGAATCACTGAAGGAGGTAGGCGGGGTGAACATGGGGAAGGAGGCCTTACAGAAACAAATCCTCTTCTCTGAGCTGAGGAAGCAGCCTGCGGCTCCGGCTTGCAGGTCTCCCCCAAAGGGAACTCAAATTCTCCCCCTTCCATCTGTGTGGGCTCAGTTTACAACCACATGTCTTCACCTGCAGCCCAGGGCTCCTGAAACTGGAAAAAGGGGCCAGGCTTGCATGGACTTCTGAACTAGTCTGGTCAGTTTCGCATTCATTCATTCACTCACTCACTCATTTATCCACCTGTTCCTGGTATGATCACTTCTTGTTGCTCAGTTATTTTTATAACCTTTCACTTGTTATTGTGATGTTATCGACACACTTACAGGGCTTTCTTGGCTATTATCCATCAGCCTTTATTAAATAGTCCAGTCCTTTATTAAAAATTGTTTCAAACATGTTACACACACTATCTCACTGACTCCTCATGATCGCTCTGAGACAAGAACTTATGTCTCTTGTACAGTTAAGGAAATGGAAGCACAGAGAGGTTAAGGAACTTGCTCAAAGTCACATAGCTGCAAGAGGCCCCAACAGGACTCCACCCCGGGAGCTCCTCATTCTTCAGTTATACTCCCTTGTCTGATGATACAGATGGGGGTGGGGGTGAAAAATAGACTTTCGAGATGGTGAGAGGCTGATGCTCATGCAGTTGGGGGATGAAAACCAGCACAGGCGCATGTGAGGTGTGTGATGAGTCTCTAAGGCAGGTGGGTCTCCCACTGGAGCTCAGAGAGGGTTCTGCAAGGCCAACTACACTCAGCAGGTGGAGTGGAGCTGGGATCCAGCCTAGGTCCAGGGTTCTGGTGTGTATCTGGCTGCTGTGTGTCCCAAGTCAGCAGTGGAGGTCACAGAGTGGCATCTGGGTTCTACAGGAAGGTCTGGCCAGAACCTGGTTCTGCCTCTTGTCAGCATGACTTTGGCCAAACGATTTAAGTCAGGCCTCAGTTTCTTCATCTGACAAGTGGGCCTGGTAATAATTCTTAAGTCTTGGTGTTGTTGTGAAGACAACCCACAGCATCTTAGCAGGCTCAGCTCAACAAAGAGTAGCAAATGGGGCCCTTCATTTTGACACTGCGCCGTGTCTGTTACCTTCCTGAAGTTAGCCGGGGGAAGGCTCAGGAAAGGAGGGAGGGGAGGGGGTGGCAGTATGGTTTGAATTAAGCTGTTTATATGCACCCCAGTTCAGTGACAAATGGCTGTAGTGACGGAAGAGCGTGGTTTCAATTTTCCATCTGGGAGCAGACGTCTCGTGGCTCTGCCAGCCTCGTCCACAAGTAGGCAGGTCATCCCAGCGGCCTTGGGAGCCATGGACAGTGGCTCTCTATCCACATGCTCACTCCCAGCCAGGCTGCCCTGCCACCAGGCTGGTGGGGGAGGAAAACTGTCCTTGCCAACCCCACTCAGGCCTCCCCTGGACAAGGTGCTGGGCTACACTGGGCCTGTTTCCTCATCTGTAAATGGGGTATTGTAGGGTTGTGGTGAGGAATAAACAGGGGATGCCCATGAGGTGTGAGGAGTTTTCCAGCCACCCACTCCTATAAGTAACTTGACCTTTCGATCTCAAGTCCTGCCCATGCCTAGTGAACTTGGTAGAATAAAATCAGTCATTCAGGGAAAAGCATCCTGGTTTTTGCTGTCGTTTCAAGTTTAAATTGGTTCATTCAGAAGGCCCTGCTTCTCCTTGAGGTGGCGTTTAATGGCCTTTAAAACTGGAATCAGAGCCCAAACCTCCTTGGCTCAGGTCCCACTCGCAGCCCCGGTTTCTCTGAGCTGAATCCCAGCCCTTCCCACAGCCTCAGGGCTGTCCTGACCGCTCTGGACTCTGGCCTCCCCTCCCCTGCCCCTGCCCTCCCTCCCTCCAGCTTCGGTGGGGTCCCTCGGACCAGGCGCTCTGACTCCCCAGCACCCTGGGGCTCGCTGCTGCCTCCACCTGGGACGCGCCGTCCCTTTGCAAGGTGCCTTCCTGACCACTCAGGGTAGAACACCGACAGCCCCTGCCTCAGTGCTCCCCGCCCCCTTCAGGGTTTATCTTGACAGCACTTCTCACCAGCTGACATACGTGTGTAACTTGTCTTAATGCCTGCCTTCCCTACAGGAAGGCAAGCTCCACGTGGGAACAGACACATTTGTATCTGCTGTGTCTTCATCGGTGGTGTCTCCAGGACCCAGACAGTGCCTAGCACAGAGCAGGTGTTCAATTCTGAATGTCAGGTGGATGGAGGGATGGACAGACAGTGGATAAACAGATGGTAGATGATGGATGGACAGATTGTAGACGATGGATGACAGATGGAGGGTGGGTGGGTGGATGAATGGATGGGAAGATGAGTAGATGGTAGATGATGAATGGACGTGTAGGTGACTGTCTTCAGTCTGCAGGCGGGGGAATTCTGCAAATTCTGGAAGGAAGTGGGGAACAAGGCCCTTCTCCGCTCCAGTTTCCAGAACTGATCTGGGGGTTTCCTCTCTTTTTCCCCACCTGACTCCAGCACAATGAGAGGCAGGCACAGATGGCCCTTCACAGCACTCACAACTTATTTAAGCAAAAAAGGGACCATTACAAGAATGTTGTGGATTCCCCAGAATCTCAAGGAGAGCTGGAGGGACAGGCGGGAGCATTCTGCAGCCAGAGACCACCCCACAGAAAGGCCTGGTGGGGGTGGGACCTACCTGCTGGGTGACTGCCATGCGGCCCAATGGGACTGGAGTCCAGACGCTCCTGTTAGGCCCCGAAACACAGGCAACCCAGTCCACTATAAACTGCAGATAAACAATAGCATTTTAGTAAAGGTATGCTGCATGCAATAGTTTAATGTTCTTATTCTGTCTAAATCTGGCACCCCCACCTGCTGTCCCTGAAGCCCCTACAGCTCCCCGAGAAAAGTCTCTAGACACCAGCTCCCTCACATCAGAGGCTCCCAGTCTGAAGTCATACAGACACATCCTAGGTCTGCACCTAGCTGCAAGGCATTCTGGGAAAGCAACCGTCTCCAAGCTCCTATAGCAGGAGGGGGCTCCGCCTCCTGGGGTCGGGGACTTGCTTAGACCACGGTCAACAGCTGGGTCTGGGCTCCCACTCACCCGTTGTGTGGAGAGCCTGGGCAGGGTGAAGAACCAGATCCTGCCCAGATCTGTTGTGTGGTCCCTGAGATTTGGCTTTTGAGATCTGAATATTTTTTTTCCTCAACCCATTTTCTCAACTAAATATGTCTATTTAGATACAATCTCCACTAAAAGGAAGTAGGGTTCCTTGGAGAAATGGCTGATTCCAGGACTAGGGCAAATTAAGTACAAGGCAAGCCAGGAACACCATGTGCCAGAAGGCGGAGCCAAAATTGATGGGGCTGTGTCAGAAGGACATAGGGCCAGCTGGAAGGGGCTCCTGCTGCTCAAATCTGGGATGACCTGAGCATGAAAATACAGAAAAAAAATGTAATCCACCACATGAAATAAGAATGAGTCCGTAACAATAAACATGAGTCTATGTTTGTATATAACATAATACACATGGAATATACATTTATAAAATACACTGCGTGAATAAATGAATGAACGGAGGAGAAGGGAAACGTTTTCCTGAGGTGAAACTGCCAACTGACAGATGTGGAAGGCACAACGTAATGAGAAGTAACATCCGATAACCATCACAAAATGCTTGTTTCAGGGAAGAATCATCACCAGATATTAAAATTGGGGATCGAAGGTTTTATGGGGGTAGGACATTTACACAGTTCCAATACATCTCGCTACAAGATAATTAAAATATTTACCACCAAAAAATATAGGCTCTTTTCAGTGGAGAAACCTGGCAGATATCATCTTAACCAAGGTATCAAATTGACATAAGAGCCCCACAGCAAACAGGCACATGGCCCCTGGTATGAGGCACTAACACTTACAATATCCCTTCTGTGAGATTCCTTCCAAAAACATGTCATCTGAATCTCATAAGGAAGAAACGTAAGACAAACTTGATGTGAGGAACATTCCACAAAACACTTGGTCAGTCATCTTTTTTAAAATGTCAGCATCATAAAAGAAGAGCATAAAGTGAAGAGCTTATCCAGATTCAAGGATACTAACGAGATGAGAAAACTGAGTGTGATTCATGATCTGAGATCTTTTGCTGTAACAGACATTCCTGGACAATCGGTAAAATCTGAATAAGGTCTGCGGATTAGATTACATAATGCATCCATGTTCATTTCCCTGATTCAGATAATTACACCAGGGTTATGGAAGAAAATGCCTCCTTTGTCCGAAGAGAACATCTGTGTTCTTAGGAAACACATACTTAGGTATTTAGAGATAAAGGGGGTTTCATGTCTGTAACTCCCTCTTAAATAATTTAGAGGAGAGAGAAAGAAGATCAAGGAACAGCAGTAAGTGTTCCTATCTGGGGAAGCTGAATGAAGGGCAGAGGAGAATCCTCTGGAGTATTTCTGTGGCTTTTCTACAAGTCTGAAATAATGTCAAAAGAAAAAGAAGAAATAAAAATCTGTCTAGTAAGTCAAAAGCTAAATAAAACTCACGTCTTTGTTCCTGCTCTTCTGCTACGGCCTCCCTTCCCAGAGAAAAACAGGGGCTGCTGCCTGAAGGCTTAGGGCAGAACTCTGAGTGGGGAAAAAACAAGGAATGCAAAATACATTTGTTAAAATGATGATACAAACTAACATGTATGTAGCGCTTATTATGTGCCAGGCTTCCAAATGCTTTAAGAAAAATATTAACTTGTTTGAACCTCATAACAACTATACAAAGCAGCTGCTATTACAGCTCTACTCACAATAGCCAAGACACGGAACAATCTGAATGTAAACAGATGAATGGATAAAGAAGATGCGGTACATACACAGAATGGAATATTACTCAGCCATAAAAAGAGCAAAGTAATGCCATCTGCAGCAACTTGGATGGACCTAGAGATTATCATACTAAGTGAAGTAAACCAGAGAGAAAAAGACAAATGTCACATGTAGACTCTAAATTACAATACAAATGAACTTATCTATGAAACAGAAACAAACTCACAGACATAGCAGATTTGTGGTTGCCAGGGTGGAGAGGGTGAGCAAGGGATGGAGTTTGGGATTAGCCTACGTAAACTATTACATATAGAATGGATAAACAGCAAGATCCTACTGTATAGCGTAAGTGAAAGTGAAAGTGAAGTCGCTCAGTCGTGTCCAACTCTTTGCAACCCCATGGACTGTAGTCTACCAGGTTCCTTCCTCCATGGGATTCTCCAGGCAAGAGTACTGGAGTGGGTTGCCATTTCCTTCTCCAGGGGATCTTCCCAATCCAGGGATCGAACCCGGGTCTCCTGCATTCCAGGCAGACGCTTTAACCTCTGAGCCACCAGGGAAGCCCGTATGTATAGCATAGGAAACTATATCAACATCCTGTGATAAACCATCATAGGAAAGAATATGAAAATTCTGACAAAATATGACATATATATATATATATGAGTCACTTAGCTATACAGCAGAAATTAACACACTGTAAATCAACTACACTTCTACAAAACAAACTTTTAAAAAAGCCAAAGTAGCTGCTATTATTGTTCCCATTTCATATATGAGGAAACTGAGGCTGCTGCTGCTGCTGCTGTCACTTCAGTTGTGTCCGACTCTGCGCGACCCCACAGATGGCAGCCCGCCAGGCTCCCCAGTCCCTGGGATTCTTCAGGCAAGAACATTGGAGTGGGTTGCCATTTCCTTCTCCAATGCATGAAAGTGAAAAGTGAAAGTGAACTCGCTCAGTCATGTCTGACTCTTAGCGACCCCATGGACTGCAGCCTACCAGGCTCCTCCATCTATGGGATTTTCCAGGCAAGAGTACTGGAGTGGGGTGCTATTGCCTTCTCCGAAGACTGGGTTGAATAGTATCCCTCCCAAATTCATGTCTCCCTGCAACCTCAGAATGTGACCTTACTTTGAACTGGGATCTTTGCAAAGGTAATTAGTTAAGGAGCTTGAGGTGGCCACATGACCTGGGGCAGACATTGGAGTGACGTGGTGAGAAGCCAAGAGATGCCTGGGGCCCCCAGAGCTGGAAGAGGCAGGAAGGATCCTCCCCTAGAATCTTCAAATTCTAGGAAGTTTCAGACTTCTGATCTCCAGAACTGTGAGTAAGTGTCTGCTGTTTAAGCTACTGGATTTATGGTCATTTGTTACAGCAGTTCTAAGAAACGACACCTGTAGTTCTCACCTGTTCACAGGTGAGCTGGACCTGACCTACCCAAGGTCCCTTCTCCCATTCGTCCTCACAGGACCCACTTGACAGCTGGATCTCAACGTGGAAAAAAGACGTATCTCTCCAAACTTCCTTGCAGCAAGGAGTGGCTGTGGGACCCAAGTCTGACCAAGAAGGTATCAGTGGAAATTCACAGGCTGAGACCTCTGGGAAAGCTATGCTTCCGTTGTTTTTCTGGTTGAGGCAGACTCGGGTTCTTGCTCAGAATTCCAGAATTGAAAAATACACTACCTGGAAGAAAAGAGGCAGAATCAAACCGCCATGTGGCTTCTGCCCTTCATGGTGTCGCTTCCTTCCTGGAAGGTCTGCTACGGGGTAGAGGTGAAGACTCATAACCACAAGGACACACGCCACTCTCTGAGGATGGCAGAGCAGTAAGTAGAAAAGAACCTGGAGGACTCCGCAAGCATGCATCCCCGGGACCTCCCTGCCACTGTGGTTGGGTCTCCGTTACATGCAACTCAGTGCATTCCCAGCTGACATTTTGACAAAGAAAATCTAATTAGGATTTGAATTATATTCGACACGTATATTGAATTAGCAAACTGTTGATGGAGACGGGTGCTTATTAAACGAGACAGCACAAGCTTGGTGCCCAGTTAATCCTGGCATGTAGTGGCACTTGGCACAGGTGGGTTCCTTTGCTGCCTTCCTGGGTCAGACAGGGGCAGGGGGACAGTGGGTCTGGACTGGTGCCAGTGGGATGGAGTGGAAATATCCTTGGACCACAGCCATGAGAAGGTGAGAGCCCACGAGCTGGGAGCCTGCTGGCTGACAGGCCAGCCCATCCCCATTCAGGTGGCGGCAGGGCCCAGAGGGCAGCCTTCTGCCCACGTGGGATCCAGGCCAGGCACTGACAGAAGAACTGGTTTAATGGTCTGTCTCCTGGTCCTTGGATGAAGGCTGCTACCGGTTTAGTTGGCCAGGATGAGTCAAAGGAACACCATGAAGGTTTCGAAACCTGGGCCTTCAGCACCAAATTTATTTTTTTAAGGGGCTAAAAGATTTTTAAAGTCCCAGTGGTAGTCTAGGACAGGTCTTAGTGTGAAAAATTGGAAGGAAAATGGGTAAGACAAACAAACAAAGCAACCCCATAAAACATGTAACGGTTTCAGGACCACCCACCAAGCTGCAGGGTTTTCACTTTTCCTTTTTAGAATGAAGTGGCCATGGTTTGAGGAGCCAGGATTTCACAATTCCTGCCATCCCTTCTGTGGGTCCCCAGGGCCCTCGGGGCAGGGCAGGGGAAAGAGGGAAGGCAGGTCTCTGCTGGAAGCCAAAATCAGGGAAAAGGCTCTGCGGTCGATCTAGTTCAAGGATCTTCCAGCTTCTGTTCATATTCTTCCAGGGAAGAGGCGTCACTCCCTCTTCATAAGGCCCAGTTCATTTTTGGAAGTCCTGCAATCTGAATCTTCCTCATTGTACTTGGTAGAAACCTGTCTCCCTGTGGCATGTACCCACTGGTATTAGTTCCATGCTGCAAAGCAATGTAGTGATACATGCGGCAGCCGCGGGCACCCACCATGGGCTGAGCACGCCTCAAGTATGACCTCACTGAATCCACATAAGCACCCCGTGAGCGCTTCATTATTGCCCCTTTACAGAGGAGGCCACCGACGCTCAGAGAGGTTCAGCAACTGGCCCAGTGTCACAGCGCTGGTGAAGAGCCGATGTGGCATTCAAACTCAGGCATGTCTGCATCCTGGCTCGTAACTCTTAGACCACGTGACCCCTTCGTGGCCAACGGTCTGCCTCTCTTCACTCTAAACCTTTTTCTGTCACAGTTGCTCACGATAAACCTCGGACTGGGCATGTGACCCACTGGTGATGAAATGAATGCAAAAACAGGCCCGCTGGGGAATCCCAGGAATGATTTTCTTCCCCAATAAAAGAATACTGTGGGAAAGAGGACCCACCCCCTCGTCCCTTCTTCCCATCTCAGACTCAGTGTGGGGACAGTCTGTGACCGGCGGCCATCCTGCCCACAGAGGAGGGGGGCAGGTTTGCATGGATGCTGACCAGCTGTCCCAGCATCCCTGAACCTCTGCCCCCAGATCACCTCCCTTCTGACTTCTCATGTGAGATATCTGGATGTTTTCAGAGTGATAATTCTCCAACGGACCCAGCACCAGAATCATCCTGAGGGCTTGTGAACTCCAACAGGTTCTGATTCACAGGATCTGGGTTGGGACCTAAAAATCTGCTCTTCTGACAAGTCCTGGGTCTACCACATGGGTTCGTGTTAGCTGCCGCCCCAAAGCGTGTCACCGAGCACAGTGGCCATGATTACTAGAGCACCTTTCAGCCCGCAGCTCCCCTGGAATCACTGTTCCGCGGTGAGGTCACTGTGAGAAATTCCTAAATGAGCAGAGGCCCAAACAGGCAGAAGTGGCTTCTCTGGCAGGCCAGTGGTTAAACCTCCCCCATTTCAATCAAAAGGCATGGGTGTGATCCCTGGCTGGGGAACTAAGATCCTACATGCCACACAGTGCAGCTGGAAAAAAAAAAAAAAAACTGTCCAAGCTTCCTCAGTTGGTAAGGCGGTGGGAGGCAGGCCAGGGACCCTCAGGTCAGTGCTCAGCCCCTGGGTCACCTTGTGCGACGCCTCCTCTGTTGGGGTCCCCAAGCAGCATGCTGGCATTCAGCCTGCTCACACCACTCCTGCACACCTTTGCTGCGTCTCAGACCAACTCTGCAAGAAGGGAGCACCAGCTCCCTCCAAGTTGCCATTGTCTCCTCAGCCAGTGCATCTTTTGTGTGTTGGACATTTAGGGGCAAAAACTTCAGGACCCAGGGTTGCCGCATCCTGGGGGTTCAGAAGAACTTCCTGAAGCAGGAGAAAGAGGTGTGGGCACCAAGGAAAGCTGCAGGCTCTGTAGGAGAAAGGCTGGAAGGGCCGCTCCCAGTGCCCGGAGGTTGCCGTTGATTTGGGAGGGGGGGCATGTCTATGGCCTTGACAAAGCATTTGTCAGAAACCTGCATTTCCCAAACATCAGTAGTCATCATCTCATCTTTGTGATTTCTGTGACCCACCCACAGACCTGCTTATGCAGTATTTTTAAATCAACATTTAAAAAGCCTTAAATGGGAACTTCCTTGGTGGTCCAGTGGTTAAGAATCCACCTGCCAATGCAGGGGACACAGGTTTGAACCCTGGTCCTGGAACTAGGACCCTACTTGCCACAGAGCAACAGAGCCCATGTGCCACAACTACTGAGCCTGAGCTCTAGTCCAGGAGCCACAACTACTCAAGCCCATGCGCCCTACTGCCGGCGCTCCACAAGAAAAGTCACTGCAATGTGAGCCCAGGCCCCACAATGAAGAGTAACCCCGCTCGATGCAACTAGAGATCGCCTGCCTGCAGCAATGAAAACCCAGCGCTGCCACAAATAAACAAACTCTAAAATTAAAAAGCCGCAAGTGCATTTATTAAAAAGGAAAGCTGAAAATTCCCTGGTGGTCCAGCAGTTAGTACTCTTCAGCTTTCCCTTAGGAGGCAAAGGTTTAAGTAAGATTTCGCATGCCACTGCCAAAAAAAGAATAAAGGACCACTAATCCCACCATCCATGGGAATGAGAAGCACTTCTTACAAATAGATGGCCGGTGAAGGCAAAGGCAGAGCGTGGATGGGGAGATGAAAAAGGTCCGCCAGGAACCCCCAAAATGGTTTGTGGATGCTCGCGCTCGAAACACACAGAGACACACGACTCAACTGGACAAAAACGGACTGGCGCCGGGGAAGATGACGTCTATCTAGGGCTGAGCGGGGTTTCCCCCTCCCCAAATTCATGTGTTGAAGCCGTAATGCCTGCTATGTCTGTATGTGGAGATGGGGCCTTTGAAGATGAGCGTGCTCAGTCGTTTCTGACTCTTTGGGACCCACTGGACTACAGCCCTCCAGGCAAGAATGCTGGAGTGGGCTGCCATCTTCTCCTCCAGGGGATCTTCCCAACCTAGGGACTGAACCCGCATCTGCCCGCACTGCAGGCGGATTCTTTACCACAGGGCCACCAAGGAAGCCCTTCTGGAGATAACTAAGGTTGAATGGGAGTCTACATGGCAGGAATTGATCCTACAGAACCCGTCCTCCTAAGACGAAAAAGAAACACTAGGAATGCTCCAACAGAGAAGACTCAGTGAGAAGAGGGCACCTGCAGGCCCAGAAGAGAGGCCTGAGGAGAGCGGCCCTCTGAGCCTTCATCTTGGACTTCCGGCCTCCAGAGCTGTGGGGTCCGCAGACTCTGCGGTGGGAGCGCCGTGGGCAGCCGAGAGGACTAAGACGCTGATGGAGTGAGGGTAAGGCTGTCATACTCACCACGCCGTGCGACTAGGTGGTCAGGAGGCAACCCCTCAGGCCGCAGCCCAGCCCGGCCGACCGGAACCCACAAGAACGCACACACCCACGTCCTCACACACACATGCCTCCACGTCCCCACGTCCTCACGCCCCCATGTCCGCAGCCCCCCAACGTCCTCACGCACACACGTCCTCACGCATACACGTCCTCGCACCCACATCCTGGCGTCCCCACGTCCTCACACCCCCACGTCCTCGCGCCCAAATCCTCACGCCCTACATGACTTAACGCTTTACGCACATCGGAGATAGAAATCCTTCCACGATTAGCGTCTCCACGCCCGTGCGCCGCGTTCCCGGGAGAATGGCATGGAAAAGAACAACCAGCCTGTTGCTGCTGCTAAGTCGCTTCAGTCGTGTCCGACTCTGCGTGACCCCATAGACTGCAGCCCACCAGGCTCCCCTGTCCCTGGGATTCTCCAGGCAAGAACACTGGAGTGGGTTGCCATATCCTTCTCCAACCAGCCTGGAAGGAGCTTTTAAACTTTTTATTACACAGATGAGGTGTGCCCTTAAAAGATAAGTCCCAGAAACGTTTTAGAAATAAAATCAGTTTTATTGAAATGACAGCAACGTGGTCCCTGTTCAAGCGAAGCACACATAAATTTACAATAAATTTTTGTACATAGGAAGTAGTAAAATACATCATTTTTCATAGAAAAAAGCACACATGTAAGCTGCGGGCTGAGTGAGCCTACAGACAGTATGAAAAACCAGAACATGACGGGAAAAACCGGAAGGAAACCAAAACTTTCTATTTTGGGGGTCCCAGTAACACTGTCGGCCAGATTTATCATCTTATGGGTGAGGTGCTGAAGGCGCCGTAGGCACTGTTAAACATTAAATGAGAAGGAGGTCCCTGATTAGTAGGAGAGCTTCTCCTTTGAAGCCCTGTGTTCATTTCTGGAAGATAAATGGTTCCAGTTTCGAAATGTTTGTGAGAGTGAAAGAGATAGCAAGACCTGGTTCTGGGCAAGGAGTTTCTAGTCCATTATATGGGCCAGTTAATGAAGGAACTGGGAATTTTACTTTTAAATGATAGAGTTCACTCCTATTGGATGTTTCAGACTCCCTCGGGCAGAATGCTTCAAAAGCAAACCTGAAATTCCCCTGTACTGTCACTAATGCTGAAAACCCAAACTCAGAGTTTGGACATGGTCACAGCCACCAAAGCCTGGTGACAAGCAGAAGCCCAACAGTGTAATACCTAGCTAGCATCTGATCCAAGGACTCAGATCTTTGGCAGGGACAAGATGAGTATCTGACAGTCTGACCAAATTCTTCCACTCTGACATTTGGAGTCGGACAGTCAGTACTTATGAATTATAACAAGCCCATAGTGTGCAAAGCAAAAACAGTCCTGCTCATTTCAGCTCTGTCAAGGTTAACGGTTTCATTCCTTCTACAAACTCCCTCTAGCTGGGAATAGTATTTAACTTCTGTTTCTGCTCTAATTACGGATACACTAACGGAAGCAACCAGCTTGGTTCCTCAGGTAGAGTTCCTTGTCCGGACTATCTTAGTTTTTTCTTTTTAACTTTTTGCTAGCTCTTTTGCCTTCGAAATATGCTGATTGAGGGTGAAATCAACTTTGAAACTGGCATTCACGAAAGTGATCTTTTGGCCAGTCTGGTGGTGGAAGGTGGAATTTTACCTTCTGCAAAGAAACACTATTTACAGAAGGGTTTTTTATTTCACTGTGGGTTCGGGTAGAGGCTTATGAAGTTTTATATGGCAATGGGAGCCAGAGAGCACCACGCTCCTCGGAGCCTCAGAAACATTTGGCAAGAACCGTTCCACAAAAACAGGAAGAGAAATCCCCCGCGCGTGTTACCATCTCTTGTTATTATGCTGCAAGATGGTTTCATAACCACAGGCTGTGTCTCCTTCCAGAGCTGCTAACCTCGGCGAGGAATGTACTGAAGAATGAAGCCATTCCTCCCACTGCAGAAAAATAGGTCATCTGACGGATGGGGAATCTGCACACTTCAGTGCCATTTTAAAGGCAGCAACTAAACAGCCCTTCTTTGGCTGTTTTTAGACATCTTGGTGGGACCCACAGAGAACGAGGGGTTGAAATTAAAAGGTGGGCTTCATACAGAATCACTTACTAAGCAAAGACCCTGGTGGGAGACAAAAAAACTAGTCTGGGTGGAGTGTGAGCCGCAGTGAGGAGGGGATCAAAGAAGGGTCCTGGTTTGTTAGTCCTCAATGAGACCAAAGGTCGAGCAGACAGACAGGCCACGTGGACGTAGGGAAGGACCAAGACAAGACACATCTCTGGAATTAGGGCTGAACTTGTAGTCAACCAGCACTGCTGTGTATAGAACCAGCCCGCATGCAGCAGGACGGGAGCAGGACAGGCGCCAGGGCAGAGTCCCCCAGACCAGCCCGTTTGTCTGACCAGCAAACATTAATCCCATTTTCACCATTGGTAGGGACAGATTGTGTTTCTGAATGTTTTAAATAGCTACCTCTACTCCATCCCTGAAACTCCCCCGCCCCCCGAGTGTTCTCCGTGCGCCTCTTCCCATGGCCCCAGTGCCTCGCGGTATCAGCTCCAAATCCTTCATTCTCTCCTCCGGTAGGAATCCTCTCTCCGTCCATAGAAGGACGCCTCTGCGGGGAGACCCCCGGGCCTCGGCAAGATGATC
This sequence comes from Bos indicus x Bos taurus, assembly GCF_003369695.1. Classification (NCBI taxonomy): domain Eukaryota; kingdom Metazoa; phylum Chordata; class Mammalia; order Artiodactyla; family Bovidae; genus Bos; species Bos indicus x Bos taurus. The sequence goes on from NC_040093.1 coordinate 54,757,823, forward strand.
ACCAGCTGTCTGCTCAGGACCCCAGGGATGCTCTCTCTTCCAGGTGCGAGGAGCTGAGCCCAAGGCACGGCAGATGGGACGCTGGATGCCAATCAAAGGAAGCTTCCCGACTCCCCACATTCCCGGCCCACCCCGCCCCATGACAAAATAAAAATAAAAAGAGAACCCCTGAAGCCGTCTTGAGGACGCGCCCTTCTCCCCAGCCCTGCAAGTTCACTGCCTGACGGCAAAGATGCGGAAGGCCTTTCCGTCTCTAGGGGTCCTCAAGCTGAAAAAGAAGGAAGAGCGCATGTTACCGAAAGTTCTGCAGGGATCGAGCTGGGGTGGGGGAGCTGGGTGTCCACAGGTCCCCTCAGTGGAAGCAGTGTGGCCAAGAGATGCTTCCTAAAGCTACAGGAACAGGGCTCGCCCCGGCCAGGAGCAGTTGGCAAAGCCCTCTACCTCTGCAGACACACCTGGGTCTGAATCGAGGTCTGGGTTGTTAAGGTGTTTCTGTTAACTTGGAATTGGCTGGCCCCCGTCTGTCTGAACGCAACTCAGCCTTTAGGACTTCTGCCTGGTTTTGCTACCACCTGTCAACCCAAAGAGAAACCACCTGCTTGACTGATTAACAGGGTGGTGTTAAAACAGTAGTGCATGTATTCCAGTTATTAAAAGAGGCACCACAGTTGGGCTCAGATATTGTATAGGAGTGTAGAGAAAGTTGCTCAGTAGTGTCCAACTCTTTGCGACCCCATGGACTATACAGTCCATGGAATTCTCCAGGCCAGAATACTGGAGTGGGTAGTCTTTCCCTTCTCCAGGGGATCTTCCCAACCCAGGGATTGAAACCAGGTCTCCCGAATTGCAGGCAGATTCTTTACCAGCTGAGCCACAAGGGAAGCCCTGATGTGAAGAACTGACTCACTGGAAAAGACCCTGCTGGGAAAGATTGAAGGCGGGAGGAGAAGGGGATGACAGAAAATGAGACGGTTGGACGGCATCACCAACTCGATGGACATGAGTTTGAGCAAGCTCTGGGAGTTGGTGATGGACAGGGAAGCCTGGCATGCTGCAGTCCATGGGGTCGCACAGAGTCAAACACGACTGAGCAACTGAACTGAACTGAACTGAGCTGTAAAGGAAGCATTTTCTATCCGCCTTTACCTCCCTCCCACAGTGGAGCCATTTGTATCCCTATTTTGCAGGCAAGAGTATGGGGGCAAGGAGAAAGTCAGTTTCTACAAGTCACACAGCCAGAAAAAACCACCCTCTCAAGATGGGAGCTAAATCCTTTTTTAAAAAGGAAAAAAACAAAACAAAACCACCACCACCACCCAGCTTCATTGAGATACAACGTGCCATGAAATTCATACTTTTGAAGTGGACGATTGAGAGACTTTTAGTGATTGGGGGGCTATGCAATCATGTCCACAGTCCAAGTCACTACAGTCGTCCCCGGAAGGTCTCGGTGCGCATTCACAGTCACTCCCCTGGCCGGTTCTGTTCCTATGGACCCGCCTCTTCTGGACCTCATGTCAGTGGAGCCACACAGTGTGTGACATTCTGATTGGCTTCTGTTCTGGGCATGGTGTTTTGACGTTCACCCATGTTGTGGCCTCAAAACACCATGCTCAGAACAGAAGCCAATCACAGAAAGCCAATCATCCCTAAAGGAGAACAAGTCCATCCTAAAGGAACTCAACCCTGAATATTCACTGGAAGGGCTGATGCTGAAGCTGAAGCTCCAGTACTTTGGCCACCTGATGTGAAGAGCTGACTTGTGGAAAAGACCCTGACACGGGAAGAATTGTGGGCATGAAGAGAAGGGGAGGGCATAAGGAGAAGGAGACAGCAGAGGATGAGGTGGTTGGATGGCATCACTGACTCAATGGACATGAGTTTGAGCAAACTCCGGAAGTCAGTGAAGGACAGGGAAGCTGCAGTCCACGGGGTCGAAAAGAGTCGGACACGACTTAGTGACTAAACAACAAAACAGCAACATGTTGTAGTGTGTTCAGCACTTCATTACTTTTCTTACCAAGTGATATTCCATCACCTGGGTAGATCACACACCATTAATCCCTTCCTCAGTTGATGGACTTTAGATTTCTTCAATTTTTGGCAAATATAAATGACGCTGCGATGAATATTTGCATACAGGTTCTTGTGTGAATGTATGCTTTCAACTCCTTGTGGGTATATACATGCGAGTGGAATTACTAGGTCGTGTGTTAAATGTATGCTCAACTTCTTAAAAACCTGCCAGACTATTTTCCAAAGCAGCTGCACTGTTTTCCATCCCCACCAGCGACACATAAGCATCTTCCAGCTTCTCCACATCCTGTCAACATTTGTTTTTGTCCCTTTTACAGCCATTGGCTCCCTGTACAAAAACAGCTTCCTCGTGCTTTTGATCCAACTGCATAGTATTCTCTCGTAGGAAGCTATCGTGTACTCACTCGCTAAGTCGTGTCCGACTCTTTGCGACCCTGTGGGCTGTAGCCCACCAGGCTCCCTTGTCCATGGGATTTTCCAGGTAAGAATACTGGAGTGGGTTGCCATGCCCTCCTCCAGGGGATCTTCCCGACCCAGAGGTCAAACCCATGTCTCCTCTGGCTCCGGCACTGGCACTGCGCCACGCTATTATCATATAGTTAACTGGGTCCCTGAGGATGGATATTTAGCCATTTCTAATGTTTTGCTTTTGCAAACAATGCTACAGAGAACAACCTGGTCCATGGGGCTGCCTATATCTATAGGAGGGCACCCAGGGATAAGCTCCTAGGAGTGGAATTACTGCATCAGAGGAATGCCCACTGGTGATGTGGGCAACCTGCTGAATTGTGTTTCAGGAAGGTTACCGTGATTCACAACCTCCTCAACTATGCACGGGGTGGCCTGTTAACCCACGTGCCTCCAGCACAGCCCCTCATGTGGCTTTTTTATTACCATTCATATTTTTTTGGTTGAGCTGGGTCTTCTGGAAATGTGTATCAGATGGGAGCCCTTGGCAAGAGGGGGCAGTGGAGAAAGTCCAGAACCCAGAAACGACGGAATGTTGGTGCCAGAAGCCCCCATGGGCCCACAGAGGCAGAGGGTGGACACTGTGGTGGGGGCTGCGGCAACCCTGGCTGCCCTGCAGGTTTCTCAGAAGCTCAGGGCCCTCCTCGGGCCTCTGGGCTGCAAGACTTTCCTGGATTCTCTGCCCAAATGAATCGTCTGGGAGAATCACTCAGAGCCACACGCCCTCAGCTATTACACGTGCTGGCGACAATTACCAGGGTTTGTGATTCTGAAACTCTACGGATGGGGCAGTGGGTGCCCCCATCCATAGGACCCCCAACAAGCCAGGGACAGGGGCCACTCAGGCTGTCATCCAGACGGGAACCCTAAGGTTCCTGCCAGACATCCCCACTGAACAACCACCCCACCCAGAAGGCACAAGCAAGCTCTGCTGAACGGGCTGTTTATTTCTCAGCACATCAGACAGTGGGCCAACTGGGTCTCATGTGCCATCAGGTGGGTCCCTCCTGCTGCCTCAGGCAAGGTCCATGCTTCAAACATTTACCAAGCTCCAGTTCTGCTAGCAAAGTGGACAACTGTGTGGGTCTGATGAAAACCAAGTGTGACCTGATAAATTATAAGACAACCTCCTTTTCTAAATCTCGCCCTCTGACTCTTTCTAGGTTAGTTTGTAGCTCCCAAGAGGGAATGTAAACCAGCACATTTCTGAACAATTTTCACCAAAGGTGTTGGATGATGTTCCCAAAATTATTGAATAATTTTCATAAAGGGTATTAAAAATCCTACAACTGGTTCTGAACAAATAGCTGAACTCATCATTTTGTCAGTCACTCAACCAGTATTTACTGAACACCTACTATGTATGGGCATTGGGGTGGGTGTCGGGGACACAGGGTTAACCACACCTGTGAAGGGGTTCTTACCTTCATGGAGCTTACGGTCTGGGGGTGAGAGATCAACTGCTCAATAGGTGTAAGGAGTAATTGCAGACAGTGGTGGGTCCTGAGGATCTGGTTAGATCGGGGGCACAGTCAGGGGGGAGGGTGAATGGAGACCCCACAGCAGGAGGGTGCCTCCTTGGGGAGCTGGCATTTTTGTGTAGATGTGCACAAGATGAGGGTCCAGCCATGGGAGGTATAGGAGCTGCGAGGGCCCAGGGTTGGGTACCAGCAGGAGCAAAGGCCCTGAGGTATCCAGGAAAGAGAGCAGGCCAGTGAGGGGCACTGCTGTGACGAGGCAGATGCTGTACCAGGAGGGTGAGGAAGTGGGTGGGGTGACCTGCCTGATAAGAGTTGGAGATTTTTTTCTCAGCAGGGCTTGAACAGGAGAGAGACATGCCATGCATCACAGAAAGAGGTCAATTGGTGGCTGTGGCTATGCTGCTAACAGGAAGTTACCTAAGCAAAGTGTAGGGAAAGCACACAGGTTGTGCAAAGATGTTCTTTGCTGTGTTGTTTACAAAAACAAAAAAAGGAACCAACCCAGATGTCAGCCAACTGGGTAAAGAAACAGTCCGTCCATGCAACAGAATATCATGGAGCCATGGAATGATGGTGTGGCTATGTCAGGCATGGGAAGTATTGGGAAGACACTCACAACTGTTGTTGACTGAAAAAAAATTAACAGAACAATGTGGGCAGTCTGATTCCTTTTTCTGTAGGAAAAAAAAACAAAATCACAAGGGAGTTCCCTGATGGCACAGTGGATAAGAATCTTCCTGCCAATTCAGGGGACACGGGTTTGATCCCTGGTCTGGGAAGATTCCACGTTATATGGAGCAACTAAGCCTGTGCACCACTACTGAGCCTGAGCTCTAGAACCCATGAGCTGCAACTCCTGAAGCCCATGTGCTCTCGAGTCTGTGCTCTGCACCCAGAGAAGACACTGCAAAGACAAGCCCGTGTACCACAAGTAGAGAGTGGCCACTGCTCGCCACAGCTAGAGAAAGCCCTCGGAGACGCAGCGCAACCAAAAGTAAAATTAATTAAGAAAGCTAAGAAATAAACTGTTACTGTGCAAACAGAAAAAAAATCTGGAAGGAAACTGCTAGAGTGTTTACAGTGGGATTTTCTGTGATAGTAGTTTCTTAAAACTATTTGTACTATTTCTTGAAATTTCTCTAATCTTACTATGAAAAGTTAGGGGGTGAGGAGGAAGAGACAAAGAGAAAGAAAGGAAGGAAGGAAGGGAGAAAGAAAGAGAGAGAAAGGGAGGGGGAAGGGAGGGAAAACCAGCACAAAAACCCCCTCTGAGAACTGGGGAAGAACCGGAGCTGGCCTGGGAAGCCTCTGGGGCATCCCCAGGGTCACTGATCTACTTGACGAGCTGGGATGGGAGCTCTGGGAAAGGTTGAGGCACTGTAGCCTCGGGTGGTGTCACAGCCCAGCCCTGGGGAGTGAGTCCAGGCTTCCGACCGCCCCTCGCCTGCCCTGGGCACCAGTGCTCAGCTCTCCCAGCCAGCAGCTATGTCTGGCATACACACCGCCGCACCCCACTGCCGCCTCCGTTCGTTATGTAATCTTACCCCATCCAGTCCCCGCAGCCCCCCGAGAGATCTCCAGGGTTCCTCCCACTTACAGAAAGGAAAGCAAGGCTCTGAGAGGTGACGTGATTTGCCCCAAACAGAACACCTGTTCCAGGTGCAGCTGGGACACGGATGCAGCTCTGTGGATGCTCTGGGACCCTTTCCCAACCCTCATCCTAAATGGATGGGCTGTGGCCACACCACTGCTGAGGACCACACTGGCCAACCCCACATGGCAGTTGGGGCTCAAACTCCGGGAGCCCCTTGGGAGGGGGGAGGTTGCAGGTCCGCCAGGAGCCAAAAGCATAAGGCTTTTCCTGGAAGCTCACTCCTGCGGGCGAAAATTACTCAGGGAGGAAGTGGTTGGCGTTTGGCAGCACATGACAGAGACTGGATTAAAGAGTGAGGACAGTGTACCTCTGTCCTGGGATGGACGGTCCACTAGTTGGCAGCTAACCCCGGAGGTATGGAACCCAGCGACAAAAGGATGGCAGAGGATTGCTATCCTGGCTTTAAATGTGCAACATCTTTTTTAGTACTAAGCAATATCACTTATATGCATACATGAACATGTACGTATTTATATGTATAGCGTATTATACATACATAAACATTTTTTTAAATATTCTAATCTGTTCTCCCAGATTCTCACCCTCTACTTATCTTCCAGGAAACTTCAAGAGTCAGACAGAAATAGTTCCAGATCTTATCTATCGGACCTTGGGGTGGTTAATCCATTTCTCTGAGCCTCAGTTTCTGCTTCTGAGGACAGAATTTGCAAAAGCACCCCCTCCTCAGGGGCCCTGTAGGAGGTGAATGAGCTCATCCAGGGAAGGTTCTGGGTCAGTGCTGTGCACTTGACTGGAGCTCAAGCCCTGGGCCATGGACAGCGTCACCCCACAAGACTGAAACCACATTCTCCCATCAAGGGAATGGTGGGCAGGTGCACGGCGGCGAGTGAATTATCCATGCATAAGCCCAATCCCCAAGGAATCCTCAAACCTCTTCATCTCATTTCATGAAATAGAAAATATTTTTTAGGAGAAAACAATTTTAGAAAATATTTTTTTAGGGAAAAAAAATACAATCTCCATTTTCATTTTTATGTGTATTGCCCAGGGTGGGGTAGGGGAAGCCTGGAAAAGTTATTAAAAAAAGCTGTTAACAGAGATTAACAGAATGCTTATAGGAACTCTTCTTTTCTAATCCCTAGACATATTATTTAAATAGAAAGTGAAAGTGTCAGTTGATCAGTCATGTCTGACTCTTTGCTGACCCCGTGGACTATACAGCCCGCCAGGCTCCTCTGTCCATGGTATTCTTCAGGCAAGAATTCTGCAGTGGGTTGCCATTCCCTTCAGGGGATCTTCCTGACCCAGAGATCAAACTTGAGTCTCCTGCATTGTAAGGACACACTGACAGAGGCAGGGGAGACTGCCGGCCCGAGGACACCCAGCTGGCAAGCAGTACAGAGGGGTCCCAGATGCGATTCTCTACCGTCTGAGTTACCAGGGAAGCCCTATTATTTAAATAATAAGTATTTCTCTTCTAATTAATATTTGTAAAGTTTACAAACAAGTGTACCTTAGGAGTGTTAAGGCTCACCCCAGCCCCTTCTTCGGTCAACAACTTGTCTGCAGTGAGAAGTCACGTGTGCTGGTTACCAGCCTGAGTTCAAGTATGGGCCCTGCCGCTTATTGGGGTGCCCTTGGGCAAGTCCTTTAACCTCTCTGTTAAGCCTCCCTTTCCTTATTGATACATGTGGGTAACTGTGGTCTCTGCCTCATGGGACTGCTGGGAGGTGAGCTGAGCTAATGGAAGTACAGATCTGAGAGTGCTGGGAAACAGGAGCAGAGAGGGAGGGAGACGCCGGGGGAAACCAGCCCAGCTTGGTCCAGCCAGCCTGGGGGAGAGTGCAAAGCTCATTCCATCTGGAAATAATGGCCAGTGGTTTCTGCTTCCCAGAGTTTCTGCACAAGTTGAGAGAGTTTCAGACACCTGACCCTCGAGACTCCTGGAGCTCACGGTGGTTACCGAGGGCTTGAAATGCAGCTCACCCAAACTGAGACGCGTTGTGTGTGTGAAACACCCGCTGGGTTTCCCAGCTCTTACGAGAAAAGAGGAGTGCAAGTTTCCCACCAACACTTCTGTTTGTACATATTGAAACAATAATAATGTTGATTCATTGGATGAAATGAATGTGCTCTAAATTCTCCCTTCTGTTTCTTTTTCACTATGATTACTAGAAACCTTAAAATCCCCATGTGTTGGGGAAAGAATCTAAAAAAAAAAGTGGATATATGCACATGTAGAACTGACTCACTGTCTTGTACACCTGAAACTAACACAACACTGTAGATCAACTGTGCTCTAATCATTTGCTTCTAAATCCCCTGTGTGGCTCACGGTATGTATCTGTACATGCCCCAGTAGACAGAGGCCTCTGAGGACAAGAATTTTGGCTTCTTCTGACTCTGCTGTGGCCCCAGCCCCAGGGACAGTGCCCAGCACACAGGAGCTGCCCCATAAATGCTACTCCAGGTGGCCTACTATTTGGGTAAACATTGATCCACGTATATACCATCAACCTCTGTAAACAGGTCATTGTGACCAAGAGTATTATCTGTCATTGTTTGGTATATTTCCCAATCTCATTGTGAAATCTGTCTTTAAAATCAGTCCTGGCCTCAGGAAAAAAAAAAAATCCTGAACTGATATTCTTCCAGATGTCACTTCTTTCTGAGAACATCTGGACAAACCCAGGTCCCAACATCTAAAGTTCTCCCGGATTCCTTTCCCTTCCATGCTTTCATGGGCACATGTGTGTGAGAGAGAGAGAAAGTGCCTGTCGTCTTACGTGGTCCCGGTTCTGCATGGTCATCTTTCAAAACTTTCAGGAAATCCTCTTCTAGAAAAAGACAATTGCTAAACTGAAGACACTTTGACGCAGAACCAACTTTTGGTCCGTGTACTGAGAATTCTGTTGAGGAGGTTTGTTTGTTTGACTGATTGAAGGATTCCCTAAATTTAAAGGTGGCTTTCTGTGAACGGGTGCTGTATGTCCAGTGTCCACAGTCTCCCTTGGGACAGCTATGACCACTCCAGGGGCCCTGCAGACACTGAGGACAGAGTCACCAGCCTCAGGCTGGGTTCCCACAGTCCCTAATGGGAACAGGCTCCAGGGAAATTTCTCAGCACTGGTCCGTACGCAGAGGGGCTCTGAGGTCCCATCTAAAGAAGGGGAGGAGGGGGCTGCCCTGCCTGCAGCAGCCAGACATCTCTGCAGGAGCCACATTACCACAGAGGCCCCTCCTGACAGTAAGATGGGGCCCTGCTGGGTGTGCTCGGCTCCCGGCACCACCCTCCACAGCAGAGACGCCTGTGCCCTGCTACTGAAGTTGTTATTTCTGCACTGTCTGTCCTGCAACCAGGTGACAAGTCCCGGGGGGCGGAGATGGGGACTACGTGTTCCCCGCTGGGTCCCAGTGCCTGGGACACTGTGAGGGTTCACCCCATGTGTGACACCTGATAGGTGAGAGCATGCGAAACGGATGAATATCAGGATGAAAGAGTAATTCCTGCACGATGCTTTCTCCCTTGTCCTGGAATAATCCATGTAGGCTACTTCCTAGAGTCGCGTTACCTGACCCTACGTGAAAAGAACCAAAGAGTCCTGAGGTTCAAAACTGGCCTTGAGGTGTCATAACGGCCAGACCAGAGGGTCTATTAGACACTTGCTCTAAGCCGCTGGTGAGCGCTTTGCACATACTTTCTCATTTAATCCTCACAGCAGACACTGACGGAGGCCTGGGGAGACTGCCTGCCCCAGGACACCTGGCTGACGAGCAGTGCAGAGGGCTCCCAGCTGCCCTCAGACCCCATGTTCCCTCTGGGCTGGCCTCTCCCCTGCACACGCAGGGCAGACTACCCCTGGCGCCCACCCATCCCGGCATGGGTCTGGGCCCCCGCAGATACACTACCTCACAAACTATCAGAATCACGGACAGTGCAACTGTGTGTGCCGGGACGTGGCCACCCTGCATCACCCCCTCTGGCAGCAGCGGTCACCCTCCAGCAGGAGTCAGGGCCCCCATGGGGAGACTACACTCCCCAAGTGTCTGTCCCGGGTGGGCCAGACAATGTGCTTCTCTAGCAAACTCCCAGTCAATTTGGATGCTGCTCTGCAGAGCCTACTTGGAGACCCACTGTTTTCCCCAACACTGGAGGTGGCTGCTATCATTTTCCCTCTACAGGTCGGGAAGCTCACCACAGAATTCAGCTGATCACAGATTTCAGCCTGCATGACCTACTCAGGGGGAAAGAGCCCAAGAAGGAAGGGAAGCAAACTGTCCGCTCAGTAGAACCTGTCTGAGTAGTGGGCATCAACCACTCCGGGGCCTGGGGAAGGCTGCCCGCAAGACACAGTCAGCCCTCTGTATCCATTCCATGTCCACCCGTGGCTGTGGAGTCCATGGATGTGGACGGCCTCCTGTTCTTTGTCATTGTATATAAGGACTTGGGGGCTTCCCTGGTGGCTCAGAGGTAAAGAATCTGCCTGCCAATGTGGGAGACGTGGGTTCGATCCCTGAGTCAGGAAGATCCCCTGGAGAGGGAAATGGCAACCCACTCCAGTATTCTTGCCTGGGAGATCCCATGGACAGGGGAGCCTGGCACGCTACAGTCGATGGGGTCACAAGAGTCAGACGTGCCTGAACGACTAAACAACCACAACGACAATAAGGACTTGAGCACCTCGGGCTGGGGGATCCTGGGGGCCCTGGAGCCAAGGCACCGTGAGCATCAAGGGCAGGTAGAATGACAGCATTTCAGGCGGCTCCTTGGGCAGAGAGAACTACAGATGGACGGGGGCAGTCAACAGTGGGGAAGAAGGCACTTTGGGGGACCCTCTGTTGGTCCCCAGTCCTCCCTAGAGACCCCCCTGTGTCCCAGCCTAGGGCAGGGGTGGAGCTGCTGGGGCCCTCTCAAGGATAAGAAGGCCAGCCTATCAGCTTCTCACCAAGGCGTTTTCTCTTTCAAAGGGACACAGTGAACTCAAGAGATGGGTGTCCTGGGATTTCTTTCCAGCCCCACCAGGAAATTCCACCTAATCAGCTGCTTCATTTCCCTCCCATTAAATCAATGGAATTTCCCTTCATTAAGCTTTTCCCACACAGAGGTTGCAGGCTTTGAAGGAGAAAACACAGAAGCCACTAACTCCGGGTGTTCGTGGCTGATGGCTGTGACCGAGCACACCCCGTGCGCCCCTACCCCCTGCCAGGATCCCTGTCATTTGATTCTGCAGGGTCCGCCCTTGCAGCGCCCCAGGAGGCTGGGAGGGTGCGGACAGTGGCAGAGTGCCAGGGAGCCACGACAGCCTGGGTTTCACGGGGCCCGGCACAGTCTGTACCCTTGACTCTATATGCCTTTTCCAAAGCGGTCCCCCAAGTACAACATCTTCATCATTTCCCCTGGAGTGGGCTAGCTGGCTTGTGCACCCCCACCCCAAGTTCCCATGTGGACCTCCCAATCCCCGCTGCCCTCGGAACGTGACTGTACTTGGAGAAGGGGACTTCAAAGAGGTGATTAAAGTAAATGCGGTCATCAGCGTGGGCCCCAGTCCAATGTGGCTGGTGTCCTGGCCAGAAAAGCTGGGCAACAGCCCCATCAGCCTTGCAACACCCCCCAGAGGTGGGGACTGTAGTTCTCCCCATGTTCCAGGCCAGAAAGCGGAGGCTTGAGAAACCAGGCAACCGGCTCTGGGTCACAAAGTTGGGAAGGAGCAGAGCCTAGGTCTGCTGCACTCCAGACTCAGCTCTTAGCTGGGTAACGGAATGCAGCTATATTGTGACGCAGCTAGAGAACTGCTGTGTGACTATAACTTGATCCCTTTGTCTTTTGAGGGGAGGGGCGGGGGGGCATGCACACATACATTCCGAAAAAAGGACCATGGGGACGCACACCAAAGATCTCTAACTCCCCCAGGTGAGAGGAAATGGGTGATGGTTTTCCTTGGGGCTTTTCTGACACCTCTAAATTGTCTACAAAAACATGCGCTGGGCAGACAAACAAGCTCTTATTTTGAAAAAAGAAAGGAAGAGAGAAGGACAGGCTTGTCCTGGGTGTTCTACTGAGAACACGCGCCAAGTCTGCCCAAGCTTTATATTAAAGGGCACTGACTGTGGCCCTTCTCCAACGGCCGCCACAGGCCTTGGGTGTTGAGTGTCCAAGAAAGCAGCCCTACCTTTCAGACTGGACTCCATTCCTGAGCGAGGCCACGTAGGTCTTCTTTTTATCCACGGGCATCACGTCCACGTAGCCCCCACTCTCGTTCCGGATGACCCCTGCGTGCACGGCAGTCTTACAGATGCTCGAAGTCTGAAAGTGCAGGAGGGCTGTGATTAGTGTGAAGGTCAGGCCTTCAGTCACGCCCTCATGGGGTCAACCGTGCCTTGGCTTGCTGGTTGGTAGGATGTTGACCCCACCAAACCCTAGGAAGTAACCATCACTACCTCAATTCCTCCGCGGCCTCTCCAGTGAGACCTGGCCTCATCCCTCATTCGTTCCTATTTTGACAAATATTTTCTGAACACCTACTATGTGCCGGGCACTGTACTAGATGCAAGAGGATTCGGGGGGAACAAAATAAAGGTTCTGCCTTCACGGAGTCAAGAGAGACAGACAAACAAATACACAAACGAGGAACTCACCCACGAAGAAAACAAAACCTGATCATGAGATAAGATTAAGGGGCTCTTTTAGAACAGTTAATATGGGAAGACTCCCACAGGCATGGGGACGTCTCTGGGAGGAGTGTCCCAGGAAGAGGGAGCAGCCCGTGCAAAGGCCCTGGAGCACAGTGAACTTGTCATATCCAAAGAATAGAAAAAGGGGCCAGGGTGGCTGGAACACAGTGAGTCAGACAGCAAGCAGCAGGAGAGGGGGGAGGAGGTGAGCAGGGGCCAGTCACTTGGGGCCGTGAGGGCCGTGGGGCATCTGGGTTCACTCCAGGTGCCACACAAGCCCCTGTTTCAAGCAAGGGCAGGAGATGCTGTTTTCTAAAGTCACTGAGTCATCCAATCCCTGGGTAGGACAATCGTCGGGTTCAACTTCCATTAGGGTCTTGACTTATCCAGTAGAAAAACGCTCTTCAGACTGGGTTGTCTGAGAGTAATTAATCAACGTTTCTCAAAGCTGGGGAGACTCATTCAGGGCTGGGGAGGCCAGTGCTTGTGAAAGATGCAGGCTCCTGGAGCTCACCCTGATGTACCTACAGACTCAGAACCATCCCCTCAGGTGAGGGCCAGGTGATGCTGAGGCCGACTCAAAGTAACACCCTTCTGCGGTCCTTTATCCAGCCTGTGCTGGACTCCGACGCTGGCCTTGGCAGCGAGCCTCCACCCTCACTGCAGCTGTGGTCTTTACCTGGTGATGCCCTTCCTATGCCCCCCAATTCCACAGATTTGGCTGCTCTGGGGTGAAGCCTGAGGCTGTGTTTGCCAGGTGCAGCCAGGGCTGCAGGCACGAGGGGGGCCGGCCCACCTGTGGAGTCGACAGGCTCCCACGGTGAGCAGAGCTGATGGCGACTGAGCTTACTGAATACCAGCCCTGGGCTGCTTTTGCTTGTCATCTCATTTCATCTTCCAGTGAGATGGGTGACTACGTTACTCCCATTTTATAGTCCAGAAACACAGGCTCAGTGAGACTGGACAACATTGCCAAGGCCCTGAAGACACTTCATGGTTTAGTAGCAATTCCAAACAAGATCAGGCGAAGGGTCAAGTCTGAGCCTCTGTGGTCAGCAGAATAACGGAAACGCCCACTGAAGATGCCCACCCTCATTCCTGAAACATGTGGGCACGTGACCTGACACAGCACAAAGACTCTGAAGACGTGACAAAGCTAGGGACCTCGAGACGAGAGGGTCCTAAATTACCCCAGTGGGTCCAGTGGAATTCCAAGGGTCCTTGCAAGAGGTAGACTGGAGGGTCAGAGGCAGAGAGAAAGACCCAACATCCCTGCAGACTGCCAGCTCCTGCCACGTCCCTTCCAAATCCAGGCTATTCCAAACAAGCTGCTGGTTTTGCAGAAGAAGGAAAAAACACTCACAGTAGAAGGCCCTGCCCTGCCCGCTCCCTGGGAAGTTAATATTGCTGTTAAAAGCTGGAGAGTCTCAGAGCCGACTGGCACCCTCACACTAAAGATGAGAGAACTGGATTTCTTGCTTCCCACCACTGACTGACCTGAGGCGCTGAAGGCCAGTTTTTCTAATCCTGCGTGAACATATCTTGTCTTCAGTTCATACATTAAACAGATAAGGGCCGGATTCCTTAGCCTGAAGCAGGCTCCGGGACATCTGCGAGGCCCTGAGGCTGCAGGCAGAACTCTGTGGGCCTAGAGTGTTGGCAAGAACTTTCGAGGTTTTAGCACTGAGCCTGGGAAACCCAGCATCCCAGGCAAACTGGGATGGTTGGTCAACTTTATCAATACAAAGAAGCCTTCTCCACCCCCACCTCCTCGGAGAAAGGATCCACAACTTTCCAGTTCTCAGAAGGGTTTGTGTCCCTAGAAGATTAACAAGCAATAAGTCTGCTCCATCTCAAAGAGAGGCAGGGAGACTCTACGAAGGAAATGATCGTTGTGGAATCCTCCTACGTTTGCTGTTTGCAGGGCTGAGCTGGGGCTCACTGTCCGCCGGTGGGCAGGACTGGGGGTTCTTCCGTCTCCCTCTCTGTATTGCTCACACTCTATGAGTGACCAGACCCAGGGCCTGCCCAGGAGGCATATCCTCTGACCACAGCTGCCAAGAGGCCGGGTGCTCCGGTGTTGGGGCCTCTGGGACGGTCCTCTGCCCCGGCCCCCGAGGGTGTCTGGGCACCAGCGGTACAGAAGTTCCCACGATAACAGCAGGCATGGGACCCTCACACCCAGGACCTCATCCTCCTCACTGCATGGGCTGGTAATCACCGCACACGCCTTCCACTGCTGATGGCAGACAAACACTCTCCTCCGCTTCCTCCTCCCACACGTCTCCTCTCACCTCTGCTTCCCCAAAGGTACAAGGTATCTGCTTTCTCTCCTCAAGACCCGAGGCAACACCAACTTCGTTGTTGTTCAGTCACTCATTTGTGTCCGACTCTGCGACCCCACGGACTGCAGCAGGCCAGGCTTCCCTGTCCTTCATCATCTCCCAGAGTTTGCTCAAACTCATATCCTTTGAGCCAGTGATGCATCCAACCATCCCATCCTGTCGTCCCCTTCTCCTCCTGCCCTCAACCTTTCCCAACATCCGGGTCTTTTCCAGTGAGTCGACTCTTCACATCAGATGGCCAAAATATTGGAGCTTCAGCTTCAGCATCAGTCCTTCCAATGAATATTCAGGGTTGATTTCCTTTAGGATTGAGTGGTTTGATCTCCTTGCTGTCCAACAGACACTCAAGAGTCTTCTCCAACACCAACATATTGGCAACACCGGTATCTGGATACTTATTCACAAGCACTATCAACAGAGATCTGGTCTCAGCACCCCTGCCCCCACCACTGGTTGGCTGGGTGGCCTTGGATGACCTATTTTAACCCTCAGAGGCTCTATCTTCTCAACATAAAGCAGGGATCATCATAGGTAATCTTTCTGAGCATTTATCACTACAGGCCAAGTTCTGAGTGTTTCAAGTGATTGATACAGTAACTCCCAGTAACCTACCCAGTATCATCATCGTCATCATTATTATTATGTCATCATCACCACCACCACTATTATTCCCTCTTAACAGAGGTTTAAAGACTTGCCCCAAATCACTGGGCTGGCAAACAGCAGAGCCAGGACTGCTGCTCAGAGCCGGCAAGCTGCACACTATTCCACAGGGTTCAATAAGACCCCGAGAGGGGCTAGCGAGGTGATTATGTAAAGATCACAGGCTAAATGCAGGCCTGCACACAGCAAGTGCTCAACAGATATCAGGTAACAAAACAAACACCACCATAATCATTGCTCTCACCATCACCATTATCGAAAATTCCCACAGGACTGTCATCTCCAACCGAGGGGTCCTTGAAGTGCCATCTCAGACCAGCAGCATCAGCACCACCAGGGAACTTGCTAGAAATGCAGATTCCCTGGCTCTGCCCCAGACCCCCAAGTCTGAAACGCGGTGGGGGTGGGACCCGGAACTCTGTCTGAACAAGCCCTCCGGGGATTCTTGTGCACGCACAAGTGTGAGAACTCAAGGAGCCACAGAGGGAGATGGGACAGATCAGAAAACTGAGGTTCAGAACAGGGCAAGGCTCGTCCACCATCCCAGGCCTGTTTAATGTCACAGCCAGGGCTTGAGTTTTTGCATCTTCTGACCCAGACATGGTTCACAGGCTGCACCCTGGTGCTCCCCCTGCCTGCAGCTCACCACAAAGTGCGGGGTCTGCCAAGGAACGCTCGCCGAGGGAGGCACTGTTGGGTCCTTCAAAGGCCTGGAGACAACTCTCCCAAAATAAATCTCTTAGCTAAACAGACATTTTCCAGGGGCATCATCATTTCCCAGAATACAGAGTGACCTAGAAACCGAGGCCAGAAAAGAGCCTCTGAAACAGGGTTAGTTTTCTCTTTCTTTCTCCCTTCCTTCCTTCCTTTTTTAAAAAATTTTCTCAAGAGATGTTTAGGCATTGACTACTGCAGTATTTTTATCTACTTATTCTTTTAACAAACATTAATTGAACAATTACTATACGCCAAGCCCTGTCATGGGCACCGGCACAGTGATGTCAAAAGCTCAAAATCCTAGTGAATAACTTAGAGACTGAATACAGGTTTTCACACAGGCCTGTTCACACCTGTGTATTCAGAAGTGCAGCAACATTCATGCAGGCAGAACAGACCCAAAGACAAGACACGCCCTCATCTGCATCTCGCCTTTGCCACTGCCAGTGGCGTGATCTGGGGCAGGTTATTCTGAGCCTCCCTGTCCGTCTCTGTAAGATGGGAGTGACAATACCTAGTGATGATGTTTTTAAGAACCTATAACAAAGTAAAATGTAGCCTTATATTATTATTAAAATTTCATCAAGTTTTCCTTGCATTTCTAAACTTTTTTTTTTTTTTGCTTTATATGTTTAGCTGCTACACTGTTTGGAGCATATGGACTTGAATTTCACATCTACATTAATTGTACCTTTTGTGCCACTGCATAATGAATTGTCTCGTCCCATTCAGTATGTTTAAATTCCACTTTATCAGATAGCAATATTGCCACTCCTGCTTTATCTATTTGTCTTTTTGTACTTTACTAGAATCATCTTGCTCGTCCTTTTATATTTAAAGCCCTTGAAAATCAAAGACTTTGTCTTTCAGTAGCAGGTTGTGGCTTAAATATTTGGTATAACATTGATTCACATTGTTTTATTTCCTCATTAAACTTGTAGAGCTCCACTTTGGCTAAGCACCTTTCAAGGAGAAAAAAAAAAAAAAGGCTCATTTAAAGAGGAGAGGAAAAAAAGATGAGGGGTGGGGGGAGGTCAGTCATGAAGTTTGCTTTGACTTTATAGAACTCAGTGAGCTCACACTACAGGAGTCCAGAATAAATGAAGGCAGATGGAGGCAAAGGTGGGGGTGGCGATAGTGGATGCAGGGGAACTACAGAAATGAAGATGAGGAAAGCTGAGCAAAAACATTAGCTGGGGTTGAGTGAAGCCGATCTACTCATGGACTTTCAGATCTGGAGGATTCCCCGAACTAGAAAACCCCAGCCCTGGCTCATTCTACAGAGAGGTGAATGGCTTGGTCAAGAGGATCACAGAGCCTGCCGGGCAGAGCTGTGACTGTATTCACATCTCCTGGGTCACCGTGTCCCTAAACCCTGGATCACAGGAGGGAGAGACCTTGTTCTATAGGAGCCACATCTGCAGACTCTTATCTGTAAGATGGATTAACAACAAGGGCCTACTCTGGAGCACATAGAACCATATTCACCATCCTGTGACAAACCAGAATAGAAAAGAGTATGAAAAAGAATATGTATGTGTAACTGAGTCACTTTTCTGTACAGTAGAAATTAACACAACTCTGTAAATCAACTATATTTCAATAAAATTTAAAAAACAACCAAGCTAAAGTTTCCTTGCTAAAGTTAGGATGGAAAAGTGGAATATAATAAGAGTGGTTATCACAGGAGGCAAATTGGTGGGAGTTTGCATTTTCTTCTGTGTGCTTTTAGTTCAGTGTATGTACATAGCTAAAAAGAAATGCAATGAGTAGAAAAGACCAACAGCTGCACAAGCATCAGGAGAGCCAGAAAGGTTATTAAGTATCTGGGGGAGTGCAGTATGTGATGCATGGCAGCCTTCACATGAGAAGAGCTTGTCAGTGAGGGAGCAGGAGTCAGTTCACCAAACTCTGAAGCTGTCTGGGTAAGAGGAGGCACACCCATGTCTGCGTTCATCAGCACACATTGGTGGAAGCACAAATACTTCTGAAAATGCAGAAACTAGAGCACTGGTAGCAGAAATGGATGGTATAAATTTATCTAGAGGCACAGGAATGGGATTTTAAGTTTCTGATGTCCAGACCCTGGGACGTGGTTTCTGTGAGGTGGTCACTGATAAGGCCAGAATACTCACGTCTGCATAGATGTTGCTTCCAAACACGGGAGCCCAATAGGATGGTTCGTCTTTGCAGTGCGCTGGACAGTGAACTCTGGAAAACAAGAAGCGTTTAGGGAATGGTTATCATCGGCAGAAAACAAAACTTCTTGAGAAAAGCAGCTGGCCCTCTATTTGCTCATCAAGATTTAGTACTTAGATGAAAGGCAATTATTACCACAGTCTACTCTTTAAGAAAAAATACATATATACCTCTCTCACCCTAGCAGTGATAAAAGATATTTTTCCTTTTCTTAAAAGCACATGTAGAATTTTATTGACATATACACACTACTATATATAAAATACACTTTCTGTAAGATCCCACTCTATACTACTGTATAGCACAAGCAACTATACTCAGTACTCTGTAATGACTAAGGAAAGAGAATCTCAAAGAGTAGATACAGATGGAAAGATCGAGGGCAGGAGGAGAAGGGGGTGACAGGATGAGGTGGCTGGATGGCATCACCGACTCAATGGACATGAGTTGGAGCCAACTCCAGAAGACGGTGAAGGACAGGGAAGCTTGGCATGCTGCAGCCCATGGAGTCACAGAGCCTAACACTACTGAGCAACAGCAATAGCTGATTACATAACTGATTCATTTTGCTGTACACCTGAAACTAACCCGACACTGTAAATCAACTACACTGCAATAAAATTTTTTTTTTAAAAAGCTCTTCATATTAAAAGACATGCACAAACAATGAGGTGAAATGAAACAAAAATCTAGCAGAGGTGAGTATGCAATTGTAAGGGGTTGTATCTCCCATTCTTGGGTGTTTGCCGGTTCACACTGCGGGTACCTTATAGAGATTGTAATCAATAGATTTTTTTTTTTAAGGCCACTGCCCTGTTTTGGATGAGGAAAGGGTGGGGGTGCTCACCTCTGTGAGTCACAGAATATTCCAGGGAGGGAACACTGATAACCTGGGGCAGGAAGGGTTTGCTGACTGCTGTGTCAGTCACCACATCCCTGCCACAGGGGATGAGGAGAGTGCCTCAAACTGGAGCCTCTCAAACCAAGAAAGAGCACAAGCTTGACTTAAGAAAAGGTCTTTTGTCTTCATCTGGCACAGGCACACATGGGCTGGAGCCCAGGGACCAAGAAACCAAAAAGGCAGCCGGAAGCCCTCTGGCCCAGAGACAGGCAGGATGCCGAAGGGGAAGAGAGCCAGGCAGAGCGACCGGGAAGTGGAAAGGGTCCTTTGGGGCGAAGGGGCAGAGTGGGCAGAGAGAACAAGGATGTGTCTGAGATTTAAACAGAAAAAAAAAAAAAGAATCTGGGTAAGAATGTTCTTTCCTGCTTCTAGAATGAGAGGTCAGAAACATTTTGGATACTTGTAGTATGTCAAGTTTTTCTTTTTGTTTGTACTTTCTGAAATTACTTCCTTCTGCTTCTCTTTAACATGCGGGGAAATATTAAAGGGACGTTTTCCCTTGAACATTCAGGGCAGGTCAGCGTGGTGGTGGGGGTGGCAGTGGCAGTGAGAAAGCCCCAAGGGGAACGTGAGTAGCCAAGGGGAGGAGTCTGGGGCCCAGTCCAGCCCCCTCTCCCTCATCAGCACCCTCCCAGGGTTCCTCCTGCTCACCCTCGGGGGTCTCCGCCTGCTAGGTTTTGGGGGGTCCGCTGCACCCAGCATGCAAGATCTTGGTTCTCCAACAAGGGATCAAACCCGTGCTCATTGCCATGGAAGCAGGAGTCCTAACCACTGGACCACCAGGGAAGTCCCTCACCTGTTGGTTTTAAGGTCAGTCTTCCCCTTGGAGAACCCACAGGCCTCCAGGCCAGGAGAAGGGCTCAGGGGGTGCTACATCCCCCATCTTCTGAGAGGGTCTAATAGGTACTTCAGAGGCACCTCTTCTTTAGTTATGACGCACCATCTTCCAAAAACCAGCCAAGTAAGGTTTAGGCAGATGTGTATAAAACTCACTCCTTAGACAAACTGTGGTACATCCACAGAGTGGACCACGACTCGGCAATGTGAAAGAAGAAACAAATCACCCGTTGGCTCTAGGACACAGGTGAATTGCAAAGCATCGTGTGGAGTGAAAGAAGCCAGACACCCACGTCTCTGCTGTGATGGCTCCATGTACATGAGATTTCAGAAAAGGCACGACTGTAGGGACAGGAAGCGGATCAGGGGCTGGAAGGGATACAGGAGAGAGCGGAGGGAGGGGAACGGACTACAAGGGAACCTGCTGCGGTGATGAAAACGTCCTCTATCGGGACTGTGGTGCACACTGTTCAAAACACACCCACCTGTATGCTTATTACTGGTGGATTTCACTGTGTGTAAGTTTTACCTCCAAAAAGCTGGATTTTAACAAGCTTGTTCTAAAGTGACCCACAGAAAATATCACAGATCAAATATAAGAATCAAAGAGCAGATTCCAAGGGGACCAGTGTCAACCAGCTTCCAGAGTTCTCAGCTGATCTAAGGGGTCAAGAATGACAGGTCCTGAGGTCTGTCTTGGGGCCTGGGAAGAGCTTGGCAGCAAATGAAGTCAAATACTCTCTTCTGCTTCCCTGGTGGCTCAGATGGTAAAGAATCCGCCTGCAAAGCGGGAGACCTGGGTTTGATCCCCGGGTTGGGAAGAATCCCCTGGAGGAGGACACGGCAACCCACTCCAATATTCTTGCCTGGAGAATCCCATGGACAGAAGAGCCTGGCGGGCTACAGTCTACGGGGTTGCAAGAGTCAGATACGGCTGAGCAACTAAGCACATACTCTCTCCTGCTAGTGGATGTGACAGTGAGCGGGGCAAATCACCTTCTCAGGTAAGTCCCTCATGGCGGGCCGCAGGCACTGGGCTGCACAAGGGACTCACGCAGAAGCCTCCAAAGATGCGATGCCCTCCTGGGCCACCCCTGAAGATCGGGATTCGTCCTTTTAATGCCTCTGCGGCAAGTCCAGTGTGCAGCCAGGGCTGAGAATGAGCGGTCTCAGGGAGAAGTCGGGTGGGCCCTCGACTCAGACCACAAAGCAAATGACTTCCTAGGTGGACACATGCCAGGGCCGCGTCTAGAACTCAGCCGTGCGTGGCTGCGTGCGCTGACCACCCTACCCACCCCGCAGCCCAGACCCCGTGTTTGCAAATCCAGATGCCAGGGAGCCTTACCTTGGGCAGTGTGTCCCCGGCTTCTCGTACGGGCAGAGCTGGGCCACGGTGGTGTAGCAGTCCAGGTCTTGCACTGTGAATGGGAGCAACAGGTCATGGGCGGGCCTGAGCCTCAGGCTTCCAGACTGAAAGGGGCTGCTGGTCCTGGGGGCTACTTGGGCCTCTGAACTCGGATGAGAGCCAGGGTGAGCACCCAGCAGGCACCAGGCCCCAGTGCTCCCAACTCCTCCCCCAGGGCCACTCAAGGAATGAGACAAAACTCACGCCTAAGTGTGTCTACAGGTCAAAGGTCATCACACTTAACCAGTTTCTCTGTGGGGCCAGCATTGTGCTTTTCTACTTTGAAGTCTTTCCCTCTACCTTATCACGCTGGATCCTCATGGAAGGTATTGTTCTAATTATGTATACGAGGAAACTGAGGTCCCAAAGAGCTAAGAGACCCCCTGAGGCTGCACAGGACAGGCTGAAGGTCTGGTTTTTGATTCCCAGCCTCAGTTCATTGCTCAAACCCTTCCTGAGGGGTAGGTGACTCCTTCAAGGTCAAATGCTGTGTCTAAGGAAGTACTTCTAATACTGAATACCTGTGGTCTCTAACAGCCTGTCCTTGTTCAGTCCAGGCCTCAGCAAACTCTTTCTTAAAGAGTCAGAGTAAATATTTCCAGCTCCCTGAGCCCTATGGTCTGTGTTATAACCACTCTACTCTGCTGTTTTAATAGAAACCAGCCTTCAGTTCAGTTCAGTTGCTCAGTCGTGTCCGACTCTTTGCAACCCCATGAATTGCAGCACGCCAGGCCTCCCTGTCCATCACCAACTCCCAGAGTTTACTCAAACTCCTGTCCATTGAGTCAGTGATGTCATCCTCTGTCATCCCTTTCTCCTCCCGCCTTCAATCTTTCCCAGCATCAGGGTCTTTTCCAAGGAGTTGGTTCTTCGCAACAGGTATTGGAGTTTCAGCTTCAGCATCAGTCCTTCCAATGAATATTCAGGACTGATTTCCTTTAGGATGGACTGGTTGGATCTCCTTGCAGTCCAAGGGACTCTCAAGAATCTTCTCCAACACCACAGTTCAAAAGCATCAATTCTTCCGCCCTCAGCTTTCTTCATGGTCCAACTCTCACATCCATACATGACTACTGGAAAAACCATAGCTTTGACTAGATGGACCTTTGTTGGCAACATGTCTCTGCTTTTTAATATGCTATCTAGGTTGGTTATAACTTTTCTTCCAAGGAGTAAGCGTCTTTTAATTTCATGGCTGCAATCACCATCTGCAGTGATTTTGGAGCCAGAAAAAATAAAGTCTAACACTGTTTTCATTGTTTCCCCATCTATTTGCCATGAAGTGATTGATGGGACTAGATGTCATGATCTTAGTTTTCTGAATGTTGAGCTTTAAGCCAACTTTTTCACTCTCCTCTTTCACTTTCATCAAGAGGCTCTTTAGTTCTTCTTCACTAAATGCAGGGTAGCGTCATCTGTGTATCTGAGGTTATTGATATTTCTCCCGGCAATCTTGATTCCAATTTGTGCTTCTTCCAGTCCCGCATTTCTCATGATGTACTCTGTATATAAGTTAAATAAGCAGGGTGACAGTATACAGCCTTGACGTACTCCTTTTTCTATTTGGAACCAGACTGTTGTTCCATGTCCAGTTCTAACTGTTGCTTCCTGACCTGCATACAGATTTCTCAAGAGGCAGGTCAGGTGGTCTGGGATTCCCATCTCTTGAAGAATTTTCCAGAGTTTGTGGTGATTCACACAGTCAAAGGCTTTGGCATAGTCAATAAAGCAGAAATAGATGTTTTTCTGGAACTCTCTTGCTTTTCTGATAATCCAACAGATGTTGGCAATTTGATCTCTGGTTCCTCTGCCTTTTCTAAAACCAGCTTGAACATCTGGAAGTTCACAGTTCACATACTGTTGAAAAACCATTCTTAGGCAACACAGAAATGAATAGGCATGGCTCCATGCCAATAAAACTTTATTTACAAAACAGATGGCAGGCAGGGTTTGGCCTTGAAGGTTGTAGTTTGCCTGCCTCTAGCAGAGCCTATCATCTAGATGGGCAGGGGTCTGTGCAGAGGTCCAACAAGGGTCTGTTACACAATGGGATGCTGGGGAGACCATTAAAATTAGGTTCAGAAGTCCACTTGAAGGTATATAAGTATATTCTTGGTATATTATTATTCAAAAACTAAATCAGGCTACCAATTTCAATTTTTAAAAACATATCAGTGTATATATTACCAATGTATATACTCAATGCAGAGGGAAAATAAACTCTATAGAAATCCACCAAAATGTTCAGAGTAGTTATCTCTGAGTGGTGGAATTTAGGTCTTCTTTTTTCTTTTTTCCCTACTGATTCTCCATATTTTTAAATTATCTGGAATAAATAGGTATTAATTTTGTAATGTGGTAAAATTTTTAAAATTTATAAAAATATGGTACATATTTTTATAAAGATATCTAACCAGGTAGTCAGGTATCCAGGAGGAGAAGGGGACGAGAGAGCATGAAATGGCTGGATGGCATCACCAATTCAGTGGGTATGAGTTTGAGTAAACTCCAGGAGACAGTGGAGGCCAAGAAGGCCTAGCGTGCTGCAGTCCATGGGGTCACAAAGAGTTGGACACGACTGAACGACTGAACAACGTGTCTGGCATCCAGGCCAAATGACAAGCATGGCTTTCCCAAAGGAAGAGAGGGTAGGCGGGCAGTTTCCCAGCAGGGAGGGGAAGGCTGGTGGTGCCCATGCACCCCTGCCTGCTTGAGCCCCTCCAGGCAAGTGCCCAGTCTGGGCAACTACAAATCCAACCCCAGTTCTGATTACAGCCTGCTCTCCCATGGTCACATGCCACCCTGCCAAAGGAACAAGCCACAGGTCAGGTACAAAGCTGGACGAGATACAGCAAATATAGGCCACGTCCTTCCCCAGGTTTCACTCTCTCCTCTGTGGCAGACATGACTAACCTCTCCAGCTCCGTTTTCTGCTGAGCACAGAACTGGACCTCAGAATCCTTCTCAACACAATGTTCCAGGTAGCCACTACCACTCAGTAGAAATCAATACTGCCTATGAAGCCTGTTAGCTACTCTAGACCCAGGCGATAGTCTTTCTGTGATAGTCAGCTGGGAACTCGGGCCTGTGTTTCAGCCTTAGCCATCTAGGGCCAATGCCAAGTTCAGATATGTTTAGAAACTAGCTAAGGAATCCTTCTCAGGAACCTCTTCAATATTGTGGCAATGCTGAGAAAAGCAGTACCAACAGTTATGATATCCATTAAATCAGTAACTAAGGGGAACAAAATTCCAGGGTAACCTGTGGATTGTGGTCATATAAGAGAAGACTGTCCAGCTTACCTTTTACTTTTGACACCGTGAATGAGCTGGAAGCCTTGTATTTGCTGTAAAAGGAAGCATTAGGTGAATACAAAACAGAACTGCTTCTAAACATGCACCCTTGTTACTGTACTTAGTTTATTTCCACCTCAATTTCATATCTTCCTACTTGTTTCCCATCACCCTGAAAGCCCTTAGGACATTCCAGAGCAAGGTCTAGACTGAGAACATTCTAGAACAGGGCTCATTAACCTTCTTTGTGCCAAGGATCCCTCTAGAGGCCTGGTAAAGCCTTTGGACGCCCCCTCAGAACAATGCTTTTTAAATGCATATGATACATTTAAAAGATTAAAAGGAAGTCATGTATTATTAATATCATTATCAAAGTATGAAAACAAATTTGCGTTAGCCTAATGGCTAACAGACGGGGAGGAGGCAGAGCTGGGTCCATTTGACCCCAGAGCCTGCAGTGGGTTCCACCATCTCCTGGTCACCTTATGCCTCAGGTGCCATGGACAGATGAAGACATGGCCTCCTGCTGGTCTCCATGCCCCCTCCAACCCCCAAAAGTCAGGACGGCAAGGATGGTCTGCCTTGTGACCCATCCACATACCTTATGTGAAAAGCACCTTGCAAACACAAGTAGGTATTTTTAAAAAATGAAAAGCTTCATTCTCGGGGGTAGGGGGGTATGTAGGGAATGCCAGTGAACAATTAGCCTGAAAACTCAAAGATACTATCAGTCATTACTGAGGTGTCGGAAAAGGTCTCAGTGACAAGCAAGGGAGAAAAAGCAGGATTCAGAACTCACGTCAGACTGCAAGACTATACACTTTCGAAGGTTGTGTACCGAGACTATCTCGAGCAAGTGGGAAAGAAGGGGTCAATATTTCCTTATTTGTTTTTCTATATCTTAATGGCTATATGTACATTTCATAATTAAGAGCAGTATTAACTTTCAAATATGGAATAAACTTTCCTCAAAGCTACAAAAACAAGCAAACATACAAACAAGAAGCTCAACACATTAGACACACACACAGAAACCCAGTGGAATAAAATATGCTAAACAGCTTATAGGGGTGATTTCTGAGTTATAGCATTGTCATCTGTATTATTTCCCACTTCTTTATATGGTCCAGAACTTCCCAAGGTTTCAACAATACTCTCACAATCAGAAAAGAAGTTTTCAGGAGCCCTGATCACAGAATATTTACCTCAGAGACTGCACGCCGTTTCTCTCTGACTTGACAAAAAAGGGAACCTTCCCGTTCCTAGTGACGTCCACCAAGCCTCCCCTGTCGTCCAGGATCCCATAGTGAATGGCGGCCCGGCAGATGCTGGACGCCTGCAGGGCGGGGCCGGAATGTAAGTACATCTGAATTCACCTTTGTCAGCAATCATTTCCAGGAACACACAAGATGTTTGTCCTCAACCCACAAAAAGCCAAAAAGCCGGGCCAAGGCTCACCCCACTGCTGACTCCGACCTCGCTCTATAACACGTCTTTGTTTCTGGGGTTGCTTATCTTTAAGAACTCATCTGTGTTGCTTTACAAACTAAGAACAGTGACAAACAGCCCTTTCTCCCCCTCCAGTGGAGCATATTAACGCTGGGGCTAACATAGAGACTGATCGGCTCAGGGGTCAGCCCCCATTTCCGAAAGTGGCTTCGCAAATCTGTGACCCCAGAAATAGGCATGGATCAGCTATGCCTATTAGCCTTAGCTAAGAGGGAGGTTTGACTACTGAGCAAAAAGAAAATCTGTTCACCTGAAAACCAGCCACCTGCTTTTAACACAGAGACAGGAGTCCACGCCAGCCATTTAAAGAAGCTCTGGCCATACTTACGCTTTCATAAAAGAGAGTCCCAAAGATCTTTGCTCCACTGTGCAGGCAGCCTGCGGGGCACTGGTACCTGATGGGAAAGAAAGAAGATGATTTTCATAAGTTGAATAAAATACGTTGATAAAACCTCGCCATGAATTTATTGTTTTTGTTCCCCTTCAATAGCTATTATTACATATAGAAAAGTGTCAGTGATCTAGCATACACTGTTTGGGAGCAAGTCACAATTTACCCAGGCTGAAGTGTATAGACACATGGACACAATTACAGATTCAACTTGGCCTCTTTAAAGACCATTTTCATGTGCTTCAGATTCAAGTCAAATAGATGGACGTTTCCATGAACAGATGGACAAATGGCTTGTCCAGAAGAAAGACAAGTGGCTTCAAAGGCACCAAAAAAGTCCTCAGATACCAATCATCAAAGATGTGCAGACTAAAAGTTCCAGGTGTCAAACTACAAGGGTGTTGTAATAGAATAAAATTCATTGATGGTGACCATGCTCACAAACAAATATCAATTAATCTTTCCAGAAAGCCTTAACAATTCATGTCTCTTAAACCATAAACCCTGCAAACTGGGAGGAAACATTTGCAAATGAAGTGACCCACGAGCGATTAATTTCCAAAATATATAAATTCATACAGCTTAATATAAAAAAAAGAACAAATAATCCAATCAGAAAGCCCCCTAAATGAGCAGAAGATCTAAATAGACATTTCTCCAAAGAAGACAGCCAGATGGCCAACAGGGACATGAAAAGATCCTCAATGTTGCTAATAGAAAAAATGTACATTAAAACCACAGTGAAGTACCACCCATCACTAAAAAGTTTACAAATAACAAATGCTGTAGAGGTGTGGAGAAAAGGGAAGCCTCCTACACTCTTGGTGGGAATGCAAGTTGGTGCAGCCACTATGGAGAATAGGATGGCGGTTCCCTAAAAAACTAAAAACAGAACCACCGAGTGATCCAGCAATCCCATTCCTGGGCATATATCCCGAAAAGATGAAAAATTCTAATTCGAAAAGATACAGGTACCCCAATGGTCATGCCAGCAATAGTCACAATATCCGCATGGAAGTAAACTAAGGGTCCATCAACAGATAGATGGATAAAAAAGATGGTACGTATATACCATGGAATATTACTCAGCCATAAAACTAAAATAATTCCATTTGCAGCAACATGGGTGGATCTAGAGATTACCATTCTAAGTGAAGTCAGAGAAAGACAAATACACGCTATCATTTATGTGTGGAATCTAAAAAAAGATACAAATGAACTTATTTATAAAACAGAAACAGACTCACAGACGTAGAAAATTTAGGAATACAAAAGGGGGAAATTGGGGAAGGGATAAACTATGACTTTGGGATTAATATATACACACTACTGTATATAAAATAGATAACCAACAAAGACCTACTGTATATTGTATATAGGGACTATATGCAGTATCTTATAATAACCTATAATGGAAAAGAATCTGAAAAGAATATATATATTTGTATAACTGAATCACTTTGCTACATACCTGAAACTAACACAACACTGTAAATTAACTATGCTTCAATTTAAAAAAATTTAAAAATTTATATCCCTTGATTCTTGACTCTCCCAAGAAAAAAGTCAGAAAGTCAGACCTCCATGTTATTCCAACCATTTATAACTGGGGAAAACTGGAAGTAAGTCAGCAGGTGTCAAAGGAATAGCCAAATGTATTTCTGTGTGGCCAAATGTCAGCGTATTATACGGCCACTAGAAATGAAGTTTTTGAGGAATAGTTATTGACTTTGGAAATCTTAAGTGAAACCAGTAACATACAAAATTGTACAATAGGAAAGGCCTAATCAGAGCACAGAACAAAGGTTGGAAGGAATGACATCAAATTATTACTGATACTAACGAGATTCTTTTTTATTTATACTTGTTTTGGTGGTTGTTTCCTGCCAAAGGCGAGTGGAGCGTTCTCCTGACAAACCTGACTCCACGTCCCCATGGTGTAAAACAGGACCCTCTCTTTCAGGTGACACAATACACCTTCTCTTTTGAGCATGTGCTTTTTTTTTTTTAATATAAATTTATTTAATTGGAGGCTAATTACTTTACAATATTGTATTGGTTTTGCCATACATCAACCTAGATAGCATACTGAAAAGCAGAGACATTACTTTGCCAACAAAGGTCCGTCTAGTCAAGGCTATGGTTTTTCCTGTGGTCATGTATGGATGTGAGAGTTGGACTGTGAAGAAGGCTGAGCGCTGAAGAATTGATGCTTTTGAACTGTGGTGTTGGAGAAGACTCTTGAGAGTCCCTTGGACTGCAAGGAGATCCAACCAGTCCATTCTGAAGGAGATCAGCCCTGGGATTTCTTTGGAAGGAATGATGCTAAAGCTGAAACTCCAGTACTTTGGCCACCTCACGTGAAGAATTGACTCACTGGAAAAGTCTCTGATGCTTGGAAGGATTGGGGGCAGGAGGAGAAGGGGACGACAGAGGATGAGATGGCTGGATGGCATCACTGACTCGATGGACGTGAGTCTGAGGGAACTCCAGGAGTTGGTGATGGACAGAGAGGCCTGGTGTGCTGCGATTCATGGGGTTGCAAAGAGTCGGACACGACTGAGCGACTGAACTGAACTGAACATGAATCTGCCACGGGTGTACACATGTTCCCCATCCTGAACCCCCCTCCTACCTCCCTCCCCGTACCATCCCTCTGGGTCATCCCAGTGCACCAGTCCCAAGCGTCCTGTATCCTGCATCGAACCTGGACTGGCAATTCGTTTCATATATGATATTATACCTGTCTCAATGCCATTCTCCCAAATCATCCCACCCTCTCCCTCTCCCACAGAGTCCAAAAGAGTGTTCTATACATCTGTGTCTCTTTGGCTATCTCGCATACAGGGTTATCGTTACCATCTTTCTAAATTCCGTATACATGCGTTAGTATACTGTATTGGTGTTTTTCTTTCTGGCTTACTTCACTCTGTATAATAGGCTCCAGTTTCAACCACCTCATTAGAACTGATTCAAATGTATTCTTTTTACTGGCTGAGTAATACTCCACTGTGTATATGTACCACAGCTTTCTTATCCATTCATCTGCTGATGGACATCTAGGTTGCTTCCATGTCCTGGCTATTATAAACAGTGCTGCGATGAATATTGGGGTACATGTGTCTCTTTCAATTCTGCATTCCTATACACTAATAATGAGAAAATAGAGAAATTAAGGAAACAATTCCATTCACCATTGCAACGAAAATAATTAAATACTTAGGAATATATCTACCTAAAGAAACTAAAGACCTATATATTGAAAACTATAAAACGCTGGTGAAAGAAATCAAAGAGGACACTAATAGATGGAGAAATATACTATGTTCATGGATCAGAAGAATCAACATAGTGAAAATGAGTATACTACCCAAAGCAATCTATAAATTCAATGCAACCCCTATCAAGCTACCAGCGGTATTTTTCACAGAGCTAGAACAAATAATTTCACGATTTGTACAGAAATACAAAAAACCTCAAATAGCCAAAGCAATCTTGAGAAAGAAGAATGGAACTGGAGGAATCAACCTGCCTGATTTCAGGCTCTACTACAAAGCCACAGTCATCAAGACAGTATGGTACTGGTACAAAGACAGAAATATAGATCAATAGAACAAAATAGAAAGCCCAGAGATAAATCCACGCACCTATGGACACCTTATCTTTGACAAAGGAGGCAAGAATATACAATGGAGAAAAGACAATGTATTAAACAAGTGGTGTTGGGAAAACTGGTCAACCACTTGTAAAAGAATGAAACTAGAACACTTTCTAACACCAAACACAAAAATAAACTCAAAATGGATTAAAGATCTAAACGTAAGACCAGAAACTATAAAACTCCTAGAGGAGAACATAGGCAAAACACTATCTGACATAAATCACAGCAGGATCCTCTATGACCCACCTCCCAGAATATTGGAAATAAAAGCAAAAATAAACAAATGGGACCTAATTAAACTTAAAAGCTTCTGCACAATGAAGGAAACTATAAGCAAGGTGAAAAGACAGCCTTCAGAATGGGAGAAAATAATAGCAAATGAAGCAACTGACAAACAACTAATCTCAAAAATATACAAGCAACTCCTGCAGCTCAATTCCAGAAAAATAAACAACCCAGTCAAAAAATGGGCCAAAGAACTAAACAGACATTTCTCCAAAGAAGACATACAGATGGCTAACAAACACATGAAAAGATGCTCAACATCACTCATTATCAGAGAAATGCAAATAAAAACCACAATGAAGTACCATTTCACGCCAGTCAGAATGGCTGCGACCCAAAAGTCTACAAGCAATAAATGCTGGAGAGGGTGTAGAGAAAACGGAACCCTCTTACACTGTTGGTGGGAATGCAAACTAGTACAGCCACTATGGAGAACAGTGTGGAGATTCCTTAAAAAACTGGAAATAGAACTGTGTTATGACCCAGCAATCCCACTACTGGGCATACACAATGAGCATGTGCTTTAAATAATATGATTCAGCTTTAGATGAACAGACGCCAGGACCAATAGGAAGAAGAGCAAGGGCCCCTCCACCAATGACACGGTTTTCCTGCCGTGAACCTGAGGGTCTGCACGTGGCCACTGCACCTGTTGGCCATTCGCTGCCAGAAGGAGCAGCTCAGTGGCTATGTTGCCAAAACCAAGCTTCTTCTTCTTGGCAGATGTTTTTCAACATCCGAAATGGATGATACTAAGTGACTCCATTGGCTAGATTAATTCGTTCCACTCTGGGGGAGATGCTGGCTGCTCCTCGTCTGGTGGGGCCCTGGGGAAGCAGGCTGACTGGGACTCCGCAGCAGCCGTGCTGGACCCGGCCATGGCCACACCTGCCCTGACGCTGCCGCAGCCCAGAGCTCCAGGTCAATCTGGGACCCCTTCATGCAGAGGGTGGAAAGGAGCACCCACCTGCACCAAAACATTGTTCAGGATCTCCCTGTCTACAGCACACCTGGCATTTCCACAGCAGATCAGCCGACAGGTCACGAAGGGACCCCTGACCCAGAGCAGGTGTATCTAAGGGCTGCAGGTGGTAGGAGAGGGAGGGGCCAGCCCTTACTTACCTGTTGCATGTGGACCCTTTACACTTGTCCTTCATCTTGGTGTCACACTTGACGACTTGGGCTAGGAGAGAAATGCAGAAACACTTGTCACAGCAAGAAACGGGAAGATGAGTCTGAGTTAGCAGATCCCATCCCCACCCTGAGGAACTTTCTGGAATATCCTGGAAGCCTCATCATAATGAGAGCAGCAGCGTCACCCACTGGCTGCAGGCGCAGGGTGGAGGTTTGCATCCCGGCTCCTTTTTCTAGTAGCACTATCACCTCGGACACTTACTTCCCCTCTCTGAGGTTCAAATCCCACTTATTACTGGGGATGGGTACAGTATCCACCTCCAGGGGTTTCTCTGAGCCTTGAAGAGAAAGTGAACCAACCCTGGAAGGCAGCCTGGTACACTGAGCTCCCCTCAGCCTCACAGGGCCCTGGAGGGCGAGCCTTGTGCAGCCCAGGAAGCGGGGACCCAGCCATTCTCCCCAGTGTCATCTCCCCTACAGCCAAGAGGACTTTGCCAAGTTTTCATTTTGGTTTATAGGGACATATCAGAATCTTGGAGTAGTATTATAGTTTGACAGAAAGACACGTATTACTTTGTAATTTTACATTATGGAAAAATAAAATAATAATGAAAGAGTTTGGAACCTCTGGACAGACAAGGACATCAGGGTATTTCCTGGTCACAGAGAGCTATGGGCTGACTGAACAGGCGGGAAGCCCAGGGGAGAGATAACTGAAGGCCCACGAGAACACCGGCTGGGTGCCGGTGGCGGGAGGGCAACTGACAAAATAGCCAAGGCTTTCTGAGAAAGATGGGCGTGAGCCGGCCCCCTGCTCAGAGCCGAGTCCAGTTGTGTGCTGTGTGATGGTGTGGAGGGAAAACAGAGACACTGGCGGGCAGAGGAGCCATACCTAGTGCCGTGTCTGTAAGAAAATGCTCTCTAGAGCCCCCAAACTTCAGTAAACGTGCCGCATACACAGGTGACCCGGGCCGGGGAGGGAGGAATCAGAGCCGAGCAAGGAAAGGCAGAGAGAAGCGAGCCCCAGGAGGGGAAGGGTCTTGGGAGACCAGAGGTGAGCGTGAGAACAGGGCATCTGGGGACCTCCGAAAGTCTCTGGGGAAACAGCCAACTTCCCACCTTAACGGAGCTGTTGGAGGCAACGCTGAGGACCTCACAGTACAGCTGACACGGGGGTACCCATGTGACTGTAAAGAGTCCTCACAGCAACCTGACTGAGCTGCAGCCGCTCCGGCAAGGAGATGGGTGAGGAGGGACAGATGAGAACATGCAGCCCAGGTCTAGAATTCATAGCCTAGCTCCTTAGTGACTGCTTCTGTTCTTCTCTGTCAAGAACACAATGCCTCTCCTAAAATACGGACACGGGAAATGCACACACCCGTGTCTCTAAACTAAAACAGTGCTAACAAGAGGCATCAGGGCTCCTACTTTACAGATGAGCACGTGGAGTGTCAAAGAGGCAGGTCCGAGTCACAGGACCCGTGTGCGTGGCGGCCCCGGGAGCTGGGCCCCACGCTGCCTGTTCACTCATCCTTTGGGAGGTGGGCACCCCAACTGGAACCCAATCTCAGCCCCGGTCCTCTCTGAAAGGACAAGAGAAGGTCTAACCTTAAAATAATTGCATGGGGCGGGGAGGGGGGAAGGCTACCCAAACACAGCTCCTGTAATGCTTCTTTTGAAATGACTTTAAAATATCACTTTTTAGAAACATGTTTGGGTGGTGCTTTTGCAAGCTTCACCCCACCCTGGTCCCTGCTGTTTGTCGACTTGAAGACCTCTCAACCCCCTGGCTCCCCTACTCCGTCCACCCCAGAGAAAACTGGCCCCTCCAGAGGCGGCCGGCAGGGCAGAGCCCCACTCACTCATGTAGTTCACAGGAGAGTCTTTCTTGGGCTTCTTGGGTTTGATCACCCTCGGGGTGACCCAGACGTGCTTCTCATCTGGAATAGGGGCCGCTTCCACCTCATTCATGTCGTCCGTTTCAGTTTCCTGGCCATAAGTCTCTTAATAGTGAAGGGGGAGAGAAAAGCAACATGCTGGGATCCAAATGAAATGCACTTGGGAAGAAGTAAAAAAGCCATCTGGAGATGAAACTAGTTTGAGGTTTGCTTTCACAAAGGGTCATTTCAGCAGCAAAGAGAAAGTCCCACTTCAGGGCCAACTGGCCAGGTGGGATTCTCTCCCCCAAAGGCGACGGATGGCTCTCTGCTCGCTGTGCTTGATTTGGAACCCAAGAGCAGCTGGGCTGACCGGAGGCTAGAAGGCCCCGGCACCCACCCCTGGATGGTCAGAATGACTTCTTGTCACATCTCTGCCTACTCACCACTGCCTACCCAAGGGAGCAGCTTCAGGAAGCTACCTCATCTTCTGACCCCAAACCGCAGCTGTCTCCCCAAGGTCCCTCTGCCCTGGGTTCTCACTGAGGGAGGGGTCCTCCTAGATACATGCCATCGGGGTGCAAGAATACCCGTGTCGATGGTCTTAGACACATTGCCCTTTACCGCCCTCACGTTCTGCTCCCTTCCCCACCCCCGAAGGTCAAGATCACTTAACCTTTCTCTGCACTGAAGTTCTGAAACCCAGTAACATTGGAACCATCACCTACAAAGAGCCAAAGACCCAACTCTTGGTTAAAAAAACTTAGTTCACTGGCTCCCAATCTTTTCCCCACCCAAATATGGTTATTTCTCCAAACATGATTGCAACCTTCATGTTTCAAAACATTCTAATTCACCAAACAAATTGCATTTATTAAGCATCAGTTCTCATCATGAAAGTCACTGTGATCTGTAATAGGCCACTTGGATACCAAGCCCTACACTCCAGCCAAAGCAAAGCAAAGTATTGCTTGCGTGCCCTTATCAAACATGAGCTGGTGCACATCTGCTGGGGGACTCGCCAAGGATGCCGTGGACCAGAGTTGGAAACCCTTGCCTTCTAAGCTTCTCCAGTGAGAAAAGACAACAGATGTGCTTTGATAAGAAGTTCAAGGAGCAGGTATGGGGCCCTCGCAGGCTTCTTTGTGTCAATGGATTAAGACTCAAGTCCCATCAAATGTCCACCAATTCTGAGCCTTATCTCCATTTCTCCTTAAGGGTGACAACATTTCTTCTCTGAAGGGCAGACCAACTGTTTTGTGTTGATACAAGCCATTCAATTGAAGGGCGACTTCAAGATTTCTTCAAGAGATCTTCTCTGGATGCCTTTTGATAGGATACTCTGCAGGCATTTCACTGGCTGACTCATCACTGTACAACCACCGCCCCAGGGGAACCCTGGGGATGGGACGGGAGGAGGAGGATGGACGGGATTGAAGCCAGAGGAGAACATCAATCCTGAGTCCCAAGTTCATTACCAGAGCTCGTGGGCCTTCATGTCCGGCTCCTGGACAACAGGCTCACCACCACCTGCCTCCCCCACCAGCTGAAAACTCCCTGAGGCAGCAGCCAGCCTGCTTCACACCCACTCTACAACGAGCTCCAGCACACAGCAGTTGCTCAACAAAACTGGCTGCATGAAGGACCGTCAACCCCCTCCAACCCCTGCAATGAATTCTGTCTTTGAACCCTTTGGAGAGGAAAAAAATAGTCCCAGCAAAGTTTAAAGATATTCAGGAAGGGTAATGCAGGAAACATCATCTGTAGCTAAACTCTATAGGCAAAATCTTTACGAAGATGCTGGGTTTGCAAACAGCACTTGGAACCCAGCAGCGGTCTCTGGTCTGTCTTCCCGTCAATGTGGCTATTCAGGCTTGCCCTTCACTGAAAGCCAGAGCTGTCTCTGGAATAAGCTGGGTTTTCTTCCACTGGCCTTTAGGATTTTTATACCTCATAATCGCAGCTTTATTTAGCCGAATATAGTTGGGTAGAGCAGCCTAAAGCATTTGAGGGCTCACTATTTAAGAAAATGGGCAGACAGTCCTCACCCTCGGACACACACATGAAAAGTGGAATGCTTACCCAGAGGATGGGCTGTATTTGAGCACATCCTAATTAAGATCCCCTGAGTGGACCAGCACAGGCCTGGGGAAATTCCGTGCCCAAGTTCACACCAAGGTTACCCTGTGCACCGTCCAGCTCCGGACCAGGGGTCCCAGGGCACCGAGCATTTCTACATCATTCTGCAGACTCCATCTGGTTCTGTAAGTGTGGACAAAGCTCATAGCTAATGTCAAGTTCTCGTGTCATCCTCTCATTGCCCTGGGAGGTGTGAACAGCCCCATTTCACAAATGGGAAAACTGAGGCTTGGAGAGGCTATGTGACCTGCCCAAGCTCACACAGCTGAGAGTCAAACTCCTTTCCCTGAATCCCACACCCTTCATCGCCACACAGGGCCAGGCTAGAGGGGTGGGAACGCCTCTTATGGTCTATCCTTATCCCTGCTCCATCTCCATTAAGAGGTCAAGGCTTTGCCAGGCACCTCAATAAACGCTTATTAAGTAGCTTATGCAGATAAGCTGCTTTAGAGGAGACTTTCTGCATGGTTAGCTAAGGAAATCAGGATGCCCTCCAAGTGAAGTTGGGTATTTTCCACTAAAAATAAAGAAGCAAGTCCAGGAGGTTTCATTGGGTGGGTTAACCTGTATCTAGGCTGTCTTTGTGTATATTTGTTCTCTGACAAGGCCCCTCTGTGGACTTTGGGGGTGTATTTATTCAGACAACATGCAGAACACACCTGCCAGGTGCCCCTGGAGGCCCTGGCATGAACCAGCGGTTGTAACTACAGGTGATTCAAGTTCATGGAGAGTCTGGGTGCAGTAAGGGCGTGGAGGCAAGTGAGCAGCCTGGCTGTGAAATCAGGGAAGTCTTCCTAGAGGAGGTGTGACACCACAATTGTGTTTTCCAAGAAAAGAAGGCATGTGCCAGGATCCTGAGATGGATGGGGGCCCCAGTAACCCCTAAGGTGAAGAACTCCAGGCCAAGTGACAAGTGAGGTCATACCTCCTCACCTGCTTCTCCAAGAAAGTAACAGGCTGGGTCCATAAAGTGGTGACTATGTGCAGGCTGCTGTCCTAGTAACTTGTACCTTCCTTACCACATCCTCCCAGCAAACCATCTGCAGGAGATGATGGCATTACTCTTACAGATGGGGAAACTGAGGCTCATAGAAGGCAAGCAGTTTGCCTGGCACACCCGGCCCCTCTGCCCGCCCTGCATCGCAACAGCCTGCCTCGTGCACACATGGAGTCCCCCAATAGAAGACCTGAGGGGGCGCCCTCAGGAGTCTGCCCTCCCTCACAGTCCCCTAACCAGCCCTCAGGATCTGAGAGGGGACTTGTCCCTCTGGGCGACCAGATAGCAGCCACAGGACCCGCCTGAATGGGAACTTGGAGCCTGACATGGCTCGAGTGTCGGCCTGCCTTCTCAGCCCTCCTGTTACCCCCAGGGGCTGACACGTCACCCCATGCTCACACAGGAAGACTGAGGCTCAGACTGATGAGGTGACCTGCCGGGGTCCCCCTGCTGGAACGTGCAGGGTTGATAGCCCCCAAGCAGGTGTACTAGACTCTAAAACCCACGCTTGTCCCAGGAATCCAGGTATCGGAGTGGGACTGCGTGGAAATATTTCACTAAGGATGGGCGTGGGGACCCTGTCTCGAAGACGGTGGAGAGGGGAAGCAGGAGGAACTCTACCTAACAAACGCCTGTAGCCCCCTACTGCACGGCGGGCACTGCCAGGACCTGTGCGCCGTGCCATGGCACAGCGGCTTCCTACCGGGCGCGCCCTTCCCTTCCCTCATCACCAGGCTCAGTCTTCCTCGACAGCTGCCTGCGCAGGAAGCCCTCCCTGACCCGGCCCACGCGGGGGCTTGTGCTACAGCCCCGAGGCACCTGTATCATGCCCTGAAAGGGGCAACGGCCCCGCTGGATGTCAGGTTCCCCGGGGCAGGGCCGGGACTGGTCCCCATAGTTACCCCACCCCATCACCTACCAACATCCTGGCACACAGCAGGCACTCAGGATGGTCACACCAAATGCACTGACTCTCTCATCTGAGTCTGAGATGCGTCACGGACAGATGCATCACCAGGCCCATTCTGCCGCCGGGCAGAGAGACCGAGGGGTTTGAGCAAAGAGCCTCAAATCACTAAGATCCAGAGCCGGAAGTCTCATGTCTGGACTCTGCGTTGAGCCCCTGCTTCCTCCGGAGACTCAGCTCCCCGCACGTAAGTCATAACCCAGGGGACCACATGGACTGGGCCACACTGCCGCACCATCAGACCCTTGCTTCTCCCCTCAGAGGACTCCCCCCAGCCACCGCCCCGCTGCAGTGGGCAGAATCAGCAGGGAATAACTGGCCCAAGAGGGCTGGAATCCACTCTTCACCCTGGAGCCCACTGGGCTGACCCCACGAACCCCCAGCAGGGAAGGGCCGCTGCCTCCTGCCCGTGCCAACCCTCCTGAAAGGCCCCTCTCAACCGTCACAGGACCTGTTGATGCAGCCACGTGAAAAAAACACACCTTAACCGCAGACACATGGTCAGCGCCTCAGCCGGGATGGAGTTGGAGGAAACAGTCCGAAATATGAGGAGCACTTCAGGCATGAAAAATGTGCATTATTTACAGGAGTGGGGTAAATGGAAACGCCCTGTTGCTGGAAAATACACGGCCTGAAAGCTCTAGCTGGGCCTGAGCTGAGGCGGGGGGAACGTAGATGTTTATGATGAGTAAGGGCCGGGTGAGCCACACACGTGGGTTGGTGGGGGTCTGGTGGGGACAAGAACAAGCAGGAGGGGCTCCGATAGCCCACCCGGCCCACAGCTGGCCTGGACCATCCATCACACGGCTGCTTTAAATTCCTCGTTTGTTGTCTGTTTTATACCAAAGTCTGAGCACCAAGAGGGCAGGATGCCTCTGGTCAGTGCCGCCCGTGGGAGACGCCCACTGGGGGATGTCCCAAGGGGAGCTGGGGCTCAACCCTGAGTCTGGAGATGGGGAGGGGAGGAGGGGAGTGTGGGCTGGAGTCTGGAGATGGAGGAGGGGAGCAGAGGCCAAGGGTGGAAGGGACCAATTTCTCCCCCTAGCTGTCCAACATCCCCATTTCACATTGGCAGCTCTATGACTCAGGGGTGGGAGCAGAAGCCCGCTCCCAAGGGCTCTGAAGTGGATTCCTACCTTGGTAACAGAGGTTGTTCTTGCAGCCACCGCGATACTTGCCCGGGCACTCGGAGCAAGGCTGGCCGGTTTTGTAGGGGGCTTCTCCGATCCAGTTGCCCCTGAGGACAGACCAGAAACACCATCACCGGGCTGCCATGCCAGAGCCCGGGGACCCCTCTTTCTGTTCTAGACCCTCTTGGGGCCCTGACACGGTCAGGGAAGAAGGAAGGTATGAGGGGGACAGGCACTTGCCCTGAGCCCCTCTGTGCACAGCGTCTAGAGAATTACAGAATAATCTAGCCAGGAGCCATGAAGCGTCCTTCCCCTTCTCATCCTTTGTCCTGTGGCCCCCACCTACCCACGCTGCTCCCTCACACAACTCTGAACGCCGGTGGCACCGCCCCCTCCCCCAGCCCCAACACCAACGCCGGGGAAGCTGCTGGGACCCTCCCTTTTAAGCCATTTCTCAAATGAGTGATGGGCAGCCTGTTCCAGGGAGGGCCTCGAGGTTACTGGCTTCTCACTGCATACCACCTGCTCACTCCATCCTTCCAGCACCCTAGGAAGGACATGCTAGAGTTCAGTCCTTTATCAGGAGAGGAAACGGGCTCAGAGATGTTAAGTGACTTGCCCAAAGTCACACAGCAAGTGAGCGTGAGGGCTGGGATTTGACCTCAGCCTGTGCGGTTCAGAGCTTTGACCATACTCTGCTCGTGGGGCTGGGACCAAGGTCCCTCTGGGCATCACAGGCACTGATCTGCCTCCCTCTAAGCTTCCAGGGCAGGAAAACCAGAGGCCGCCCGATGGGATTTCTCCAGAGCCTGGGCAGTGGGTGGTGAGCAGGACCCCACGCCCTTCTAGTGGTGCCTTTGGCAGCACAGGCTGGAGCGGCGAGTGCCTGGGGGCCAGTCTCCGCGATCTGTTCTAGGAACCTCCTTCAGGGTTGCCCCAGTCAACTAGCTATCCTCTCAGGAAACAGATGCAGGGCCCCACTCTTGGGCCAAGGGTAGCCGAGCCATGAGGAGCAGGCTCCGGGGCTAGACCTGGCCCTGCCAGCCAGAACCTCTGCCCCCTTCTCTGTACAGGGTAACCTTGGGGGCTGGTCGTGAGATGAAGGAGGTGGCTGTATGTACGCCTCACGTCGGGGCTGGCCTCTGGTGATGGTGACACAGTCTCTGAGCACTTGCTAAATCAGCAGCCTCATGGGGTGATGGGCTGACGGCTGTCCAAGGTGGCCAGGGAGGGAGGGGTCCCGTTAGTGCTGGCCAAGGGACAAACTGCAGAAAACATACTGTTTGCTCCTGGTCAGCACAAAATAGCGGAATGGAACCACCCAGGGCCACGTGGGTGTCCGGCCGGGGATGGTGGGCAGGGGCTGTCATAATCTGCACCCAGAGAGGGCAAAATAACATCCCCAGCAGGCTGCAGACACTGCTTTGTTGAGCATATCTGCCTCACGTGCAGGCTGGCCAGGACTCACAGAGGGCTTCAGGCTAACCCCCACAAATGGACCATAACCAGGTGGACCCTGGGTACCCCAGCACCTGCCCTGTCACTGGGTGGGGCTCAGTAGGTTCTTCAGACCATTTGGGCCCCCAGATGGGCTCTTCCCCTCCCCCAGCTGAGTCTGCCAGCATATGTAGGCTCCACGTTTCCTCAGTGACAAACCATGCCTGCCACAGGACTGGAGCAGTAACTCTCAGAGTTAGCAGTTGTGGACGTGGGCTGGGTGCCAGGCGTCCTGGGAGCCTGTCTTCCAACCTGGGTGCTATGTTATAGATACATGATGCATGGGCTGAACGTATGTGCACACCCCCCAACTCATATGTTAAAACCCTAACCATCAGGGTAGGTGCATTTGGAGATGAGGCCTCAGAGGAGGTGACTGAAGTTAAATGAGGTCACAAGAGTGGGGACCCTGATCCAATAGGATTAGTGTCCTTATAGGAAGAGACATAGGAAGCTCAACTTCCCCTCCATCTTTCTCCTCAACCCCCTGCACACACTGAGGAAACACCATGTGGAGACATGGAGAGAACGTGGGCATCTGTGAGCTGGGAAGAGAATCCTCACCAGAAACCAGCCCTGCTGGACCCTGATCTGGACTTCTGGCCTCCAGGGCTGTGAGAGAGAAATCTGCTGCTGAAGCCACTTTGTTACAGCAGCCTGTGCTGACTAATACATGTATATACATGTGAAAATTTACCAGCTGTACTTTCAGGATTAGTGTATTACTATACACAGGATATTAATTTTTTTAAGAAAGGGATAGGTGCTAAATAAGGGGGAAGTGGTATTTCTAGTAGGATCTTCTAGTGTTTGGGGTTTTTTAATACACAGTCAAATTGAATGATTCCTCACTCCCCACCTGCCACTCTTCCAGGAGCTCTGACCAGCTTACTGCCCTTCCGTGGGGCTTGGTCCCCCCACTGATGACACAACCCCTAACCTCATCCCTGTGGCTGTGGAGACACTGCCACCACTAGCGTGCCGGATGGTTTACGGAGAGTTTCTATTTTCCTCCCAACCTCAGCGATTCCCCTTCATCCCACCTTCTCACGGCCACTCCTGACCCAACCCAGTAAATGAGGTCATTCCTGCTTCATGCAGTCACTGAGAAAATATGCCTTAAGGGCCCCTGCATGCAGGGCCCAGTGCTAGGATGGCAGCCAGCCCCACGGCCAGTGCGCAAACCACAGGCTGTAAACTGGGTGAGCTGCTCTCCGAGAATCAGCACATAGTTGTCTCATGAGCAACAGAGGCGAATGAGTAAAGGGATAAGAGACACACTGATGACATCAGGACGCCGTGAAGACGAAGAGGGGCTGTGACCACAAAGCCTGACGAGGCCCCTTCTGGGAGGGGAAATATAAAGACACAAAATACCTATTTACCAGAGTGCTCTTTGCTGCATATTTTCAGAAAAAAAGAATCTTTACGGTGGACTCCACTAGTTGCCCAGCCAACAGCTATTCCTGCTTCCGACTTATTCAAGTAGTCCCAGAGGACGATTTGCCAAGCCAACCGGGACAAGTTCATTGGTCAAAGCCAACTGGGGCAGTCTTGTTCCCCCTTGTCCATGAGTAGCCCGGTTCTGGCAGATGACTTAAGGAGAAAGTGGGCCAGGCAAGAGAAAAGCTGAAGGAGAGAACTCTTTTCTACCATTCTCTTCCCTTCTGTTTGGGAAGACTTGGTGCCTGATGTTTTGCAGCCTTCTTATGACCATGAGGAGAGGATAGTACTGTAAGAAGACAGAACGTTCTCATTGATACTGCTGGGCTACTAAGCTAACCTCGACACACTAATATCTGAATGCCTTGTTATGTGAAGTAATGAAGAGATTTTACCACTTAAGCCAGTTCTAGTTGGGTCTTCCACTGCAAGCAAACACACCCCAACCCATAAAACCATGTCACTTGTTCTTACTTTGGAAAATAATTGCAGACGAGGTAGACCGCATTCTCCCAAACATCTCCCCAGACATTCATCCTCGGGCAGGTGTTCACGGCACAGCCGATCCTGTTGGTTGTGGCCCAAACTATCTGAAAAGATGACATCCATACATCAAAGTTTAAGGGGAAAATGGCCAGGGTGACATAATCTGGCCTGAATCCGTAAGGTGCCCACAGTAAATGGGTGTGTGGTAAAGGGGTGAGGCCCAAATTCTTCCCCTCGCCCATGAATGATCCAGACATTTGTTTAAATCAAAAACAGAAAAGTGAACAAAACAAAACAAGGAAAATGCCCCAGCAGTGTAAAACTGCCATAGAAGTTTCTAGTGCTCATTCTCAGCTTCCATATTTGTGAACCAGCCACAAACAGCTCAACCCACCAGTTATACTTTGAGTAGGACTGAATTAAAGGGAAAAAACTAAGGCAATGATAGAACAGAGGTCCTCTGATCGGGGGAGAGTCCCACAGCTCTGGGGCTGCCGGGCTGAGGCCACACCTGATCTTCTGGCCTTACCTGGGTATAGTGGGTGCACATGGGCCCGGAGCACCTCTCCGGACACCAAGGGTTGCATTCGTGGGGGTAGGGGTAGGTGTAGTCCTTCACCTCATCATACCAGGACTGCACATGGGAGCCAGGGGAACGAGGCCTGCAGGGACAGAGGGACAGACCAGCTTGTTAAGTTCCGGCCACCACATGCACACAACAGCAGAGACCCCTTCTGGCAGCACCACCACCCACGGTGGAGCTGGGGGGGAGAGGCGGTGGGGGGCGCTCCTTCAGGCCAACAGCCCCACATCCCACCTGGCACCTGTTAGAAGTGCTTAAAACCCGAACTGGCCTCCTTCAGAGTCCAGGAGTATGCCTGGGTGACCCAGACACCACCTGTGTGTATGGGAAACGTGTATCTGGCCCCAGTGAATCCTTTTTTATACTAATAATTACGTATTTTTTATATACATTTGGGGAAATATATGCAGCCCCTGAATCCTGTGTTTCACAGATACTACTGCATAAGAAAAGACCGAAGGGGGGCAAACCTTGCTCCAAGCTCCCATTTGGGATCCTATCACCTGAGCCCTCTCTCGCCCCCGGCACTTAGAAGACCCTCCCCACCTCTTGTTGGTGACCGTTGGCCCTCTCTTCAGCCCCAGGCTGGCACTGGGAAAGAAAATAAGCCAGATGCAAGCCCCGGCTGCTGTCACCAGCAAATGTAGACAAAGTGGTTTCAATAAGCAGAACAGATGCAGGGGGAACTGGGCACTTCTGAGGGCACCGTGGGGAGCAGGGCAGTCAGCGGTCTTGTAATGATTACCGTCAGGACTCAGGTAATGGTGGCGTCAGTGCCCTGGCCAGGGAAAGTGCCTCTCTGCTTGGGGCCAGCTCGGAGAAGGACACACAGAGAGCGACAGAGCTCCAGGGCCACAGGGTACCCACCACCCCATCTATCCATGTCCCACAAGCTTGCTGCCAGGCTGGGCCAGTTTTAGAAAGAAAACATTCAGCTGCTGAGGGGCTTTCAGATGAGGGGCTCCGCTGGAAAGTGAGTCAGCAATATTGATACAGAAAGGGAACAGCCTTTTTGCCATGGACCCATCAATCCTACTCCTTGGAGTTTTCCTAATGAAATCATTCAAATGAGCAAAAAGGGAAAAAGAAAAAAACAAAACCCAACTACGAGAATGGAATGCCTAAATTCTGGTCTGTCAACCTGATGGCTCACAGGCAGCCTTTAAAATGTGATAACCGTGACAAGTATGTACTAAAAAACTGATGTTGTATGAGAAGGAAAAAAAATCAATAGCTGTCCTGGCCACAGTTACAACTATGCGAAAATATGTCGGCCAGATGCAGCCCAGGAGCCCAGAAACACAGAAAGAGCTGACCAGGTCAGCGGGCCCATGGGTTGGGTTCCTCTTAGACATTTTCTGGTGATGCTGTCATAAGACTGACTGGATAAAAAGCAGAAAACAACACCGGGTTGCTATGCCTCCACGAAGTCAAGCCTCTAGCCCCGTGATGACCCCTTGCCCAGGTCCTGCCCAGAACAACCCTGGCTAAAGGAGAGTGCAGGGGCTTGGGGTCCCGTTAAAATCCAAGCTCACAAACTGGATATGGTAGGTCTGAAGGCCAGCAAACCTCGCCCTGTGTTTTCAGGGGCTCTGTCCAATCCATATCGATTTTTCAATGAATGGGGCAAAGTGGAAGCAGACCCTGGAACCCTAGCGACTCCTGGGCCTCTACTCAGAGAGCTCGTGTGCCTTGCACATGGCCAGCGAGTCTTAATCTGTCAGAAGACATCTTCCCCGCTTCCTCTAAGGAAACCGGCCCAGTTGACCTGGGCGAAGGTCGGTGGGTGACATTTAACAGATGCTCAGAGGTCCGGCAGTGTGAGTGAGACCCCAGGTCACAAGTAGGGGGCCACGGCGGCTCTCACCTGCCCCAGTGCACGGCCAGGTTCTGCCCGATGGACACCAGCAGGCTGGTGGGCCCATGCTCCCAGATGCATTCCCGGGCCCAGGCCACCGCCGACTTCTCCAGCTCTTCATCCCAGGTCTGCAGGGGATGAGAAACGGGCACCAGGAGGTAGGGTCAGGAGTGTGTGGAAGAACTCAAACTGCACAGATGCCCCCAGCTCGGGCCCCAGGACGACCCTAAGGAGCAGGCTCAGCTTCTGCGATACTGGACTCAAGGACTCCTAGAGCATTTCAATGGTCTCTGGTCAGCAAAGAACCTGGAGGAGCCTGGATGCTCAGAGCTCCTGCTCATCCTGTAACTTGTTGGGAACCCTGGCAAGTCCCTCCTCTCAGCCTCAGTTTCCTCATATGT
Source organism: Bos indicus x Bos taurus (assembly GCF_003369695.1). Classification (NCBI taxonomy): domain Eukaryota; kingdom Metazoa; phylum Chordata; class Mammalia; order Artiodactyla; family Bovidae; genus Bos; species Bos indicus x Bos taurus. The sequence continues at coordinate 54,802,814 of NC_040093.1, forward strand.
GAAACGGGAGAATGAATAACCTGGAGATGTATGGTGGTCATGGCTGTACAATGGTGTGAAGGTACCTGATGCCACTGAACAGTGCATTGCAAACTGGTTGAAATGGTAAGTTTTATATTATGTATATTTTACCATTTTATATATACATATATATTTCTTTATACACACACATGCTAAATTGCTTCAGTTATGTCCAACTCTTTGTGACCCTATGGGCTATAGCCCGCCAGGCTCCTCTGTCCATGGGGATTTTCCAGGCAAGAATAATGGAATGGGTTGCCATGTCCTCCTCCGGGAGATCTTCCTGATCCAGGGATCAAACTCACATCTCTTATATCTCCTGCACTGACAGGCAGGTTCTTTACCGCCAGTGCCGCCTGGGAAGCCTATATATAACCCTATATATATACACACGTACATATACACACATATATATAGTTTTTTTTTTCTAAGTAGCAAGAAATGCCTTCAACTCACCCAGTCCTGCTCCCCTCCGGCAAAGCCCACCCTGCCACCTGCAGGACAAAGAATCTGCCACCGGCTCCCCTCCCAGCCAGCACAGGGCCCATACATAACTCCCCAGAAGAGAAAATGGTAAACCAAGTGAGGGAGACCACTTCTCTCTTTCGAGAATCTGATGCCCAGCGCCCTCAGGCTGTGAGCCAGCGGCTGCCCCGCCCCCTCCCAGAGTCACCAGGCAGGCAGGAGGCCCAGCCCCTCGCACAATAGATGCTCACTGACAGCCTGTATGGGGAGGGCCCTGGGACGTTCCAGGAGACTGGTTCACCAACCACGGGACCCCAGCATGGAGCCACCCCTTGCCCCCATCTCCAGTCCTGCGTCTCCTTCTGGCCAAGATAACTGCACTCCTCAACATCCAGGGGCAAGTCCTAAACCCAGACAGGCTGGCTCCAGAGCCTGTCTACTCGTAAAACCTCAAAACAGGGTGTCTTAACTCCATGGGGTTTTATAGTCCACCTCTTGGGATGAGCCTGTTTCAGAGGGCTGTGGCTCAAAGCCCCAGGAAGCGGGGCTGAGCAGGAAGCCATGGATTTGAGACACTCTCTTCCAGTCAGTGCCACCTGTTGTTGGGTAGATGCACGTTGGCAGGCGAGGATCCTGGCAGGGGGCAGGAGGAGCCTAAAAAGAAACCTACCCTAATTCTCTCCATCTTTAAACCTAAAGAGCTCTGCATGGCTGCCCTGCACACTAACATTTTGAAAGGGTGCCCACTCTGCCTCCTAAAATTAGCACAGCCCCTTCAGAACAAACCCCTGGACTATTTTCTTGAGGGGAAAAAAAGAAATGGTTTCATAAGGAGTCCCCAGGGGACAGCCTTTCTCAGGCTCTTCCCAGGCGGGCATCCACTCATCCCTGGTGACGGGCCACCTCATCAGGCACAGCAATGCCTAGGGGCCCACAGCCACACTGGCAGGTGCCCGACCGTGAGGGTGACCAAGGTCAGAGCATGATCAACACAGAGAGCTGCAACTGAGTCCAGAGGAAGGAGAGGGGCCAGGGCCTGGGCTGCACGGAGCTGGATACGGGAGTGACAGGGTGCAGATGCCTGGGGTGCAGAGGGGGGCTGTATGCACAGCACCCTGAGACCTCTCTGGCCACAGAGGAGGAAGGGAAACAAGCTAACCAGACAGACCAGGGCTCCTGACAGGAGGCCTCGGGTGCCAGGCAAGAAGCACAGAGGGCCCTCGAGGCTCCTGCCAGGAGAAAGGCTGGAAGAATAAAGATTGAGGAATTACAACATGATGCCAGGATTCAGAGGGCAAGATGGGAGCCCCTCCAGGGCTGAGGCTGCCCCGCTAATCAAGGCGAGAACAGTATGGGCAGGGAAGATGAAAACAGGTGGAGAAAGAGCCCCAGGTACCTAGAGGGGCAGCAGGGTGGGGTAGAGTTCAGACTGAGCATGGACAGGCGAACGAGGGTATGGGTCCTGGACTCAGCCAGACCCAGGCTGGAATCCACCTCTGCCTCTGCCAGCTGTGTGATCCCGGGCCAGTCTGTAAAGCTGGGGGGAACCACGGTGCCCACTTCATGGGGCCGAGAAAACCAGACATGGAGACACATGAGTGAGGGTGGGGCTGGGGACGGGCACCTGGAGCTGGTCGCTCCTTCTGTTCCTAAGTGCGGGGGCTTCTCTTGAGGTACAGGGGACCCTCCACCATCCCTTTTCGGCCTCCTCCTCCCAGCAGAACACCCCACTGCTCACAGACTCAGCTGCCCCTCACTGTTTGGACAGAGGAGCACCTGGAGAGTGTGGGGTGGAGATCATGCTGCACGGAGGCCACGGCACCAGCACAGCCCCAGGGCTGAGCGTCTGTGCTGGGCACGCGATGGGCGTGCCCGCCAGCTACCAAGTGAGTGCTAAGGCCCAGCCCAGCGAAGGAGACACGGAGGCCAGAGCCCAGCCCGTGACCCTCACCACCCCCACTCCAGGAGGGCCTAGGGGGAGAGTCGAGGGCATGGAGCTGGGGCTGAGCTCAGAGAGGTGCAGCCAGGGGAGCCTCTCTGGCCAGGAGCCCCGGGGCCTGGGCCCCGCCCCCTGCCCTGGGCCCACGCTCACCATGTACTCCATGTTGGAGGCGGGAGGCGAGACCTGGCCCCGCAGCTTGTTGTGAAGTGTGAGGATCTCCTCCCGGTCCGCCCTGGAGATGGCCCTCCGCGTCCGTGAGTGGGGCTGGTCCCCCTGGTATTTGCTGAGCAGCTTCTCTAACTGTGTGACATTGGGCAGGAAAAAGCCTTGGGCTCCGCAGAGCAGCAGCACCAGCCCCAAGGGCACGACGCCAGTCAGGACACAGCTCATGGCTCCACGCCGGCAACGAGGGCAGGGAGTGACGGGCGGCCTGGGCGCCTGAGGCAGAGCTGGGCGATCTCGTGCTCTGAAAGGAAGCAGAGGGCGGCCAGAGAAGTCCGTCAGTGCCAAACCCGCCACGGCAGAGAGGACCGGGCCCCCCTGTCTCCCCACTGTGCAGATGTGGAGACTGAGGCTCACAGAAGCCACATAGCAAGGTCCGGCAGGCAGGAAGTGGTGGAGCTGGGATTCAAGCCAACGGCCTCCAGCACGGCAAGCGGCCTGATGCCACACGGACATCCTGGCTCGGTCTCTCCCAGACTCAGCTTCTCGTGGCGCCTCCTTTTCCTCACTCTGAGTCAGCATCTGGACTCATTCAGGCTCCGGTGAGTCTATGGCCTGAATTAAACTCCATCTCCTGCCCCCAAAAGAGACTGCTAAAGCCATTTCACGTCAGCAAAGGATGTGCCGTGAACCAACAGGGGTAGCAAACTTCCTAGTCCCTGTGAAGTAGGACTCAGTTTCCAAACTGGCCGTCAGACACCCCCAGACCCATCCCTGCACAGGCTCCTCCTGTCACGGCCCTTCCACGGGGTGTGTAACCAACACACCCTACGACATAGCCTCCCAGGGCCCAGCCACATGCTCTGCTGGCTTGATCCTCAGAGAAAGAGACGGGCCTCCCAGGGGCACCTGTGTACCCACTCTCACCTTGTCCCCTGCCTGGAAACCCCCCAAACAGTCCAGCACGCAGCCTCCCTTGGCCAGCTTCTGTCTGACAGTGGGCCCGTTACAAGCACTGCCGGGTGTGACCCTCTTGGCTGCTGAGTGAATGGTTCATATGGGTGATTAGCACCCAACAGCTGCATCAACGGGGTCAAGGAAGGGATGGAAGATGGTGGCTAGGACTTCCGGACCTCCCAGCCCCTCTTGGGGCTGTGCTTCCCAAGGAGTGTTTCTGGAACCCTAACCCTGACACGTGCCAGGCCAGGGGCTGTGGTGCGCGCCTCGTGGTCACATCAGTTGGGATTCACCCCCCGAGATCCACAGTGCCTGACGCTGTCATTTTATGACCCGTCAAGGATCTTCATGATCCATCCTTGCCTTTGGGCTCTGGGCCCTTTTCCCAAACACCGCCTCTCACTAACCTTTCTTCCTTGGCAGGCATCTTAGGAAAAGCTGTCTTAGTCTTGGAACACACTTACTAATTCTAAAATTCCCTGGCCCGAAGATAATTTATTAGGTTGAGTTTCCGCTGTGCCTGTGCTCCTTCCCAGAGCCCTTCCTGAGCCTCTGCGGGGGCCAGTCGCCTCATCCATGTCATCTCCAGCCCTCACGACAACCCAGGAGGTCGGTGTGCCCTTGCAACCACTTTACAGACGGGGAGGCTGAGGTTCAGAGAGTTGATCCCAAGGCTGCTTACTGGTAAGACTCAAACCCAGGTGTGATGTCCCTGAGAGCCTGGGGTTTTCCACCATGCTGCGCTGGTTCCTCTCACCCTGGGGGGCCAGGGGTCACACTACAGGTCACGAAGTGTGGTCCTCCTGATGGCTTGCTGTCTGGTCCAAGAAGACAGGACAGGGCTTGTCGTTCACCCTCTCACCTCTGTCTCACCCGCAGGGAGAGTTGGTCGTAACCCAGTGACCTTTATTGGCACCCTATTTTGTGCTGCACACTGGGAGAGGAGGACAACAAGGCACTGTCCCTGGCCTCAAGGGGCTCCCAGTTAGGCTGGGGAGACGGGCAGGGAAGCCCCCAACCCCTGACCAGTGGGATAGGCCTGGCTGAAGACAGCACGGAGAGCTGGAGGGAGGGCTCCAGAGACCCCTGGGTGAGCAGGGAGGGAGGCAGCCTGGAGGCTGGCCCACCCAGAACCCCAGGAGGCCCCCCTGTCATCTCCCACGTGAGCAACAGCCAGGGTTTCACTGGTTGCGTTGGCGTGGGGCTGCAAGATGGCAGCCGAAGGCAGGGATCCTCTGGGGCTTGCCCTGGGCACCTGAGAGGCTGAGCACAGAGCCTGGAGTGATGGGAACGTGGCAGTTCCCATCTCCATCCCTGGAAACTCTCCAGGGTCCTGACCAGGCTTACGCTTCAGATAAAAGCAGCCGACATCCAGGCAGAGGCCCAGCTCTGTGGCCTCTCGGCCGAGGAGTTCCCTCTGGGGCAGAGCCGCAGGGACCACGGGAGGGCTTCTGTGTGCTCACTCGCCCCGTGGGAATCAAGCCAGTAACACAGACGCTCCCAGGGTCCCTGCCGCCTTCCCGCTTAATCACACCACCATATATGACCATTTCCCAGCTGCAGAGGCCAGGCTGAAAAGGATGCCAAAAAGTACTGACACTGGGTTAAGATTTGGGACAAAGCGGGAGCAAGACTGACATCATAAAATGACCACCCGGTCGTCAGAGAAACATCCAATTTGCTTTACTCGGTGCTTCAGCATCCTGAGGGGCAGGGCACTCCCAAAGGTATGAAACAGGAATTGTTTATGTAACTCGACTGGACCAAAACCTGGGTTTGGTTTAAATCACCAATGGGTGCAATTCAAATAACTCTCGGTAGGGGGAGGGGTAAAATAACTGTGGGTCAGTGTGGGCGGAATATTATAAAGCAGGTAAAAGAAAGACCTGGAGCTCTGGGATTGTGAGCAGCAACAAAGCTCTAATCCAATGTTGGGCTAAGAAAGTCGTAGAATGTTATGCTAACGGTACCATTTATGTACATTTTAAGGCATATAAACTATATTTTAGACAAGTTTGTGGATATCATAGGTGCACATGCATATGTATGTATGTGTATATTACACAGACATGTATTACATGTGTTTGTACATATATCATATGGTGTGCGTGCACGTGTTTGTACAGTGAAACCAGTTCATGGTGGTGGTTGACTCTAGGAGGGAAATTGAACCGGGAATGAGAATATGAGGGGATTCATCTTTATCTTTAATATATTGTTTCTGCTTTAAAATCTCAAGCACGTGTGGCAAAGCGTAAGCTCTGTTCATGCAAGGTGGACCAGGTGAGTTAGCTGTGATGCGGTAGCCAGAGCAGGGCGTCCTTGGGGGCCGAACCTCACTGGTGAGTGCCATCTATCCTTTGGACTTGTCTACTTCAAATTTTTAAAAAATATTAATGAATAGAAGAAAGCAAAATGCTAAAGCATGAAAGGACAATGAAACCACCGCTGGTTCCAAGTGCACCCTCCTGGCATGTTCTCCTCAACAAGGGCGACCTTATTCCAGAAGACTTGGTGAGCTGCCTTCACTCTGAACATTCAACGGCCTCACACGGTCCATGGCCCACAGATGGGGCCTTCTCTCCAAGGTACAGGAGAGAGCTGATGAAGCCTCGGGTGGAGCTTCAAAGTTGGGAGAACCACGGGGTTTAGTCAAACCTTCCCCTGGGGAGAAACACAAGTGAAAAGAGGCATTTCTCCAAGTGGTTCCTCCACCTCGAGACGGTCGCTGGCACAGACATGCCGACTTGTCTTGGGTCGGCATCATGTCGGGTAGGACTGCTGGGTCTGAAAGTGGCCTGGCGTGTCTGCAGCTTGGGGCGGGGATGGGGAGGGGCGGGCTGGGGGGCTGGGGGGCCATGCTGGGGACGGGGCAATGCTTGGATCCTGATGGCTTCTAAGTGTGGGCCAAGGAGAACACAGAAGATTCAAGCAGAACTGTAGCAGTAACAGGCCTGGTGTCCCACAACTTTATTCCAGACCATGGCACAGGGCTGGCATACAGAGGGAAACACAGAATCGTGGACTGAGCTATGCCTTCTGCAAATTCCGTCGTTGGAGTCCCAACCCCAGCTCCTCAGACCATGGCTGGGTTTGCATACAGGGTCTTAGAAGAGGTGATTAAGTTAAAATGAGATCATACAAGTGGGCCCTGCTCCAGTATGGCTGGTGTCCTTGTAAGAAGGAGGGATTAGGATACAGGCATGCACAGAGGGATGAGCGTGTGAGATACAGGGAGGGGACCGCTGTCTACACGCCGAGGAGCAATGCCTAAAAGACACCAGCCCTGCCAGCACCTTGATCTTGGACTTCCAGCCTCCATGAGGGTGAAAGAATGAATTTCTATTGTTTGAACTGCTCAGTTTCGGGTGTTTGGTCCTGGCAGCCCTAGCAGACTAATATTAATACAAGCATCAGATAATAAATGAAAATTAGGTTCTAAACATCCCGCTGGTGGCTGTATGGAAGGGGGTAAGGGGGGAACAGGGAGGCAAATCGGGCAGCCAAGACTGAGATTGCGGCTGGAACCTGGGCAGAGGCGATTGGTGCTGTGTCTCAGCACAAGGCCATCGGCCGAGGCGACTTCGCCAGGCCCCGCCAGCCCCCTGGTCTGGGCAGACTATTCAACTTCTGCTGCCCAAACAGCTCGATCAGAACTTATGCACAAAGCACTTCAGCCCCCTTTCCATCTATAATTTAAAAGAAACTGACTCACAGACATAACAGCAGACTTGTGGTTGCCAAGGGGGATCGGTGTGGGGGAGGAAAGGAGCAGGAGGCTGGGGTTAGCAGAAACAAACTATCTACAGAATGGATCAACAACAAGGTCCTCCTGCAGAGCACAGGGAGTCAATATCCTGTGATAAACCCAGAATGGAAAAGAATATGAAAAAGAATATATACAATGGCACCCCACTCCAGTACTCTTGCCTGGAGAATCCCATGGATGGAGGAGCCTGGTAGGCTGCAGACCATGGGGTCGTTAAGAGTTGGACACGACTGAGCGACTTCACTTTCACTTTTCACTTTCATGCATTGGAGAAAGAAATGGCAACCCACTCCAGTGTTCTTGCCTGGAGAATCCCAGGGATGGCGGAGCCTGGTGGGCTGCCATCTACGGGGTCGCACAGAGTCAGATACAACTGAAGCGACGCAGCAGCAGCAGCAGCATATGCATAACTGAGTCACTTTGCTGTACAACAGAAATAAACACAACATTGTAAACCAACTATACTTCAATAAAATACATTTTAAGTTTTCCAACAGAGACCCACACACTGCCACCTGGGGCTTTCCAATGACAAGTACGGGCTCCTACCAGGGAGGCCGGTGGGGGCTTACCGGGAGGGAGACCCACCGCATGCCCGTGGCTGCATTTCTCACTCCGCCCTCCTGATGATCCAGGGGTTTGTGTTCTACTGCTCCCATCTGACAGATGAGGAGACTAAGGCCCCTGGGTCTTTGGGAACCCACCCAAGGTCACACAACTGCAAGCAGAAAACCTGGGGCTGGAACGCAGCTCTGTCTGGCCTCTGAGCCCCCTCCGCAGTGCTACCACGCCTTCCCCGGGGTGAGCTTCCCTGGGGATTTCCCATCACCACCCACACAGGGGCAGGACCCCCGCAAACAACCCAGCTCACACTGTGACCCTCCCTGCCCTTCTCTGCTTCCTGGGCAGATGGCTGGGCTCAGCGGAGACAGGCCCCACCCCACTCCAGGTCAGCCAGTGACTCTGTCGAGAAGAAGGCACCCACGTGTCATCCCCAGGGGAGTGAAACATTTACGTCATGGTGACACTGCACCACGACGTGCCCCGTCACCGAGCCTAGCACCCACCCAGCCTCCATCTGCCTGTGACTCAAATATGACGCCTGCTCTGACTCTTTCTGCAACCCTCCAGCCCTCCTGATATCCCAAGGGGCTCACACTTCAGGCAAGTGGGTTATCTGAGCTCCCTTGGGGCCTGGAGATGGAGGCCAACACTCATTGGCTCTTTTGCCCCCAGCTTCTCCCAGGGTGGCCAAATGCAGGCCTCGTTTCCAGAGAAGCCCTCTCCACTCCCTGTCCCTGGCCTGCAACCAACAGCATCAAACACCCGAGTGAATGCCACACAGTTGACAAAAATGCAGTCTTGGAGAGGTCTCCTTGGCAGCAGTTGAAACTCCCAGCTTGAGAGACCACAAACAAGATAAGGGCACCAGGGATGGGGGGCAGGGGCGGGGAGACACCAACATAGCTTTCAAACCCCCTGGTCGACAGCCACTCAATCTGGGGTCGGATTCCTGCAGCATTGCCAGGATACATTTGGACTCTGGCTGTTTTCCACTCCGTTTTCTGGAAAACAAAACTGAGCCCGGGTGATCTTCCATGGTATGAGTGATGTCCGGGGCTGGACTGATGTGGAACCAAGACTTGAGATCCCACTTCTTGGAAGCATGGAGGGCTTTGTACACTTGGCTGCTGCCACAAAGCTCTGCCATCACCCTCCGCCCCGCCTAAGAGTCTGTGGACGTCAAGGGCACCCACAGCCTCACATGCCCCCAATCCACCTCAGGGTCTCCTGCCACTCAACTCAACTCTCAGGAGCGAAATGAAGAAAGAGAATGTGGATGAACCTGGAGGCGTCACTCTGACCAGGCTGCTTTCGCCTGTGTTTAGGAAAGTCTGCCAGAAAGATGAATCTTCATGGGACCCACCAGCGGCAGCCCTGAGGCCGTGCCAAGCTCTCTGCTCCTGCACACGCTGTTCCCGTGGCTCAGCCTGTGACCCCAACCTGCCCTGCCCCCGCTGGGGCCCGGCGGATGAATTCCTGCCCGTGGATTAGGACTCAACTTTGGGGTCGCAGCTTAATCATGGCCCCAGACCTGTCCGCCTTGTTCACCACTGAATCGCCAAAGTCTGACCTCGTCTGAACGAGGAGATCTGTACATTCACTTCGTCAATGTTTATAGAACATTGTTGGCGTCTTCGTCGGTGAACAAGATCGACAGGTCTGCAGGCGTGATTCAGCTCCCGGAGATTTCCGGAAAGTGGTGACCCTTTGACTCCTCCACTGAGTCTCTCTGTGGAACAGAGACTGATCTGCCTGTGAGGGGAGGAGCCAGGCTGGGATCAAGGGATGAGCCGTGGGACAAGGAATCACAGGGTCACAACATTACAGGGTTCATTGCGTGGTTAATGGCTAATCATATTGGCTATGACAATAATAATGATGCTAAATGCTCCACAGATCCATTGTTTGGAGAGATTTGAGGAAGACTGGGATTAATAATGGTGAATGAAATGAAAAAGGCTATTCTCTCTTATTTCAAAGTCTCTTCTTGGAGACAAATCTAATTTTTAAAACTCCTATTAGATGTCTAATGCTGGTGGGGATGATAAAAAAAAAAAAAAGGCCTCCCTTAAATCTGAAATATGCTTCAGTTCCCTACATGCCTGGGGCCTTAGCCACTTTCTCTCAGTTTTCTGGGGAAGTGATGACTCGAGATGTCACAGACAGGGTCTGCAGCACGAATATGATCAGCTGGCCAGGAACCGGATTCACAATGACAGTTATCCGGCTCGGTGGCCGTTGCTGCCCTGAGGCTGGGTCTCTTTCCAGGGCTCAGCTGAGCCCTGGGTGTCAAGGAGCCAGAAGCCTGCCTCAAGTCTGCTCACACCAGCTGCCTTGCCAGCTAGACTTGGCGCTTCTCGAGGGGCTGGAACCAGTGCTAGACTGGCAAATGTTTAATAACGGACATTTGAAAAACCTTGAAACATTCACCCTAATCTGCAGTGTCTACCCATTCCCTTGGTGTAAATATCCCCACCACGGCAATTTCAAGCCATTGATGTAGGGTCACTGAGTGTGGAGTTTCTGGAAAGAGTCCCACGATAACACACTGTGATGCAACTTTTCCACCATACACATGGAGTAGACAGCAACCACCCCAAGAACAGAGAGAACAGTGAAGCAGGGTAAAAGATTAGGATGCGATAAGTTTGGACTAGTTACTACTTTTATTTTAAGTAAGACTTATTTCATTGTAAGTTTATATAACATATAATGGTGGTTGTGTGTACAGGGAACTATACCCATTATTTTGTAATAAACTATAAGAGCAAAAATCCGAAAATATGTATATGGAGGGCTTCGTAGGTGGCACAGTGGTAAAGAATCCACCTGCCAATGCCACAGACCCAGGAGACAGGTCCCTAGGGGGGAAAGATCTCCTGGAGAAGGGCATGGCAACCCACTCCAGGATTCTTGCCTGGAGAATCCCATGGACAGAGGAGCCTGGCGGGCTACAGTCCAAGGGATTGTAAAGAGTAGGACATGACTGAGTAATTGGGCACGCACATGCACACACACACACGTGTATAACTGAATCGCTGTATTGTACACCTGAGACTTACACGACACTGGGAATCAACTATATTTCAATTAAAAAAAAAAATGATGGTGGGATTGAACTGGCCCACAGCTTTTCCGGAAACTTAACCATCAGCTCCCATAAGCCGGTATGAGCCAGCTCCAGCACGGCACTGGCCGAATGGGTCTTACTCAACCCGAAACTTCGGGGCATATTAACTGCTCAACAAACAGTTCTCCCCAATCACCCAGCCAACACGTGATGAGTGAGGACAACGTGGCTGACCTGTTTTGGGTCCTCTACTCCCAGAATCTTGTCTTTTATTACCCTCTCTGCAGACTGCTGGGGTCACTATGACTGTGATTCCTATTTTACAGATGAGGAAACTAAGGCTCAGCACAGACGAGCAACTTGCTCACAGTTGTGCAGAATGCCTGCAGACGACGGCAAGGAGCCTGCCACGCTCTGACTCCCTGCCTGCCTTGCCCTCCAAAATATCAGGGCAGTTCTGACTTGCACCCCCATGTCAGCAAGAGCCCCACAGCTTGCCCCAAAGGCAGGGGCATCAGGGCTCCAAGCTTCCTCAGGAGCATAAAGGAGAACTCAGAATGTGAGCGAGGCCAAAGGCAGAGCAGAGTCAGACCCACAAACCACCCAGAAATTCCAGGAATGAAGTGGTGGCTGGGAGAAGGGGGGCGGGACACCCCAGCCTGTCTCGGGCAGATCCCAGGGCTGGGAAGAGCGGCTGGGTAAGTACCAGACACGCCGAGGGCGGGGATCTCCCTCCTCCACGGGAGCCAGTTTTCCTTAAACCCTTCTCGACAGAATTAGGGAAAGACCATGGAGGACTGTCCCTTCCTTTGTCAACTGCTCTGCCCCCAACCCCACAAAGACGGACATTAGGCTTAACAAAAAAGGCCACCCCCACGGGCACCTTCTTTCCTCCTGTCCCCTCAGCAAAAGGTATGTCCTTATGGGATACACAGGGCAACAACTCGGTATGTTTAACTGAATATAATATATAAAACCCGTTCAGTTTTTAAAATACTATGCAGAGAACATACACAATTCTGAACAAAAAGCGCACTTATGCTTAATCTACTCCGTGCAGGAAAAAAAAAAACAAAAACAGGTTTGTTCAATGCAAGCCAAGATAATATATGAGAAGCCACTTTAAAGTGACTGGATAATAAATTAATATACTCTTCAAATACCTAGTACATGACGCCTGGGGCCCTTTTCTCCCTTCTCGCAGACATGTGGATGTTTCCTTGGAAACAATGCTCCCAGAAAGCTTTAGATAAGTGGCAGGAAACCTCCAGCTCCCAAAAACAAGAAATCGAGGACTCTCAGGAGACATCAAAGAAAAGTGTGGACAGTGGGTCAAACCTGGTTTGAATCCTGACTCTGTGACGTAGACCTGGGGCTGCCCAGAAGGTCCCTCAGTCCCTCGGAGTCTCCAGTTCCTCCCCAGCAAAGCAAAGTACTGAGTTTCTCCCAGGGCTGGGGGAGAATTTGCCGATTATGGAAATAGTGGTTGTAAGGAGCCCAGCGGCAGAGTCCCGAGACTCACTGGTGTTCAATTAGTGTTTCTTTCCCGCTCCTTGAGGGTGAAACCAGCCACCCCAGACACCTCCGCTCCAGGCTCCAGTGCTGGCAGCACCGGGACTATCCTCCCACCTGAAGTGCAGGGTGCACTGGTGTCAGGCGGTGCCTGCAAGGGGGAGTCACAGCCCTGAACCGAACTCAAGCCTTCTATATAGCACCAGGCTATGGAATTTGCACGTGGCCTCTCGGGAGAAATCCCCAGGGCAAGCCCTCAGGTGGCCAGGGAGTCCCTGGGGTATGCAGTGAGCAAGACTCTGTCCCCAGGAGTGGGGCGCAGTGGTGGGGCGGGCATCGCAGCAAGCAGAGGAGACCATACCGAGGCTGAAGGAAGACAGCTTGGGACACCGGACGGTGAGGGTGGACAGAGGTAGGGGCAGTGACCACTCTGGCTGGGGTGAACTCCAGGCAGCAGGAACTGCAAGGACGAACGCTCTGAGATGGTCACTGTCTTTGGCCTGGACAAGAAGGGTCAGAGCAGTGTGACCAGGGAGAAATGGGGTCACAGAGGTAAACAGGGCCAGGCAGCCTGGGGCCCCGAGGGCCTTGACAAAGAGTGTTGATTTTACTCTAAATGCAAAGCGGAGTGGGGGGTGGGGTGTGTGTGTGTGTGTGTGTGTGTGTGCGTGCGCACACGGGCGCACACTTCAGGTGCAGAGCAGATGAAGCCAATGGTGACAGGGTCTGATTTATGCTCTGAGAACCCGGCAGATGCAGCTCCGCAGATGGGGCTCACAGACCTAATGCTGAGCTGAAGAGGCCAGACTCCAGTGATGAAACATCCATGCTGCCCTTGATGTAAACTTCAAAACCAGCCAAAACCAACCTACTCCAACAGAAGCACAGAAATGGTTCCCCTCGGGGGTGGGGCTGTGGGAGGGGCCTGGGGGGAGTCAGGCTCTGTCACGCTGGGGCCCGAGCCTGCACGTGCGCACTTGGAGAAAACGCCATCCCCCTGTGCATGAATGCGTGTGCTTCCTTCTCTAGCATGTTCAACTTTAATAAAAAGTTTAAGAGAAGAGTTAAAGAGGCTCTGGCTTCTGTTGGAAGAATGCCTCCACAGAAGCAGGAGAAGAGCACTGTGCAAGAGATTACCGTCTGGGCTCTTCCCTGAGTATCAGCGCTGAGACAAGTCCGGGGCCTGGACTCCGACAGCCCTTCGAAGTGAACCTGAAGGTGCTGGAGCCCAGAGCAGGCTCTGTGCGGCCGGGGCCTCCCAACTGGGCCAGACAGCGACTCTGCCAGACAGGGCCCGGTTCATCTTGGTCTGAGAGGGCACTTTGTCCAGCGATGCCAAAGCTGAAAATATCTCAGTCCCTGGGAAGCCCGGCCTTGACGGTTCCCGGGAATAAACAGTGTTTTTAAAGCAGCCAGTGCTTCCCCCCATGAGAACAGACTGGCTGTGTTGGGAGCCAGCTGGGGGCGGGATGGAGAGATGCAGCAGACATGTACAGACACACAGATGTATTTTGAATGCTGGAGAGGAAACAGCCCTTTCTTTCAGAGGGGCCGCTTAGGGGTCACCAACAGATGGACTTCACAAGGTCCTGGGCACACAGGCTCTAAACACAGCTGAAGGAAAAGGCTGGAACCCTCAGGACATTTGCTCAAGCCCTAGAGCAATGGGTGCTGGCAAACCTAGCGTCATCCCGGAAGAAAGGCCTAGGAACACGCCAGCAACTTGCTCTCAGGGGCCTCGACTTGACAGAAGAGGTCATTATAGCTCCCAAGCCACTGGCTCCATCCGTGCCACGTGACTTCTCTGTGCTCATACCAGGTCCTGTAAACGGAACCGTCCGCCCCAATCAGCCGCCCCGCCCACCCCATTCTGGGCCCCTGCCCAGGGAAAGTCTTCCAGGCTTTCCCGGGCAGTGGGTCCCACCCTGGAGCCTGCACCAGAAACTGCTGGAAGTCGAGCTAAAGCACAGATTGCTGGCCCCACCCCCCGAGCTTTTGGAGGTCTGCAGTGGAGCTGAGAATCGGCATCCTGACAGCTCCCCTGGGTGCTGCTGCTGGCCCTGGGACCTCACTTTGAGAACTGCTGCTCTAGGTGGCACCAGCCTCTCAAATCTCCCCATGCTGCACCTTAGTCCGGTGTTTCGCAAACTCTAGCCCTTGGCACACCCGCTACCCCAAGCTTTGCCCACCTTCCTACCATCTCCCTGTTCTAGTTCATATTTCTTATTTTTATTTGTTGGTTCACTTTGGGAGTTCAAAGAAATTTATGTTAAAAAGGGAACCTTCAGAACTTCCTGGTGGTCCAATGGTTGAGACTCTGAACTTCCAAGGCAGGGAGCACAGATTGATCCCTGGTTGAGAACTAAGCCCAAATGCTGTGCAGGGCAGCCAAAAATTAAAAAAAAAAAAAAGTGGGGAGGAGGGGCCTTCTATGATCAGCATGTGCAGAGAACCTGATCCCTCCTGCTGTGACCGGAAAGCAGGAGTGAGATGAACCTGGGTGAACATGGAGCAGAGCTAGGACCAGAGGCCTCATTGTAGAAGGTGCTCTGTCTTTGTTGTAAAGGGAGGTCAGTCTTGTAAAGGGTGGGTTGCTGCTGGGTCAGCACACAGGCTCAGTCACCTTGGGGATGGGCCGGGATGGGCTTCACACACTGCGGGGGACACCAATCATCCCACCGTGACCTACTCTCAGGGACGAAGGCCACACCGTGACTCCTCTGTGCCCCACAGCTCAGAGCAGGAGATCCAAATTCAGCACAGCTGACCCCATCACAGGGCAGGCTCCTCCACCCTGAGCCTGACCTCCAGACCCCTAGACCCCAGACAGCTGAGCTTCCTGTCACTCTCAGGGTACCAGGGGAGCCCTCCTCCAGGCCTCTGCACAAACATGGTCCCTCTCCCAGCACACCCCTCAACGTCCCACCCACCCACCGTCACCTTCCTTGCCAGGAACACCGCCTCTTTGCTCTAAAACGACTTCTGTGTGTGCATGCTAAGTCATTTTAGTCCTGTCTGACTCCTTGCGACCCCGTGGACTGTAGTCCACCAGGCTCCTCTGTCCATGGGATTCTCCAGGCAAGAATACTGGAGTGGGTTGCCATTCTCTCTTCCAGGAGATCTTTTCAATACAGGGATCGAACCCAAGTCTCCTGCGTCTCCTTTTACCACTGAGCCACCAGTAAAAGAACTTCTAGGATCTTATCAAATCAGCCACAGCAGTTGCCAGCTGGATGCCAGTCCCTAGTTCTAGAGAGATCCAGAAGTTTTCAATCCAAAAGAACGTCAGGGAGGGGTCCATTCTCGGACCACTTGACTACAAACAAAATGGAAGCTGGATTCTTTTCCTTCCAGGATTTTACCATTCTGCACTCACAGTGGGAAATGATCCAGAAACTTGGACTGAAAATGTGGGATTTCATAATTTATAATATTTTTTTAAAATGATGGTCCAAAAGTTGCATAATCCTCATTAGGACTTTTCTTTTTTCCCCTGAATTTGTGGTTTTTTCCTAAGCTGACGCAGCACTTGGGGCAATCAGAGAAGATAAATTTCCCTGGGGCTGGCCACAAGAAACTGTCTGTCCCCACAATCTTGGGTGGGGGGGGTTGTCTATCACCAAGTACCCACAAATGCACAGCCTGGGGTACAAGATGTTCCCCAGGACAACATCTCTGACAAGAATCTCTGCCAGTTGCTCTCCAGGGTGAGGGGTGGGGAGATACTGTGAACACTTCCCCCAAAACACCCAGGCGCCCCATTCTCTATGCTCATGGCAGAGGGCCTTGATTCCTTCTGGAAGGAGATGATCTCAGTTGATGCCTCTTCAAGATGAAACTCTAGAAAAAGGGACACATGATCCTTAACAAGGTAAAAATAAGGTTACCAGGGGACCCACCTATTCTACTCACAGGGGAAGAACCAAAACAACTGAAAATGGGTGTACAAAAAAAAGTGTACACAGATGTCAACAGCAGCATTATGCGCAACAGCCGAAAGGGGGAAATGGCCCAAACTTCCAGCAGTGGATGAGAGGATCAACTAAGGGTGGTCTGTCCTGCCCATACCGTGGAAGAGTATTTGACGGCGAAAAAGGGCGCAGCACTGACGCAGGCTCCAACATGCATGAACCTTGACCATGTCATGCTCAGTGAGAGATGCCAGACACAGAAAGCCACATACCGGATGGTTTCTTTTACACAAAACGTCCAGAATTAAGCAAATCCAGAGAGACAAAGCAGATGAGCAGTTGCCAGGGGCTGAGGAGGACAGAATGTGGAGTGACTGTTAATACTGGTTGTAAGGTTTCCTTTCAGAGTGGTGAAAATGTCCTGGAATTAGACAGCGTTGATAGTTTCACAACACAGCTAATGTACTAGATGCCACCAAACTATGTACTTTAAAATGATAAATCTCATGCTATTAGTATTTTACAATACTAAAATCATTTTTTTCCAAGGGAAAGGAAAAAAAAAAAAAAAAAACAAGAGCAGCCTGTCCCTCCCTGTTCCAGAACAGAGTGTGCTCCCCTTGGGACTTTGTGAGGGGCTCCAGATCCCTATCGTAGTCAGCTCAGTGAACTGAAGATGAAATGATGCCTATGTTCCGTTTTCCTTTCTTGACAAGCCATCAGCCCTTTTGAGTGATGCTGGGTTTGCACATCTGGGACTGATCAAAAACCAGTGAGTCTGCAAAAAAAAGGGGGGGGGGGGTCTTCCTAGGTCGGGAGTAAGCAGACACAGAGGCACCTCCCATACATAGTAAATTACTCTGGTGACAGAGAAAAGAAATGTTCCAGCTCCCATGAGGCCAAAGAGGTCAGCATTCAGAGGTCCTGCCTTTAAAAGCTGGTTTTCAAATGCAACCTACAGAAAAACCCAGGTATCCAATGTGGGGTCGCTGAGGGAAGTATGAAGTGTGGGGTTCTTCAGAGGCCCATGCTCCACTCCTGAGGCTCCAGCCCCTCCCTATCCAGCCAGCTCTCCTTGGCAGTCCAGAGGCAGGGCTGTGGGAGCAGCTGGCATTGCTCTGGGTTCCCCAGCAGGGCCCCTGCTTACTGATGCAGGTACCTGTTGGCAGAGTGGATCCCAAGCCCCCGTGTCAGTGTCTCCTCTCCAGCCCCACCCCTAACCAGGGCCGGGGAATTCAGACCCCACACGGCAGAAGCCTTGCCCAGAAGCAAGCTCTGAGCTGACAGTCATGTGGCCCGTCATCGGACCAGCATCTTTTCCAAGGATCTGAGGGAGAACCCAGCTAGGATGGCAGCTGTCCCCGACCCTGCCCATGTCATGTTGGGTACATGCCTTCATCACTCGGAGCCTCAATTTCCTCCTTGTAAAAAGGAGGACAGTCCAGCTCACAAATAAGTCAATGGTCATCCATGTAAAACCCCAGGCATGTCTGGCCCACAGTAAGTGCCAGATGAATGTCAGCTGCTGATAGGACTACAAACGCGATCATTACTATTCCTACTCCGATTTTTTAAGAGACTGTAAAAATCAAGACCACTTTCTTCATTCTCTTCCCTGACTGCATCGTCAGGGACGGGCTGGCCCCAACTCTGCTAACTGTGTTTTACCTGGAGCCCCTCTCAAACAAAATGATCCCTCAGGTTTGAAAGTCAGGTTCAGAGGTGGAGTTAGCAATTGGACAGAGAAGTGTCTTAAAGGAGGCAGGACTCAGCCCTTAAGTGTGAAGGCTAAGTGCAGACAGATAGACCTGAGGTGACAGCATCACACACAGCCATCAAGTGCACAAAACAAATAGGCCCAAGAGTTCCCCTCTGGATCTGTTTGGAGAAGGGGGCACGCCTTTCATCCTGTCCTTCACATCCTGGCCTCTCATCTATCAGGTTCTAGACCCTAGATGCCCTGACCCTTCTGGGGAAGGCAGGCTCACCCTAATCTGCCAGGGTAAGGAGCCCAAAGGCTCAAAGTGGAAACTCACAAGCCCACTCTTGGCTGGAAGGTGAGCTAAGCATCTGTCAACTCCCAGCTGCTTCCCTTGACCAGAGCAGTAACTCACCTTCCAGCTAACAGACACCCAATTCAAACTGGACTTCGATGAGCTGGCATTAGCCAGCTGGCTTGTCCACCAGCCCAGCCCTTTCCAGGGAGGCTCTGGGTCTCCACTGCCCAGGGGGCTGGCCCTGGCTCTTCCACTGGGGGTCGCAGATCTCCCAGACCCCAGAGCTGAGCCCTCAGCTGCCAGCGGTTCCCCCCATCAGAAGTTTATACAGATATCTACTCTAGCTGAAGAAACCCGGGAACTCTTCCCAAACCTGTAGAAACTGGACATGCGCCACGCCCGGACACATCCACAGCCTTATGGGGCTTTGGAGGCAGACGGAACTGGGTCCCAGCCTCCGCTCTGCCCGGACACTTCACCTCCCTGACCCTTCAATGCCTTCCTCTGAAATAGAAGAGGAAGACTACCTGGAAGGTTTGTCGCAAACACTACCGTAAAGGGGCGTGGCTCTGTAAACGACCCAGCAGAATACACACGCCGCTAGGATCACCGCAGCCTCCACACGTGGGCAGAACACATTCAAACTCCTGCCACACGCTCTCCACTTACTGACGCCCACAGTGTACACAGGGATGCAATAGATACTGGCGAATTGCACAGGGAAGGCAAGAGTACACACAGCCTCAGGGAGCACGATTCTGCGGTCAGACCTGCTTTGAGTCCCAGGCTCCCTAGCTTCTAGTATGTGAGGTCTCAGACAACTTGCTCTCCCTGAGACTCAGTTTCTCCATCTGCAGAAGGGGATGCCGCCGAGTATGGGTCTCAAATGCAGGAGGCATGCACAGCTAACTTGCTTGCGCACAGTAAACCCTAAGAAATGGCATCTGCTCTGGTTATTCCAGCTCCTAGGAGATTGAGGGGGTGGAGAGCACGGTGCAGAGAGAGGAATCTAAGGCACACTCACCTCCCTCCGCAGGGCTCAACCACCTCCTTGCCGGCGTCTCCTGCGCGGAGTGGCAGCGACAGCAGCGCAAGCACAGCAGACACAGCCGGCAGATCGCAGGATGAGGAACTCTCCGGCCGCCGAAGGATGCAGTGGGTCAGAGGACCGTACGCGCTGCCTCTTGTAGGCCGCCCGGACCCAGGAGCCACGCCCCCGGCGGCCCTAATAGGCTCGCGCCGCCGTGGCCCCGCCCCTGCACGCCTTCGGCTCCGCCCCACCCCACCCCCACCGGCCCCGCCCCTCCTGGCCTCGCCCCACTTAGGAGCCTGGCGGCCTCCGGGAGGCGCTGGCGCCTCGGGTCCGGGGCGTCGCAGGGAGGGCGGGACCACCCGCGTCCTAAAAACTTGAGAAAAGGAGGACGCGCTCAGTTTCCTCATCATGACCATAAAACTAGCGTTTCCATTGAGAAATTAACGGTGCACCCAGCGCGGTGCCAAGCACTTTCCACCAGGGGTTTGCAAATTTACCAAATTCCACTTCTGTGCGCCTCAACTGGTAACTGGAAAATGGGAAAAGAGAAGCTACCTCCTTGGGACTGGTGTGGGCCCTATCAACTAGGGTGTAGAATACACTTGCTAAATTTATCCCCATCCTCTACATCTGGATAGAAAACTTCACTCTTGCCATCCAGACACACATATACACATAGACACACACATTCCCAATGTGCAAATGAAGACAGGAAGATGTTACTAGATGAACGCAGTAAAGCTGAGGCCCAGGCTAATCCTTAATCGTCATTATTTCAGTGTAGGTTCACAGGAATCCATTGAGATGGAAATGATCCCATTTCACAGATCAGGCAACTGAGGCTTGGAGAAGAGAGTGCCCCAAGTCCCTAGCTGGCAGTGCAGGTAAACAATTCAGTGAATTTAGAGCCAGAAGAAATCACCTTTGAGAGATGTAGCCAAGGCCCTGCTCAGCAAAGGAAGAAAGCAAGGCCACAGGAGCTAAAGGACTCCCCAGTGCTCCCCACTCTTAATGTGGACCTACTGTATGCGGGCTGGAAGAAGCACAAGCTGGAATCAAGACTGCTGGGAGAAAGATCAATAACCTCAGATATGCAGATGACACCACCCTTATGGCAGAAAGTGAAGAGGAACTAAAAAGCCTCTTGATGAAAGTGAAAGAGGAGAGTGAAAAAGTTGGCTTAAAGCTCAACATTCAGAAAAATTAGATCATGGCATCCGGTCCCATCACTTCATGGGAAATAGATGGAAACAGTGTCAGACTTTATTTTTGGGGGCTCCAAAATCACTGCAGATGGTGATTGCAGCCATGAAATTAAAAGACGCTTCCTCCTTGGAAGGAAAGTTATGACCAACCTAGATAGCATATTCAAAAGCAGAGACATTACTTTGCCAACAAAGGTCCGTCTAGTCAAGGTCATGGTTTTTCCAGTAGTCATGTATGGATGTGAGAGTTGGACTGTGAAGAAAGCTGAGTGCTGAAGAATTGATGCTTTTGAACTGTGGTGTTGGAGAAGACTCTTGCGAGTCCCTTGGACTGCAAGGAGATCCAACCAGTCCATTCTAAAGGAGATCAGTCCTGGGTGTTCTTTGGAAGGAATGATGCTGAAGCTGAAACTCCAATACTTTGGCCACCTCATGTGAAGAGTTGACTCATTGGAAAAGACCCTGATGCTGGGAGGGACTGGGGCAGGAGGAGAAGGGGACGACAGAGGATGAGATGGCTGGATGGCATCACCGACTTGATGGACATGAATTTGGGTGAACTCATGAGTTGGTGATGGACAGGGAGGCCTGGCATGCTGCAATTCATGGGGTCGCAAAGAGTCGGACATGACTGAGCGACTGAACTAACTGAACTGAACTGTATGCGGGCAGTGCTGGTGCCCAAGGGAGCCTGTCCTCACCACGCTGCTTATTCCTGACTGAAGACACCGAATCACTCAGTATCAGCTTTTCCCCAACAGCCCCATCCAGTCACTGCACTGGCCCCTGCGCTGTACAGCAGTGAGCAGGCACAGACATGCCCCTCTGGGCCTGGAATCTGAGTCTGGAGTGTCAATGGTTCAGAGCACTTGGCTGGTCGGGGGAGGGGGGTGGTCAGGGAGGATGGGGTAAATATAAGGGAAGAACCTCAGTGACTGGCCAGGCATGTGTGACTAGGATTCAGAAAACTGGAAACTCTTGAAGATTTAGGTGCAGCTCAAATGCAATTTTTAAAAAAAAGTTATCTTTTTAACTCATTTTATTTTCATCTTTTACTTTTCTTCCTCTTCTCAGTTTTTGAAGCATCGTTCTCAGCTCAACACTTATTCATTCAATACTTATTAAGCTCCCACTATGTGTCAAGCTCTGTCCCAAGCACTGGGCATTTAGTGGTAAGCAAAACAGACTGCTTCATAACCAGCGTCCTCGGTGTGACAAAGGGCAGATCCAAGGGGAGGAGTGAGCTGTATTCCTGACAGATGCCTCTCAGGTACCCAGCCTCATACCTGTCATCCTGGCAAACCCCCCTGTTCCCAACAGCCCTCCGAAGCTGGTGCTACCACCATCAAGAAACTGAGTACAGAGAATGTAAGTAGCTTTCCCAAGGTTGAACAGCTCCCCAGTGGAGGTACTGGGATTTGTTCGTTTGTTTTTTCACTAGAGGAGAAATTTTATTTTACATTTACAATTTCAATTAAACTTTGGTTGAACGGCGACACTGCATCTGAGCCTCGGGAACACAGGGCGGCTTTCTGAAGGCCTCACTTCTCCCCTTCCCTCGCTGGTTCCCTGCTCGCAGGCACGCTCCCACCTACAAGGAACTGGGATTCCAACTCAGGCTCGCACCACTCATCTGCTGCCGCCTCGTGCACCATTAACCCTGGGGCTCGGGGGGGGTGGGACGAAGCGGCTCCTGCCCCCGCAGAGGGGAAGAGAAGCAACTCAGACTGATTTCTAACGGGCCCAGCATGCAGGGGGGGTGCGGATGGGGGTGGTCAACAACGAAACATCTCCAGTTTGGCTGAGTTGGGCCTCCCCTCCTTTGGCAGCCGCCCTGTGGGCTCCTCGCTACTTCTGGATGGCTCTGGGGACACCATCCCCAGTTCAGGTGTTCCAGGGGCGCCACTGGCAGAGCTGCAACCTGAGGGCACCTCTCTATAATGTCACCCCCAAGCCGACGTGCCAACTCCTATCCAGACTGGCTGCCGCTGCCCCGCCCCCTGCACCAAGGAACTGCCAACACCCCACCTCCTCCACTCCCTGCTTCTCCTTTCCTCTCCCTCTGTGGGCTCCTCTGCATTTGTGCAGCTGCTTCTTGTCTGTCCAGAGCTGCCTGCTGACTTCCAGCAAGCACTCACGTCTGAGACCTTGGCCCCTAAACCAAGTGGCCTGAGGGGAACAGGGAGCTGGATGTGCCACAGTGTGAACCCACTAGACATTTCTCAGCAACCTCATTTCTCTTTAACATCTCAATGGGGTTAATATTTCTCAAACGGGATGTTAGGGTCACTGGTGCTCTGTAACAAACCATCCCAAAAGGCAGTGGCTTAAAACAACCATTTTCCTTGATACAAATGAACTTACTTACAAAACAAAAACAGACTCACAGACTTAAGAGAACAAGCTTATGATTGCCAGGGGGAAGGACAGAGAGAAGGGATACTTAGGGAGTTTATGGCTGACATGTACACACTGCTATATTTAAAATGGATAACCAACAAAGACCTAATACAGCACACGGAACTCTGCTAATATTATGTGGCAGTCTGAATGGGAGGGGAGCTTGGAGGAAAATGTATACCTGGACGTGATGCCTGAGTCCCTTCACTGTTCACCTGAAACTATCACAGCATCGTTTGTTAATCAGCTATGCTCCAATACAGAAGTTTAAACAAAAAAGTTTAACCTAAAGAAAAAAGAAAGAAACATCACTCTGTTCACGGTTTTACAGGTCAGGAATGTGGGATGGGCTCTGCTGGATGGTTCTTCCTTGCCTCATCGAGTGCCTGCAGTCAGATGCTGGCTAGGCTGCAGACATTGGAAGGTCCCCCCTGGCCGGATACCCAAGCTGTCATTCTCGTGGTAGGAGCTCCATGCGGCCTTTCCAGGCAGTCAGACTTTTTACTTCCCCCAGAGCAAGCCTCCCAAGAGAACCAGGCAAAAGATGCAGGACCTTTGATGGCCTGGCGGTGGAAGAACATCACTGCTCCCACACCCTTGGTCAAAGCACAGGAGAGAGGGCACAGACCACACTTTTCAACAGGTACAGATCAGACAATCTGCAGGCTTGTTTTAAATCCTCCCCAAGTTTTAAAACAGATACAACAGGGAACTCCCTGGTGGTCCAGGGATTAAGACTCTGTGCTCTCACTACATTAGGCCCCAGTTTGATCCCTGGTTGGGGAACCAAGATCCCGAAAGCCATGCGGTATGGCCAAATCAATTAATTAGAAGAACAGACACAATATGTGAAAACACATAAACAGTGCCTGGCATCAAGCAGACATTCAGTGAAAGATAACCGATCCTTCTTAGGGGAAGGAGGGTCTACATGAACGACTTTGAATCCCGGTTCCACCAGCTCTGTGTCTTTGTTCAAGTCACCTGACCTCTCTGAGCTGCAATCGCCTCCCAGGCTGGCTAACCCAAGGGTCAGTTTGAGCCCAGGTCTGTAGCTTTCCGGAACCAGCAGGGCTGAGTTCAAATCCTGGCTCCTCCACCTCCAGGCCTGGCCTTTGTTCAGCTTCCCGTGTGTAAAATGAGGTGATCATAACAGCATCTTTCTCTCCCATGGCTGCCATGAGCATTAAATGGTTAATATAAGGAAACTAGTCAGACAGGGTCTGGCGCTTAGCAAGTATTAGTTAATATTACTGTTATTAGGGCCAACAGAGTACAAAGGGAGAGGTTTGATTTCCATCGACTTTTCCATCATTGTGCAATCTTAGACTTTGGTTTCCAAAAAACTGCATTTCAATTTGAATAAAACGGTGTGTCATGGGCAATGTGGACTCCTGGGAGGTCCTGGATGGGAAAGAACTGAGAGGCACCCAAAGGTCCTCTTGGGAAGGGACTGGCAACATACATCCATGGGAATCCCAGCAAAGGAGCCTATGTGCCACCCAGGCAGCAGTTAAGTCATGGAGACTTTGAGACCAAGGAAAAGGCCGTCTGGTCATAATGAAGCCCAGGTTGGAAAAAGAACGCTTGGGCCTGGAGAGGTTCCATCATCTTGTCTGCTTGCTCTCTCAGAACCAAGGTGGGCTAATGCGAGGACCACACACGTCTGCAGAATAGAGGGGTCTTCAGATGGCCATGAAAGTTTAATCATCCACAGCAAAGATCAAAGTCTCTCCTTCCTGTCTCTCGAGGTAGCTGCCATAGAACTGATGGGTCTAGAACTCACACCAATGTCTTCTTACCAGCTATTTTCACTGGAGTCTCCTTGAGCTGGACACCAAGCGCCAGGGTCGGGGAGTTCCAGCTTCTCGTTTGTTCCTGCCACACCCATTTAGCAGCTGCACAAAGCCACTGAGCCTCAATTCAGCATCAAAGACCTCTAACAAGTTGAGTCAAGGAGACAAGGGGGTACCATTTTGTGATGGGTATTAGCTTAGAAAGAAGAACCAAAAAAGTGGGAAAGATGGTGACCCCTCTGTGTTGACAAGTGCCAACTGTGTGGTCCTCTGGGATCTCGGTGGGATGGGTTTGCTTGACTTGTTGAAGAGGAAGGCCCAAGGGTGATTTCCACATCTTATATTGGCAGGTGACTCTTGGTGGGGGATGTAAATCTAGGGGAAGATCTTGATCAATTGAAGCGGCATGTAACAGAAACCCACTTGAGGTAGCTTAAGCACAGAAGGGGGTTTCTTGGCAGGATACTGGGTTACTGTAGAATTCAAGGACAGCCAAGACCCTCAAAGAACGAGAATTAGTCCTGGAAGCACGTCAAGTGTGCTGCAGTACTTTCTGTGTGTACTTTCTCACCTCTCACAGTAGGGGTCCCTTCCTTCTCCCTCTGCAGCCTGGCCTTGCTCATCGCCTGTGGACATGGCCATCCCACCAGCATGGGAGCTCACATCTCCCTTGTTCCAGGGACCAGCTCAGGGTGTACCCAGTTGTCTCCCAGTTCCAACTTCCTAGAGAGAGAATCTGACTGGCCCTGTTGGGAGGAGATGTCACTCCACAGTCAAGGCCCCGAAGTGCCTGGGATTTAATGCCCCTGAGACATTGGCCAACCGTGGCTAACAGGGCTGGGGGTGTAAATACCCCAGACCCTGTGCTCTTGGCTGGGATGACTCAGAGGTGGATGTTTCCCAGATTCTCTAGCTGGTCACACAGTAGTCATCAGCTTAATGCTATATACATTACATTCCTGCCCTTCCTGCATCACTAGACTTATCTCCTTCTTGTATTCCTTGCGAGTGCACGCATTCAGTCATGTCTGACTCCTTGAGATCCCACGGACTGCAGGACTCCAGGCTCCTCTGTCCGTGGGATTTTCAGGCAAGATAATGGAGTGGGTTAGCCATTTGCTCCTCCAGGGGATCTTCCTGACCCAGGGATCGAACCCAGGTTTTCCTGCACTGGCAGGCGGATCCTTTACCAATTGAGCCACCTGGGAAGCTCCTGTATTCCTTCTACATCTCAAATAAGCTGCCTGCCCTCAAATCTTCAGCTCAGCATCTGCTTCTGGAAACCCTAACTACGACAAGGACCTGAAGTTTAGGAAGGCGAGCCCAGGAATCTGTTTGCTGAGGATATCTGTGCATTCATGCTTCTAGCCACTATTAGTTGAGCACCTATTGCGTGCCAACATGTGGGCCAGTATAGGAGAAGACCAGGAAAGAGTCGAGAAAGTCTAGCCATATAAAGAGAGGAGGGCTTTTTACAAGAAGAAATTGGGAAGCCAAAGGCTGAGCTGTGGCATTATTTAACTACATAAAAACGATGACTCACGTCGGAAAAGTGAACACCAAGTCCCAGAATACGATGGGCACCCCCTTAAAGTTTGAGAGAGGCAGTTTTGAGCAAATGAAAGGAATTCTTTAGCCAACAGTGAAGAGCAAATTTATCCACCTTGAGTTACCCCACAAGAAGTAATACAAGCAGAAAATGTAAATAGATTTTTAAAAATAAATGAATGCCGGAGTTCATTTTTCATTCTATTTGATGACATTTACTGAGGACTTTCTTTGGACCAGGCATTCTGGAAAAAAAAAAAAAAGAGATGAATAAAGCAGACATGAGACAAGCCGTTTGATGGAGGGACCCCGGGTGGATGGTCAATGCGTCCTCTGTGCTGAGGGCAGTAACAGGGATCTAGAGGCTTCCAAGGAGCCCAGAGGGGGCGGGTGTCTGGACGGAGGAGTGAACGGAGGCTTCACAAACAGACGTGATGCAGGGCCAGCTGCAGGTTATGGAAAGGTAATTAGGACAGACTGAGGAAGAAAAATAGGTGATGTGTCAGCTCCTATGAGTGTAAGGCCCAGGAAGAGACCGGTTCAGATACACCTGGGACCAGGACCTCAGAGGAGACGGTCACCACCCCTCCCCTCCGCTCCCCTGACCTCCCCCTCCTCTCTGGGCTCTGCCTGGCACCTCTGGTCAGTCCATGAGGCAGAGTAGGTGGCCAGTGGTAGCTATGATTCAACAGGTCACATTTCCCGCCTGGCTTCAAATTGAGAAGCAAAATCCCAGGGAAGGACATGATTAGCTGGGCTCAGGCCACATGTCCACCTTGGCAGATGCTGCCATGCCCTGTCCTGTCAGCTGCTGGCATAGACACTCCTTTGCCCTGGGCATGGCACAATATCACATGGAATCACACCAATAACTTAATAAGAACTAGAGTGTAAACACCCAGCTCCTGCACCCCTCAGGGGGATGACACTGGCTCCCAGAGACCCCCGGGGCTACACTCCAGGTGCTGAGATGGTAGCTGGTGTGATGCCCACCCTCTGTTGGCCCTTTCCCTCCTCTCCCTCCTCCTGGTATTTCCTGGGATCATCTCCTCAATAAACTACTTGCACTCACATCCTGTTTTGGAGTCTGTTTAGGGGGAATGCAAACCAGGACACCCAGACATCACCGCAACCCTGTGACCAAGGGACAGGACCTGGTACGTGGTGTTCACCCAGTGGCCAGGGCAGCCAGAGTCAGTGATCCGAGCAGGGGAGGAACAGCTGCCCCAAGGAAGCAGACAGATGGGCAAGAGAGATGGGCAGAGAGATGGCCAAGACAGACAGGTCTGGAAGGATGAACAGGAGACAAGGGACCATGGTGGAGAGGCGAGGCTGTGGGGTGGGGATCTGAGTCAGCCTTCTGAGCAGTGCAGACTTCAACCTAGGGGGAGAGAATGAGGAGCCCCCAAAAGGCAAGACTCGCATTTGGGACAGATCCTGGGGCATCCTTGGGGAGACAGCCTGGGGCCAGGAGAGCTGGGATGGAGGTTTTTGGGAAACTCCTGGCACCAAAGAGGATGGTGGGCCACAGCCCCCCACAGCTCCCTTCCACTCTGGGTGCCTGGGTGCTGGGTGAGCCCTGAGCTCACAGGAGAGAACTAGGTACCCAAGCTCGTTGTCTATTAGAGTGCTCTCCATGAGTCCCGTCTCCCATCCCTCATGCCGGTGCTCTGAGGTGGGACCTGGGGCATCTCCGTCAAGTGAGAGGAAAACTGAGAGTCACACACATAAATAAGTGGCCCAGGATAACACAGTAAGAGATACAGAGGCTGGGAGCCAGTGGATTCCAAAACCTGACCTTTTAACAAATCAGTGATGTGGTAATTCATCATCAATAGGTCCAATGCAGCATCTCTCTCCCCCTCCCTCCCTCCCTTTCTGTCTCTTCCTGAATCTATTCAGGTCCTAAGTCCCAACTGTGAGCTTCCTGCTAGCAAGGGATACCTCCTGAAGCAAGGAGGTAGTCAGACAAGAGTCAGTTTAGTCAGTTCAGTCACGTCCGACTCTTTGCAACCCCATGGACTGCAGCACGCCATGCCTCCCTGTCCATCACCAACTCCCGGAGTTTACTCAAACTCAAGTCCACTGAGTTGGTGATGCCATCTAACCATCTCATCCTCTGTCGTCCCCTTCTCCTCCCACCTTCAGTCTTTCCCCACCTCAGGGTCTTTTCCAATGAGTCAGTTCTTCGCATTCAGCATCAGTCCTTCCAATGAATATTGAGGACTGATTTCCTCTAGGATGGACAAGAGTAGCCCATGAAATCCTTTGGTTAAAAAGTGCCGGACCCTTCAGGGAGCTTTTTGTTACAGGATTTGGGATGGAAATGCTTTCATGGTCTTGAAGTATAAACAACTACCCTGGAACGCTCATGAACCCTTCCTCCTCAGCCAAGGAAAAGTTTATAAGAAGTGATAAGGTTGCCAAACCATCACTGCTCAGACGACACAGTGTGTGGCCATCCTGGGGCCATAATGCCAGCTTCCCAAGGCTCAGTCTCAATGCTAGATCCCTTGAACCACAAAATTCCCTAGTAGCAACAGAATGCTCAAGTTGCCTCCAGAAAGCTCATCTCTCTTCTTCCTTAAAAATAGGAAGATTTTTTTATTGTCGCTTAGCTAAAGGATGATACTTCCCAGCCAACCTCACACCTTCTCTTGTCTGTAGAACTACATCTAAGTGTGGCTTCAAGGAAGTCTCCCTCAAGGGAAACTTCACTGTTCTTCTTCCTTCCTGCCTGGAATATGCATATGATGGCTGGAGTGCAGCAACCACTTTAGACCATAAGGTATGGTGGGAACAGAAGCCTTAAAACTTGGCCACCTATGACTAACATAGGTGTCTATATCAGTCCCACTACCTACCTCAGATTACTTTTACATAAAAAGATAAGTTTTTATCCTGATTTAGGTGAAGAGGAGGGGTAGGATTTTTATTCCTCCCCAGTACTTACTTTGGGTAACATCTTTAGTTTAAACCTGATAACAGATCTAATGTTCGAACAGGGGAGTTTATTTTTTGTTATTCTTTCTTTGTTTTTGCTCTTTGGGATTATCCATCTGGAACCTCTTCATGCTTGGAGGCAAACAACAAAATGGAAGTATGCTAATATCTTTACAAAAAGGGGGAGACTATGTTTCACAATTTTGTGAGACTCGTTGCTCATGCTGTTTTTGAAATCATTAACCTGGAACAGGCCAAACCCATATCCGAAATACGCCTAGGCTGCCACCGTCACCAAGGTTCCTGCCTCCTTCTCTCCTCTCCAATATTCCAGGAGCAGAGCCAGGGAACCCCTATGACCGTGGCTGAGAATGCCTCTGAAGCACAGCTCTTCTGGCGACTGCTGCATTGATGATTGCTTTCTCTCCGGTGACAATCAGGCTTTTCCAGAGCAGGCTGGGCCCTGGGTATCACATCCAGGGTGTGGCATTTCCAGAAGATTCTAAATCTTCCTGTCAGCCTGCAGATGGAGCCAAGCATCCCGACACTGCCTATTTGCTCATGAACAGCATCCCCTGGTGTGTTTGCTGTACCCTCCATGCCAGCCCGGGGGACTGAGGGGTGAAAAGAATGGAAACCTGTCTCCCCTCCAGACCCCAGCAAGGGAACCCCTCCTGCTGGGGAGGGCCTGAGCCTCCAGATCTCCTACTGGACACTGAAGCCAAGCTCTGTCCTTCCTGTCCTGAGACTCTGGGCCAGTGCCTTGATTTCCCCATCCCTTGTCTCTCCATCTGTGAGATGAGAATAGTAACAGACCCTCTTGACAAAGCCATTGTAGTGTGGTTTTTTTCTTTTTTTGGCTGCACAGCTCAGGATGCAGGATCATAGTTTCCCGATCAGGGACTGAACCAACATCCCCTGCAATGAAAGCTTGGAGCCTTAACCACTGGACCGCCAGGGAATTCCCCAGAGCGGCTGCAATAAATGAGTTAACTGTTGGCATCACCCCTTTCCTCCATGTCCTCTGAGTTGTCAACACCACTATTTTTATAAATATCGTCCCAGTTGAGCACTACTGCCTGTGGGACGCCTCCCTTAATCTCCCACACCCTACTGCTACTGCTGCTGCTAAGTCGCTTCAGTCGTGTCCGACTCTGTGTGACCCCATAGATGGCAGCCCACCAGGCTCCCCCATGCCTGGGATTCTCCAGACAAGAACACTGGAGTGGGTTGCCATTTCCTTTTCCAATGCACGAAAGTGAAAAGTGAAAGTGAAGTTGCTCAGCCGTGTCTGACTCTTAGCAACCCCATGGACTGCAGCCTTCCAGGCTCCTCCATCCATGGGATTTTCCAGACAAGAGTGCTGAAGTGGGGTACCATTGCCTTCTCTGCCCCCGCCCTAGGAAACAGTCAAATAAGTGGAGTTTCTGGTCAAAGTTGGAAAAGCAGGGTAAATCAGTGTATCTGCATCCTGGGGTGTGCCAGAACAAATGACCACAAACTGGGTACCTCAAAATAACAGAAATGTGTTCTCTCACAGTATCCGAGGCCAGAGTCTGAAATCAAGGGGTCGGCAGGGCCGGACTCCCTCTGAGCCCCGAGGGGAGGATCCTTGCTCTTCCCCTCCAGCTTCTCATTTGCCCACTGTGTCCCCTGCTCTCTGCACACAGACACCAAGTCACAGTGCATTAGGGCCACAATGATCCAGTAAGAACTTCACCTTATTACGTCTACAAATCCCTCTTTCCCATAAGTCTTGGATGGATGCTGTTCCTTTGACTCTAAACTGTGAGACCAAGAATATGGCAGAAGGATGCTGAGCCAGGCCTTAAGGATCCGGCAGCTTCCACTTCTTCCTTGTGGGACACTTGTTCTTGGGAGCCCACCACCATGCCAGGAGGAAGCCCAAGCTGCCCCCAGGGAGGGGAGCTAGCAGGCAGCACCAACGTGCAGTCATGAATGTGGGTCCTTCAGACCCAGCAAAATGATTGACTGGTGATGCTCTGAGTCATTAAGTTTAGGAGGTGCTTTCTTGTTCTGCAATAGGTGACAGGAACAAGGAGGGGTGATCCACTCCTTCCTGTTACAGCATGGGGCTGGGCACACAGTGGGCACGCACCAAATGTTCAGGGACTGAAATACAATCATCTCTGACTCCCAAGAAACTACTCAACGATGGCAACAACTGGAGGCATTCATACCCTGTGATCTATTATTACACAAAACATGCCCAGGTTCTGTGCTCCTTCTTGCCTAAACCAAGACAAATTGAGATTACTTCCAAATGATGGGGTGGCTTTTGTGTTCCTGTTAAATAATGGCCCTCATGGAAGACAGACTTCCGGAGCCCCTGGCAGGCTCTGGCTGGTGAGTCAGCGAGACCTGCAGATGCGTAAGTCCCGGCAGGTCTCTGACCCAGGGACGACTGCGAGGACGGCCTCACCCTGCACACACGTGTTCCAGGTCGGTGTCGTCAGCTGGATGACTCAGGTCTGTTGCTGACTGGGACCTGCTTTCCACTCAAGCCAAAGCTGGAGAGATCTCCTCCGGGGAGTCATGGCCACATGCTCAGTCATTATGGTGGTGGCGCTCGGGGACTCCACATCCTCGCCCCCTGTATCTCCAGCCCTCAGATCATCACCAGGCGGAGTTTAATGCTCCTCCCTTGGGCCTGGCCTGGCCATGTGGTCTTACTCTGGACAATAGACTGTGGGGGAAGGGATGGGGCACCCGCTCCAAGCCTGGGACCCACGGGGCCTGCAGTTTCTGCTCTTGGTCTCTCAGACCCGAGACAGGTATGCTATGGGGAAGCCCAGTCTAGCCCCCAGGAGGACGAGAGGATGGGGTGGAGGTGGCCAAGGACCCCAGACTGTGCCTGAGCTGCCAGCCAAACCCCACTGCCAGGCACCTGGGCAAGTGGCCTCGGACCCCTATCCCTAGCCAAGTTGTCAGTCGTCTGCAGTGAGAGCACAAAAGGACCGCCCCACAGAGCATGAGAATGCACTGCGTTGTTCGAGGTCCCGACAAACTGGGATGCTCTGTTACACGGCAAAGGCTGACCGAAGCAGAGCACACCATGTGGTGACAAACCTGGTCCAGGAGAGAGCGAACGGGAAGCCACATTCCCCTCCCACCAGCCAGCTGTCTGGTGGAAATCCCAGGGAGTATTTTGTACTTCTCTTATGGGCTGAACAGGGTCCTCTCCCAAAACGCGAACCTTGAAATCGGTTGAAAAGAAAACCACAGGCCCAAAGTGGTGTCGCCTGTGCTGAAGCCTGTGGCAGCAAACCTAGACTTCGTCTTCCGTGTTGAGTTCGGGCTGCGCTGGGTGTCTGCTGTGACGCGCAGACTTTTCTCTAGCTGCGGTGTGTGGGGGCACCACGTCACGATGCCTGCGCTTCTCCTGCTGTGGAGCAAGGCTCCAGAGTATGGGCTTAGTAGCTGTGGTGCACAGGCTTAGTTGTCTCGCAGCACGTGGGACCTTCCAGACCGGGATCCAACCCACGTCCCCTGCACAGGAAAGCAGATTCTTAACCACTGGACCACCAGGGAAGTCCCAAACCTAGACTTCACATCTGGCTTGACTGCCGTCTCTGGCTCCTTCCTGGCATGGACGTTCCCTTCCCCTCGAAGGCTCTGTGATGAGCTGAGTAACACCCCCAAGAGGAGCCCAGCTTGATCACTGAAGCCTGGAATGCATCGATGAGACGGCTGGGTGGCATCGCCGACTTGATGCGCTTGAGTCTGAGCAAACTCTGGGAGATGGTGAAGGACAGGGAAGCCTGGCATGCTGCAGTAAATGGGGTCGCAAAGAGCTGGACACAACTGAGCGAAAAACCACTGACGCATCAGTCTCCTAGGGCTGCTACAAACGACCAAAATGGGGGTGGGGCGTGAAACAACAGAAACTCGTGCTCTCAAAGCTCCAGAGGCTAGAAGTTCAAAATCCAGGCATCGGCAGGGCCATGCTTGCTCCAAAACCCTCAGGGAGGATGAATTCCATGCCTCCTCAGCTTCCACCAGTCTTGACGATCCTCGGGCTTCCTGGGTTCTACATCCCTCCCATCCCTGACTCCAAAGTCACAAGGCTGTCTTCCCTGGGTGTCTCTGTCCAATTTCCCTCTTTTTACAAGATACCAGTGATTGGATGGAAGCTACCCTACTCAGGTAGGACCCCGACTTGATTACATCTACAAAGACCCCATTTCCAAATAAGGTCACGTTCTGAGGGCTGAGTGCAGATGAAATTTGGGGGAACACTAGTCCAGTCACCACACTTTGTAGGAGGGGCTTTATTAAGGTGATTAGGATCTGGGAATGAATTATCCTGTGGGTGAAGTATGATCACAAGGGTCCTTTTGAGAGGCAGGGAGGCAGGGGCAGAGTCAGAGGAGAAGGAGGTGTGAGGCAGAATCAGAGGGACGTACTCTGAGGATGGAGGAGGGGGCCATGAGCCAAGGGATTCAGGAAACAGATTCTCTCCTGGAGTCTCCAGAAGGAACCCTGACTAGTCCAGTGAGACCCTTTCAGGCTTCTGACCTCCAGCCCAGCAGGACAGTAGGTTTATGCTGATTTATGTGGCTGAGTGGTAAAGAACCTGCCTGCTGATGCAGGAGATGCAACAGATGTGGGCTTGATCCCTGGGTCAGGAAGATCCGCTGGAGAAAGGTAAGGTGACCCACTCCAGCACCCTTGCCTGGAGAATATCATGGACAGAGCAGCCTGGAGTCCACAGAGTCACAAGAGTTGGACATGACTGAACATGCACATTTCATTTCACATGCTGTTTTAAGTCTCTAAGGTTAGGGTCACTTACTACAGCAGCCATAGAACACTAATGCAGATCCCATGATTTACTGTGATTGCAAAAGGGTATCGGGGCGGCCACGGAGCTAGGCCACAGCCTTCTGCGATGCCCCTTGCAGGGTGAATCAACCAGGGCGCAGGGAATGGCTTCCAGGCAGTGTGGCTCGCAGACCACACAGCCCTCAGCACAGCCTGAGTCATCTGCTCCAAGAGCTGCTTCCTCAGAGCCTCTTTACCAGAAATGTCCTGGGTTCGTCTGGTTATTTTTCTAGCAATCATGTAACATGTTCCAGATGCAGGAATTGGGTGGGGGCCAGCCTTAGGCTTTGTCCTGGTGGGCAGCAGCCGCCTTCCACCATCGGGGAAGCCCTGGACAGCCTGCAGAAGCTGGGACCAGACTGGATGTGACCATGGCCAAGGCATCTTCATGCTGTCCTCCTCCTCCACATGCTTCTCATCCCTGTGGGATAGGCAGCTATGCTCACTCCACTTCTGCTCACTTCACTTCCACTCAGAGGTGTGTGCTTATCTTCTAGAACAGGGCGGGTGGGGTGGTGTGGAGAGTAGTAACTAGTTTAAACTTGAGAATAAGCAGTGCCCCAGTCTCTGTCCCTTGACAGCATCTCTGCTCATTTGCAGTCTCAGGTCACTTGTCTGAGATGCGTCATCCGGAGCTTTTCACGGGTGCATCTTCCTCGACTCTCTCCTTCCTACGATGATGCTTCATGGAGCAGGAGCTGTTTCGGGTCTTTGTTGTTTTGCTGGGGCACGGGTAATCCACTCAACCCCCAGATCCTTTTACAAGACACTGGAGCCAAGATTAGAGTCCTGTGGCTGCCAGAACAAATGACCACAGACTGGAGGGGGTGCGAAGGGGATGCTTAAGACAACAGGAATTCATGTTCTCGCAGTTCTGGTGGCCAGGAGTCTGAAAACAAGGTTTGGATGAGGTATGTCTCCCTCCTAAGGTTCTGGAGAAACCTCTCCTGTCCTTTACAGTCTCTGGTGGCTCAGGTGTTCCTGTGGCCACTTCTCCCCAGCCTCTGCCTCCGTCCTCACCTGGCCCCTCCTCTTCTCAGAGGAACACTGGTCACTGCACGTAGAGCCCACCTGGGTGATCTCCTCTTGAGATGGGCCACTTGATCACATCTACAGACTCTTTTTCCAAACAAGCTCACATTTGCCAGTCTCGGGGTGGGCGCGTGGACACAGCTTTTTACCAGCCCCCCATCAACACTACAGCAACACTACTCGGGCTCAGCTCTGTCTACGCCCTCCTAACCAGGCCGCCCCACAGCAGCCTGGACACACAGCGCTGCCCCATGTTGGAGCTGGGCCTGCACGTGGTTGTTAGGGGAAGCACAGTGACTGAGCCCACCCACAGGCCATGCACTGTAGTAAGCATCTGCACGAGATTTTTACGACAGGAGATCCTGGTAAGGAACGTGGAACTAACAAGCCACTACCAATGAAACGAGTTTGGGAAAGGTCACAAGGAAACGCCACGTATCCTACCACCTTTCAGAATCCTTGCTGGCATCCTTCTTGGCTGAGCAATGCGTGCGCCACCAGGAAGGACCCAGCCAGAATGACCGGCCAGAGACAACCTGGAAACTAATCCCATCACTATGAAACCCAAGACTGAGCCACGTGGCAGAGCAGTTCTCCGGGGTCCCTTTCCCTCCTGCTCTCTGCCCGGGTGCCCCTTCCCAATAAATTCTCTTGCTTTGTCAGCACACATGTCTCCTCTGACAGTTCATTTCCTAGTGTCAGACAAGTGCTCAAAAAGGGGTCCCCCATCCTGCAACATGGCAGTCTCCCTTCCGTGTGGCACTGGGGGTAGCTCCGAGTCCTTCTGTTTTCTGCCTCCCCCTTAATCTACCTTCCTCTATCAACTTTGGGGGGACCCAAGGGGGCAGCTCAGGACATGCCCCCGCACTTCTTTCTCATCCCTCCCCTCACCCAGCTGAAGCTGGGAAGCAAGGATGCCCCTTTGGCGGACCCTGAATTTTATTCCCCTCTTGAAGGTCAAGTCCAACGGGCCTCTTTGGTGTCGTCGTCGTTGTTGTTAACTGAAGCACGGCTGATTTGCAACACTGTGTTAGTTGCAGGTGCACAGCAAGTGCTTCAGCTATACATATGGATATACTGCTTTTCAGAGTCTTCTCCATTATAGATTCTTAAAAAATACTGAGTACAGTTTCTCAATAAAGGACAGAAATGGTATGGACCTAACAGAAGCAGAAGATTTTAAGAAGAGGTGGTAAGAATACACAGAAGAACTGTACAAAAAAGATCCTGACTCAGGTAACAACGATGGTGTGATCACTCACCTAGAGCCAGACATCCTGGAATGTGAAGTCAAGTGGACCTTAGAAAGCATCACTACGAACAAAGCTAGTGGAGGTGATGGAATTCCAGTTGAGCTATTTCAAATCCTGAAAGATGACGCTGTGAAAGTGCTGCACTCAATATGCCAGCAAATTTGGAAAACTCAGCAGTGGCCACAGGACTGGAAAAGGTCAGTTTTCATTCCAATCCTTTCAAAAGAAAGGCAATGCCAAAGAATGCTCAAACTAACGCACAAGTGCACTCATCTCACACGCTAGTAAAGTAATGCTCAAAATTCTCCACACCAGGCTTCAACAATACATGAACCGTAAACTTACAGATGTTCAAGCTGGTTTTAGAAAAGGCAGAAGAACCAGAGATCAAATTGCCAACATCCACTGGATCTTTGAAAAAGCAAGAGAGTTCCAGAAAACCATCTATTTCTGCTTTATTGACCATGCCAAAGCCTTTGACTGTGAGGATCACCACTAACTGTGGAAAATTCTGAAAGAGATGGGAATACCAGACCACCTGACCTGCCTCTTGAGAAATCTGTATGTAGGTCAGGAAGCAACAGTTAGAACTGGACATGGAACAACACACTGGTTCCAAATAGAAAAAGGAGTACGTCAAGGCTGTATATTGTCACCCTGCTTATTTAACTTATATGCAGAGTACATCATGAGAAATGCTGGGCTGGAAGAAGCACAAGCCGGAATCAAGATTGCCGGGAGAAATATCAATAACCTCAGCTATGCAGATGATACCACCCTTATGGCAGAAAGCAAAGAAGAACTAAAGAGCCTCTTGACGAAAGTGAAAGTGGAGAGTGAAAAAGTTGGCTTAAAACTCAACATTCAGAAAACAAAGATCATGGCATCTGGGTCCATCACTTCATGGGAAATAGATGGGAAAACAGTGGAAACAGTGTCAGATTTTATTTTGGGGGGCTCCAAAATCACTGCAGATGGTGACTGCAGCCATGAAATTAAAAGACACTTGTTCTTTGGAAGAAAAGTTAGACAGCATATTAACCTAGACAGCATATTAAAAAACAGAGACGTTACTTTGCCAACAAAGGTCCGTCTAGTCAAGACTATGGTTTTTCCAGTAGTCATGTATGGATGTGAGAGTTGGACTATAAAGAAAGCTGAATGCCAAAGAATTGATGCTTTTGAATTGTGGTGTTGGAGATGACTCTTGAGAGTCCCTTGGACTGCAAGGAGATCCAACCAGTCCATCCTAAAGGAAATCAGTCCTGAATATTCATTGGAAGGACTGATGCTGAAGCTGAAACTCCAATACTTTGGCCACCTGATGCGAAGAGCTGACTCCTTGGAAAAGACCCTGATGCTGGGAAAGATTGAAGGTGGGAGGAGAAGGGGACAACAGATGAGGTGGCTGGATGGCATCACCTACTCAATGGACATAAGTCTGAGTAAACTCTGGGAGTTGGTGATGGACAGGGAGGCCTGGTGTGCTGCAGTCCATGGGGTCGCAAAGAGTTGGACACGACTGAGCTGAACTTAATAGTTTCTTGTACTATATAGTAGGCCCTTCTTGTGTATCATCTTCAGGAGTGGAATTGCAGGGCCATAGGGCAGTTCTGTTTTTCTGTTTTTAAGGGACCTCCTGACTGGTCTCCATAGTGGCTGCACCAGCTGACATTCCCGCCAACAGTGGAGGAGGGTTCCCTTCTCTCCACATTGCCACACCATCTTCAGCATTCACTGTGTGTAGACTTTCTGGTGATAACTGGCTCTTAATGCATAAGTGGGAGCTAAAGGGAATTAGAAGACCCTTTGTCTTTATCCGAGTCCACTTTCAGGCCTCTGATATCTGATTCCAGGCAAGACTCAGACTCCTCTCTCCTGCTGAGCTCCTGAAGCATTCCTGGTCCCCCAGAGGCAGACAGGAGCCTCAGCTGAGAAAGGGAAGCGTCAGGCACCCTGAAACACAAAAGAGGAAGGTTCATCCCCAAGTTCTCATTTGATCCCCTTCCACTACTAGCAGGGCCTGCACTTACCCAACCTCACCAGTAGGGGGCTGCAGAGGCGTTTTGAAATCAACCCTATTGGAGATCAACTTCAAATCTGATAAAGCACACAGCTGACCAGGTTCCAACTACAATCACAAGTAGAATGTTTCCACCACTGCTGGAAGGGCTGGAGCCTCAGTTCACTAGCCACAAAGTTGGGCTGATAACAGCGGGGACTTCACAGGGGACCTCCTCATCTGGAAAGAGCAGATGAACCAATGCAGGTAAAGCCTATGCTCTAAAATTTGTACACTGGAGAGACGTCAGCTAACCCAAGAGGTGGACTTAAGAATGATAAGAACTTGAAAACACTAGTTAGAAATGTGCTTTGGCTGAGGAAGTTTTGGAGCATGGGACACACAGCTCTGGAGAGAAGCTTAGCATGAGGGGAGGGAGGAGACGCATGGTGGGGGGAAGGTGAGCCAAGGGGAGCTCGACGTTCCCGGGGACTGGGCTTTCAGCAGTCAACTCATTTCTGCCAAATTTCCAGAACTCTCCATCCTGCCCCTCTGAGAATTAGAACCATAGACACCACACTTGTGAGCTGAGGGAATAAAATGCTCTTGGCTTCCAGTGTGGGATTATTCTGTTTCCTAACTGGTAACCAGAGGCAAATCCAAATATGCATTATTATTATTATTGACCTATTCCTTAACCAATTATCTCATGATTGGGCTCATTATTTTAGGGAAAACGGCTACTCTCTTTGCGTGTGTGTGTCATAACTCTTTTTTTTTCAAAAGAAGACTTTTTTATTGTAAAAACTGATTAAAGTAGGTATTCCTAACTAAAAAAGTCGCTACTTTCTATACATCTCTAATAAAACTTCAACTTTTAAATTATCTACAATGAGAGATGAATTAGAATCAGACAAGCTATGCAACTAATCTGAAAGAGAAGAAAAAGTGAGAAAAAAGTAACAAAGAGGAGGTAAAACAAATGGAAAACCAACAGCAAGATGGCAGGTTTTAACTCAACAATGTTATTTATATTCAATGTAAACTTATATTAAATGTAAATTAATATTATATTAAATGTAAATTATACATTTACATTAAATGTAAATGATCTCAACACTCCAATTAAAATGCAGAGATTGTCAGACTGTACAAAAAAGACACAATTATATGCTGTCTATAAGAAACTAACTTTATGTATGGACATACAGAGAGGTTAAAAACAAGGAGAGGGAGAAATGTACACCAATCAACATGCTTATGCTCATGAAAGGAAAGCTGCAGGGCTGATACTGCAGCACAGTGGACTTCAGAACAAGGAATATTTCCAGGGATAAAGAGGACCTACTACAGTGATAATAGACCTACATGCAGAACCTAAAATCATAAAACTCCCAGAAGAAAAGACAGGAGAAACTCTCAGCTAGGCACTGATTTCTCAAGATACAATATCGAAAGCACACCCTGTAAAAGAACAAGTTAGTAAATGGGATTGTTTAAAGCAAATGTTATGACCCTGAGCTGTTGGTTTACAATGTGTATAGAAATGATAATGTGGTTATAAAAGCATTTAGTATGGGGAGGGTACATGAAAATGTACTGTCTGAAGAAGAGTCCTGTATTCTCCTGGAGTAATTCAATATTAACTCAAGTTAAGCTGTGGTCAAAGATGCATACTGAAATCCCTAGAATAACGTTAAAAATGGTGTGGGGGAATGCTTCTAAAACATATTAAGCAAAAGAGAGGAAAAGAGCATTGTGTCAAGGGTACAAGCTATATTGATATATATACACACATATATATGAATATAGAAAGGCCAAAGGGAATTATGCAATGAGATTATAGAGGTCTGGGTTTACTTCCTTACTGCTGAAAGTCTAACAAAGACATTTCCAGTGAGCATGTATTACCTTAGGGGGAATGTGCAAAATAGGATGATGAAAGAAATACGAGGAGGAAGGAAGAGAAAGGGAAAAAAAAAAACAAAACGAAACAAGAAGGGAGACAGGGGGAAACAGAGGCAGCAAAAGGACAATTCTGCAGGGAATCCTGGAGGAGAGATGGAGCAGGGCCCCCCCCCCCTCCACTGCACCGTCACATGTGGGAACACGACCTGCCAGGCACCTGTGGAGCGGGGCATCCTAGACCTGCAGCAGGTGTGTGCCTGTGAAGCAGTCCACACTGGAGCCGCCCTGTCAGCACTCACTATGGACCGAGGGCAGCTGGAGGCATGGTCTAACTTTCTATTAACTGAGGACAGCAACCAAATCCACATCCTGCCTCCGTGAAGCACTTCTGGTGCCTGGATGGGATCCAGGGGCCGTCCCCCTGCCCTCGTGGTCTGTCTCTGAGATTGATTGAAATGATCGGGAGTTGGGGGAAATTGCTGGTCCCACCTCCTGAAAAACCCTAGGGGAGGGCGGGGGTCTGGCCCATTCTGAGTCAGTCTTGCTGACCGGGACAGGGACGGGTCAGCCGAAGGGAAGGTTCTAAAGTTCCCGTGAGTGACGGGGTCTTGCTCCATCTGCGGAAGGCGCCAACCCTGGCGGGGAAACAGCGGCTCTGCGCGCAGGAAGGCCTCTCAGGCTTCCCAGAATTCTTAATCAAAACAAAACACCATCAGCGAACAAACGTTTCAAGGGTAACTCTTCTTTTACTAAAATTTCCTGCCAGTAAATGGAAGTCATCTGAGAGGTTAACGACCTAGCCGCTTTACGACGTCTCTGAGACATGGGCTGACTCCCTGGTTATGCACCAGAAAGGCTTTGATCGGCAGAAATAACACTGAAATTCCAAAAGTCCATCCTTGAAAGATAAGTCGGCCAGCCCCCAGTGTTCACTGGGAGGACGTGTCTTCAGGATTTGATTTTTCAGTTTATCCCGATTAAGAGGCACCATCCAAATGGGCCTGGGCTTGAATCCCTGCCATAGCTCTCCCTTGCTGTGTGCCCTTGGGAAAGCCAGTTGCCTTCTCTGGGCTTCAGGCCCCACTGTAAATGAGGGTCCTAAGCACAATCCACCTCCTGGGGCTGCTGTGGAGGTGAATGACAGGATTATAAATGAGTAATGGTCAGGATGCGCGAAGGACTTAGTAACTAGCAGTGCTTATGATTAGTACTTAAGATGTAGACCTGACCCAAGCGCTTTCACTCCAGAGACAGCTTATGCTCTGTTAGCGGAGACCCTGAGCACCCTCCAGCGGCATTACAGCCGGGCCCTGGTGGACCCCTCACGTTGGC
This sequence comes from Bos indicus x Bos taurus, assembly GCF_003369695.1. Taxonomy (NCBI): domain Eukaryota; kingdom Metazoa; phylum Chordata; class Mammalia; order Artiodactyla; family Bovidae; genus Bos; species Bos indicus x Bos taurus. Next base: position 54,844,481 of record NC_040093.1, read on the forward strand.
CCTCTTCCTGCCTCAGTTTCTTCCTCTGTGACATGATGGGCTTGGCCAGCTCCCTCAGGACCATGTCCACTCTGACCTTCTCCAGTTTTCCAGTGAAAACCAGCTCAGCACACACAACTAGGATGGAGGTGGACACACACGCCCAGGAAAGCTGAGTTCAGGCTGGGCCTCATGCTATTGTAGAGGAAAACAGCTTTTAAGCTTAAACCCAAATGACTTCCTGGGTCGGTCCCTGCGATGCCAGGACGCACCGAGTTCCTCGACACACTCAGCTGTCATGGGCTCCCACAGTGATTACTGTTATTAAAAATAAAATCAAGGTGGTTTGACTCCATCAAGATGGACCAGCACTGTCCTTGCTGGCTCTCTCACTGGGATCGACTCAGAAGTAGATGGAGGCAGACAGACTGGGGAAGGAGCCAGAACGCAAAGCATCCTGGGGTGGTGGTGAGCTGACACCCTTCTCCTGGAACCTCCTGGCCTGAGCTCACAGGCAGCAGAAAGGGAACCATGTACCAGGTAGGGCAGAGACAGAGCAGAGAGAACCCATTTCTGGACTGAGCAACACCAAAGGGAGTCTCGGAAGAGTCAGAGAATGTGGGGGCACGCCCCAAGTTGTTTTCCCTCTATTCTGCTTTTCCTATTGTTTATCCCAGCCCCCAGGGAGTCTGCAGCGGGGATGTGGTCGGGCAGGCACCTAGAACCTCCAAGTCTGAAAAGTGTCTCATCAGAAAAGCTGTGGTCCCAACAACGTGGGGTCAACCCTATTTTTTTTACATTTATTTCTGGCTGGGTCTTCCCTGCTGTGCACAAGGTTTCTCTAGTTGCGGTGAGAAGGGGCTACTTTTAGTTGGGGAGCTTGGGCTTCTCATTAGGGAGGCTTCTCCTGCTGCAGAGCACGGGCTCTAAGGGTGCGTGGGCTTCAGTGGTTGTGGCACAAGGGCTCAGCAGTTGTGGCGCATGGGCTCAGTTGCCCTGTGGCGTGTGGAATTTCCCCAGACCAGGAATCAAACCTATGTCCCCATCCATCGGAGGGAGGATTCTTAACCACTGAACCAACCAGGGAAGTCCCAAGACCCCTCCCCACTAGCTTCTCCCTCACTCTGACTTTTGCCACTTGGTCCTAGAGGCAGGAAGGGCGGGAAGAGCACGGCAGAGCCAGGAACTAAGGTTCAGGCTCTCTGGCCGAGGGAGGGGGAAGGGAGACCTCGGTAAGGGGAAAAGGAAAGAGGAGGGAACCCAAGAAAGCGACCCCATGCAGTGGGAGAGGAACTCCTGGGCTCACCTCTGGGCCACACATGCATCAAAGTCTCAAGAGACAGTAGAAAATGTTTTGAATTGAAAATGAAAATGCAAAGTATCCAATTTGGTTGGATGCAGCCAAAGCTATCTTTAGAGAGAAATTTATAGCATTAGAAAATGTTAGAAAAAAATAATAAAGATCTCAAATCCATAATTTAAGCTTCTACACTAAGAAACCAGGAAAACAAAAGTAAAATAAACTCAAAGCAAGCAAAAGAAAGGAATCAAGATGAAAAGCAAAAGTCAATGACACTGAAATCAGTGACAGAAAACCAAGAGAGAAAAATCAATGAGATCAAAAGCTGGTACTTTAAAAAGGCCAATAAAATTTGACAAATCTCAAACAAGGCTGACAACAGGTAGAGACAGACACAAACAGCCAACATGTGGGATAAAAAGGAGTTAACACCACAGACCCCAGAGACACTAGGACGACCATGGGAGAATACCTTGAGCATCTCTTTGCACTTGAACTGAATAACTGAGATGAATTCGAACAATTTCTAAACAGCTACAGATGACCAAAGCTCACCCAAGATGAAATAGATTATTACCCAGGATTCCTATATCTATTAATTAAACTTGTCTAAAACTTTTCAAAAACAATCTTTAGGCCCAGATGGTGTTAGTAGCGAAAACTACCAAATGTTTACAGTCAAAGTAACACGAGTCCCACACAAGTAAGGAATACTTACCAGACTTACCAATTCAGTTTTAGACACCAGTTTTTGCTTTGTTGCTGTTCTTGTCATTTTGTTTTGTTTTCTCTGCACTATGACGCATGTGGAACTTCACCAACCGGGGAATGAACCTGCACAGCCCACAGTGGACACGAAACCCCTGGACCACCAGGAACAGCCAAGAGGCGAGGATTATTCTGACACCCAAACTACACAAAGACAATGCAAGAAATGTGTGCGGACCGCACGGATCATGGGTGCGGGCCCAAAAATGTTTGATGAATATTAGCAAATAGAATCCAGCAACCTGTGAAAGATATACTACCCTATGATCAAATGGTGCTTATCTCAGGAATGCAGGCTATAGAGTATTAAAAAAAAAAAAAAGAAACAATCAACACAGTCCATCACATTAATAGACTAAAGAAGAAAAAACAGTATCATATTAATTCATGCATGAAAGAAAAACATTTGACAAAATTCAACATCCATTTGTGATATATATATCTATCTCTCTCTTGAAAAACAGAGAGTAGAAAGTAACTTCCTTAATCCAGTAAAAGATATATCTACAATAATCCCATAGCTAGCATATTTAATGGTGAAAGACCTGCCTTCTCTAAGGACCAGAAATAAGACAAGCATGTATATTCTTAACACTCTTGGACCTCATTTACTGGAAGGTCCAGGCAATTAAACCTGGCAAGAAAAAAGAAATCTTAGGCACACAGACTGGAATCAAAGAAACAGAACCGTCCCCACATGCGCATATCTTTGTCTATGAAGAAAATTTTAGAGCATGAGAAAAAGCTTCTGTGAGTTTAGCAAGATCTCAGGATACAAGGTCAACATACAAAAATCAACCCTATTTTCATTCACCACCAATAAACAAATGGTAACTGAAAACTTTAAAAATAATAGCATTTACAATTGCTCCCCCAGAATGAAATAATTAAGTGTTAAGTCTAACAAAATCTGTCTGTGATTTGTATGTTTCATCTAAATGTTGATGAAAGAAATCAAAGAAATCCTTAAAAAGGAAATCAGACAAGACCTAAATAAATGGAGAGACATACCGTGTTTGGGGGTTGGAAGACAAGACATAATTCAGTTGTAAATTCTCCCCAAATGCATCTCTAGGGCTTAAGGTATTTCCAATCAAAATTCCAGCATAAGTTTTTGTAGAGGGAGACAAGCAGATGCTAAAAATCAATGTAGGAAGGCAAAGGACATAGAATAAAGACTAGAACTGAACTCCAGCTGAGCTATTTCAAATCCTGAAAGATGATGCTGTGAAAGTGCTGCACTCAATATGCCAGCAAATTTGGAAAACTCAGCAGTGGCCACAGGACTGGAAAAGGTCAGTTTTCATTCCAATCCAAAAGAAAGGCAATGCCAAAGAATGCTCAAACTAATGCACAATTGCACTCATCTCACACGCTAGTAAAGTAATGCTCAAAATTCTCCAAGCCAGGCTTCAGCAATATGTGAACCGTGAACTTCCAGATGTTCAAGCTGGTTTTAGAAAAGGCAGAGGAACCAGAGATCAAATTGCCAACATCCTCTGGATCATGGAAAAAGGAAGGGAATTCCAGAAAAACATCTGTTTCTGCTTTATTAACTATGCCAAAGCCTTTGACTGTGCGGATCACAATAAACTGTGGAAAATTCTTCAAGAGATGGGAATCCCAGACCACCTGACCTGCCTCTTGAGAAACCTATATGCAGGTCAGGAAGCAACAGTTAGAACTGGACATGGAACAACAGACTGGTTCCAAATAGGAAAAGGAGTACATCAAGGCTGTATATTGTCACTCTGCTTATTTAACTTATATGCAGATTACATCATGAGAAACGCTGGGCTGGAAGAAGCACAAGCCGGAATCAAGACTGCCAGGAGAAATATCAATAACCTCAGATATGAAGATGACACCACCCTTATGGCAGAAAGTGAAGAGGAACTAAAAAGCCTCTTGATGAAATTGAAAGAGGAGAGTGAAAAAGTTGGCCTAAAGCTCAATATTCAGAAAACTAAGACCATGGCATCTGGTCCCATCACTTCATGGGAAATAGATGGGGAAACCATGGAAACAGTGTCAGACTTTATTTTTAGGGGCTCCAAAATCACTGCAGATGGTGAATGCAGCCATGAAATTAAAAGACGCTTACTCCTTGGAAGGAAAGTTATGACCAACCTAGATAGCATATTCAAAAGCAGAGACATAACTTTGCCAACAAAGGTCCGTCTAGTCAAGGCTATGGTTTTTCCTGTGGTCATGTATGGATGTGAGAGTTGGACTGTGAAGAAAGCTGAGCGCCGAAGAATTGATGCTTTTGAACTGTGGTGTTGGAGAAGACTCTTGAGAGTCCCTTGAACTGCAAGGAGATCCAACCAGTCCATTTTAAAGGATATCAGCCCTGGGTGTTCTTTGGAAGGAATGATGCTGAAGCTGAAACTCCAATATTTTGGCCACCTCATGCGAAGAGTTGACTCACTGGAAAAGACTCTGATGCTGGGAGGGATTGGGGTCAGGAGGAAAAGGGGACGACAGAGGATGAGATGGCTGCATGGCATCACCGACTCGATGGAGGTGAGTTTGAGTGAATTCTGGGAGTTGGTGATGAACAGGGAGGCCTGGCGTGCTGCGATTCATGGGGTTGCAAAGAGTCGGACACGACTGAGCGACTGAACTGAACTGAAGTTTGTACAAGAAAGGGTGCCATCCCCCCTTGGGGAACAGATTCACAAATTTGTGCCCAGGGATCAGGT